>NW_012098654.1:3167081-3250401 GCF_000951045.1 Mandrillus leucophaeus | reverse complement strand
AAAAAAAAAAAAAAAAAAAAGAGAGAGAGAATTGATGGTTGGGGAGGCTGGTGGAGGTATTTTTCATTTGTTTAATGTATTTAAAATTTTTCTGTTTGGAATTTTACGTTCATAATTCAAAGAGGAGTTATGAGACTAGTACGAGAAAGAACCTCCATGTATCTTTTACTCAATTCACCAGTTGTTAGTATTTTGCCTTATTTGCTTTATGTTTATTATTTTATTACCTTTTAAACTTTATTATAGATTTACTTTATTATAGATTGAGCATTTCTAATCTGAAAATTCGATATCTAAAATGCTCCAAAATCCAAAATGCTTTGAGCACCAACATGATGCCACAAGTGGAATATTCCACTCCTGTCCTCTTGTGACAGATCACAATCAAAACCCAGTCAAAACCTTGTTTCATGCACAAAATTATTAGACATATATAGCTTATCAGATAACCTCTATCTCTGTTTTTTGTTGTATTGCTCTCTGTGTTTACCATCTCTGCATTATGACTCTCTCTGTGGTACAGATTGAATCTATCCCTTACATGAAATGCTTGGGATTAGAAGTGTTTCGGATTTCATGTTTTGGTGGGGAGAGGGGATTTTAGAATATTTGCATTATTCTGTATCCTTAATCCAAAAATCTAAAACGTTCCAGTATTTCCTTTGAGCATGATGTTGGTGCTCAGAAAGTTTCATATTTTGGAACATTTTTGATTTGGGATTTTGGGATTAGGATTACTCAATCTGTGTTTTCCTTTCCTGAACAATTTGGGAATGAAATACAGACATCACACCCCTTTCCCCTGAATACTTTAGTGTGTATTCCCAAGAACAAGAAAATTGTCTTACATAACTATGGTATGATTATCAAAATCAGAAAAGGTAACATTAATACAACATGATATAGTCCAATATAGTTCATATTCAGATTTTGCCAGTTTTTTCAACAATGGCCTTCATCGTAATTTTCCTCATGATCATGAGCCTCATTTAATTGTTGTGTCTCTTTAATATCCCTTGTCTGTCTTTGTTTTCATGACGTGTTTCCTCACCTTTCTTAAAGGTTTTTTATGACATGAACCTTTTTGAAGAGTTAGAAGCTAGTTTTGCCAAATGTTCTTCAGTTTGAATTTGTCTGACGTTTCCCCACAATTAGATCTCGGCTATGTAATTTTGGCCAGCCATACTATATGAGTGATACTGTGCCCTTTCCAGTGCTTCAGATAGAATTTTTTGAGGTACAAAATAGGAGAGTTGGGTGGTTCCAGTAAAGATGATTTAGGTGGCGTCCTTGTTCCTGAAGTACTTACAATCTAATAAGAGACGTGCGGTTCCCCAGAGAGGTGCAGTGAGAGGAGTCCGGGAGCTTCTGCATTTCTGAGCTGCTGCCAGGAAGGAAGTGTCTTCAGAATGGAGCTGGCTGGCATGGTGGTAGTGTGGGTGACTTTTCCACGAGAGAGAGCGTGAAGGAGAGATCTGGGGTGTGACCCCTGGGGTATGCTGCCCCTGAGAGGTGACAAGAGAAAGGGCTGTCTGTCTTGGTGGCATGGCATGTGAGATGCCAGCGCCAGGAAAGACAATGAAGAGGGTGTCCACAAAGGCTGGCACCACCATTGGAATCCATTATTACAGGAGAAGGCCATTGGATTTTGGTAACTCAGGGCGTCTAATGAGACCAAAATCAGAATCCACATTTCTTAACTTGCTGTTACAATAACTGTTTTTATACTGTGCTCTATGTAATAGTTTCATGGATTTTCAGAGACTGATGAATTTATTACATATTATTTTGTGTTGATTTCTTCAAGTAAACATTTCCATATGAAAGGGTTAGGTAGTTTTTTTTTTAACATACACTTTTGGGAGGATATTCTTTGCTGCCCATATTCATATTATTTGGCCACTAGGTTCTAATTCCATTACTTTTGCATTTAGAAAGTATTTTTCTCTAGACTGTAGAAACAGCAGTTTTGGGAATATGTTGTCTCATATACCAGTAAGAGAAAATGTTCTTCCAGCCTGTAGATACTTGTTTCACGTGTTAGGTCAAAGGAAAACATATTTAAGTGTACTTGGCATTTCTTGTATTTTGTAAATTATGTTATCGGCAGGATAAGAGTTTACTGAATCATAGTTTCAGAATTTAGTTTATTTCGTAGCATAAACGGGAGTGCTATAGAAATGGAATTGATTCTGCATTTACTGTAGGAATCTTGAGGACACTGTGTGTTCTTTTCAACAGGCTTTAATTTCCTGACATTCCATTACATTTCTGGGAAACAGAATTCACACTGCCCTTTCCTGCCCTATCTTGTCCTTTATAATTTTGGCGAGGTTCATGGTCTTCTGTTTCTTTTTCTTTTTGTAACTGATTAATAATCTGTAGAATCACCTCTTAGTTTGCAAGTGGAAACTAAGCCTGCACATCCAAAGCTAGGATTTCTTATGTGAATCTGCCTTAGTATTTTGAATCAGGACCTCAAATGAGCTTTTTGGATGCTCGTGTGTTTGTGGCACGATGTTGAATCTTGAAACCTTCCTGCCTTTCTAATTGTTAGAATTACAGTCTTCAAGCTAGACTTGATTGGGCTAGTATTACTTTAGGAAATGTTTTAATTTATTATTTGGGGAATGTTTTATTTATTATTTTTAGTATCTTATCTAAGAAAGATTAAGCTCTTTGCAGAAAATACAGCTTTCTTTAGCTACCCTGCCCACAATACCATCTACACTCTGTCTATACCTGTGTGACAAGGCCAAGCACTCCATAACTTTACCCTAATTGGTCTTTTTCAAAATGTTTAGAGTTTCAAAGAGAAATTTGTGAAGTTGCTTCTCTTAAGTAGCTATTACTGTGTTTTTAAATGTGTTGCAGTATTTCTGTTACTTGATCTTGTGTGTAGTCATTCATATCTGTGTCTTTTGATTCTATTTCTTGATGATCATGCTTTTTAAAATCAGCATTTACCTTTAAAAAAAAAAAAAAAGGCAAAACTTGCTATTGTCTTGACAGAGCAGAGAGCATTTCTTGCTGAGTTCCTGACAGAGCAGGGCATTTAACTGAAGCCTCTGCATGGCTGGGCTTGCTCAGTTCCCTGCTGTTGGCTGTCTTGGATCCCCTTTCTAAGGCCCCACTTCCCTGCACACTAGCTTGGTGTGCAGGGAGAAGCTGCAGAGTCTGTTGGCTGGGCTTTATTTACGGAAACAGCAGGGTTGAGATTGATTGCGTCGTGGAGAGACAGTGTGTGGATGAGGGAGGGTCACAGCACATGCTCAGTCCTGTCAGTGTGAGGGGAAGTTTCTGCGTTCTGCGTGAAGGCTTAGGTCATAGCACAAGCTCAGTGAAAGCTCTATGAGGTCTCTGAGACTGCATGTGCCTCCATTTTGAGTTGTTAGAGTAGAAAAGGGCAGAGTTTTAGCAGAAAGTAGAGGTTCAGGAATCCAGCTAGACTCACCAGAGCCCGTGTTAGTCATGGATGATCCATTCAGCCCCTGCAGGTAGGCTATCTTCCCCTGGCCTCACCGAAACAGTGATGGGTTTTGCTGCTCTTTCTCACTTCTGAAGGTGTTTATGAATCATTGCATCATTCATAGTGCATGTTCCTGAGAGCCTTTAATTCAGCCCTGGCTGGCTATGTAGGTGGTATTGTGAAGCGTAAAATCAGAACTAAGAATGGGGACTACCAGAGAGGCAGTCAGCAGACGCAGAATGTGAAGCTTTGTGGGCCCCTCTGTCCCTGTCCTCTTTCCCTTTCCCTTACCTCTTCGGCTCTTAGTATAATCTTAACCTCAGTCGTGCTGGGTGTGTGTTGCCAAGCTTGTTTGCCTTCGAGACCTGCAGAGCAAGCCTGCAGGCCGCCCCCTTGCCTTGTGGCTAGTATGGAATGCCTGGGCCGGAGAGCAGCTCTGTTTGGATGTTTTAGGAAGGATGGTAGGTGGGCAGCTATTGGTTGCTTTGAAGGTGGGTGGAACCTTGTTTTGATTGAGAGTCTGTTTGCCAGAGCAAATTATAATTTTTCTGATCTTTTTCTGAAGTCTGACATATGCAGGGAACAGTTGTGAATTATAATTGCAACAATATCACCTTAAAATGGATTTTTAAAAAATGAAAGGTTATGTCGTATCAGTTTTTACTTCATCTCTTGCCTTCAAAAGGAAGCAGACTCATCTTCCTTTTAGAGCTTATGGAAAATTCTTTGGCAATTAAAAAATGTATGCATTGACATTTATATTAGAAATTGAAGTTTAGGTATTTTGTTTATTTTTGTATCTGTTTTAGAATCAGATAGCATTTTTTACATATGCGTATGTTGTCATGTGACTTGGAATTCTGTTCTCTTAAATGGAGTGAAAAGAGTAGTTGGTGCTGAGAAGGCAGTCATTGACAAGGCCACATTTCATGCCCACTGCCTGATAGCCAGACACTAGTTTCTTCTACCCAGGGGAAGTTGTGCTTTTTGGGTGTCCTGTTGCAGAGCGAGTTCACATAGATGGCTTTCACCATGGTTTATTTAGGGAGCCAGTCAGAATAAGATTTAGGACAAATTGAATTCTTACCCAAGCAGATATTAAATGAAGTTTTAAAATTATATTATTTGCTCCTTTTTGTTTCCACTCCTTTGTCTTCTGATAAAGGTTAGAAAAAATTTGAATGCCACCTAAATTTTGTGCATTCATGAAGATGGAAGAAAGCATGCAATATAGAAGAATGTACAGCTGAAAAATCCTCATAGGAAGGAGAAGAAATTTACTATGCATGAATACAAGGAGAAATTCCTTGTGTAAGCTCTCAAGTTGTGTAGGATGAATTTGGAGCGTTGCATGGTCAACTCTTTCCAGGGAGGCCCTTGATTTTAGTGGAAAGTTTTTAGGAAGGCTAGTGTTGGTGAATTCTAGTCACTGAAAATATTACTAAAGTATAATTTGTTTTCTTACAAGCTCAATTTTGGGAATGCAGCTAAGGAGATGAATTGTCAAAGGATAATTTAGGGTGTGCATTTATTATTTTTGTGATCAATGTTTTCATCCATGTGAGGGTTTTCTTCCCATTGTGACTATATTTATTTGGGCATTGCACTGGGGAGTTTTGGGGAGGTACCCACTTTTCCCCATACCATATAGTGTTCCTTCTGGAACTTGCCTTATTTTACTCTGTTTAAAAGCACCATTGCTCTTCCTTCCTGCTTTTTTCTTTTAATAAAAATATCCCTTCGATAGACGAGAGGAACTGGACACTGCACCACTTTCTGTCATGCACATGTGGGATCTCGGCAGGACTCACATTTCAGGCTCAAGGAACAAACTTATTGTTTGACTTGGGAGGATATTGCCTTTCTGTTCTAGATCTTTACCTCTTCTGAAACTTTCTTTACAGTTAACAGATAAAAATGTGAACAGGAAGCTGTGCTCACAGCTGAATCAGCTCTGGATCAGGTTCCTGCTACTGGTGTGACTGGCCTGTGTGGGCCTAGTACAAATCTGCATTTATGGAACTTGGATGCTGCCATCTATTTGATGGTGAAAACTTGTGGTTACTGACTGTGATCTGTGGAAATTCTGTCGAATTTGTCTATGTTTCAAATCCAATAAAGTAACTCATTAGAGTTACTTATTGTGTAGTATGTATTTCTTTTATATTATCCTGTCTTGGAAAAATATTTTTTGAAATGCTAAAGGCTTGCTTTAGGGCTTCTGTGCTTGTCTGGTGGAGGAGGTGAGGGAACAGCACATGGAAAGTTACTCTAGTGGTTGATGAAGTCTTTGGTCTGTGCAGCTTGAACATGGAAAAGATGCTAGTTTGTTTCATTTTGGCTTATGGTTCCGCTTCTGTTGCACTTGAGAGTATCAGGAAATGTTGGGAATATAGCAAGTAGATGTTTCAAAAAGAATAGAAAAGTTCACAAAATTATTATCTTATTAGTTGTTCTTATCATTGTAATAGAATCTTGAATTCGAATCTGAGGGAGCCTCACATTTAAAGTGTGCCTCTGTCAACACAAGTTTTGCAGTCTGTCTTTGGTTGAAAGCTAGAATGAACTTGATTGTGTTTAATTGACACGTCACTTTTTTTTTTCTTTTTCATTTTGAGATAGGTTCTCACTCTGTCACCCAGGCTGGAGTGCAGTGGTGTGATCTCAGCTCACTGCAGCCTCGACCTCCCTGGGCTAAGGTGATTCTCCTGCCTCAGCCTCCCACATAGCTGGGAATACAGGTGGGCGCCACCACACCTGGCTAATTTTTTGTATTTTCTGTAGAGAAGGGGTTTCACCTTGTTGCCCAGGTTGGTCTTAAACTTCTGGCCTCAAGCAATCCATGCTGCCTTGTCCTCCCAAAGTGCGGGGATTACAGGCGTGAGCCACTGTGCCTGGCCTGACACTTCATTCTATTTATTTATTTATTTACTTATGTATTTATTTATTTATTTATTTTTTGAGATGGAGTCTCGCTCTTGTCACCCAGGCTGGAGTACAACGGTACGTTCTAGGCTCACTGCAACCTCCGCCTCCCAGGTTCAAGTGATTCACCTGCCTCAGCTTCCCGAGTAGCTAGGATTACAGGCATCTGCCACCATGCCTGGCTAATTTTTGTAGTTTTAGTGGAGAACGGGGTTTCACCATGTTGGCCAGGCTGGTCTCAAACTCCTGACCTCAGTTGATCCGCCCGCCTTGGCCTCCCAAAATGGTGGAATTATAGGTGTGAGCTGCCCTGCCTGGCTGACACTTCATTCTTAATCTGCTTTTCACTTCTTCCTTGACTCTTGGCTAGTGTGTTAATTTGTGAATTAGAAGACTCTAATATACCTAAGACCAGATATCTGTGATTCTGTAGTTATTCTTTTTTCCTGATTCTTTTCCTTCTGAATTTGTTTTCTTTTCCATTTTACTTTGTGTATTCATTTACTCAACATATTCATACCAAAGACCCATTTGCCAGGTACTTTTTGTTACTGAACCGAGTTGTCTTCCACCAGAAAACCATTTATTCTAAAGCTGTAAGATAAACGTCTGACAGGATGAGAGAGAAGGTAGAACATGATAGCTAAAGGAATATTTTAGATGGTATGTACATTCACAAATCTTTTCCTAAATAAGCTCAGATAATTGGTTATCATCTCTTCTGAGCAGTTTCTGATGTGGGGCTGCCTGTAATCCTACCACTGTGGGTGATAAAGCATGAGTCTGATTTATTTTTCTTTTTGGTCTAATGAGACTCATGCTTGAATGTGCTAAAACAATTCTGAAAGATAACTAATCTCATATTGTATACTCTGTGATACTTTGAGTCTAAGGTAAAACACTTCATCTTAATTCAACTGGGAAAATTATAGATTATTTCTGTCAAACTTCTTTGAGCTACACATTTATTTGTGATTATTTGATTATTATCCCTATTGGACATTAAACTTTTGGGGCGGGGGCCAAGTCTATTCTTATAGTCTCCATTTCTAGTAGAGTACCTGGCAAATAGGTCTTTGGTGTGAATATGTTGAATAAATGAATACATCATCTATGGTAAGAGGAAAGGCTAGATTTGGAGCCAGGTAGTATGGTTCAGATTCCACCTAATAAGTGACATTGGGCAAGTGGTGACATGGGACAGGTTCCTTCCCTCCTCTGAACCTCATTTTTCTCATGGGTAATCTGGAAATAAATATTTCTTACAGTTTTTGTAAAGATTAGATGAAAACAGTGTGAAAGTGCTTGGCACATAGTTGCTTAGTACATTATTGTTATTAACTCAAAGGTCAAATGTACAGCCTCAAGGTCATGTAGATATGATTATCTCAACAACTTACATCTTTTTAAAATTTTAATTAAAAAAATATAGGCACGCAGGTCTCACTTTGTTGCCTGGGTTGGTCTCAAACTCCTGGCCTCAAACTATCTTCCTGTCTTGGCCTCCCAAAGTGGTAGGATTATAGGCATGAGCCACTGTGCCTGGCGAACATCTTTTTATTTTTATTTTCAATAGCCTGTTCAACTAAGACAATGCTAGGGATTGTTTTAGGAATTACAGTAATTAAATTATTAACCAGTATGTTTAATAACTGTTTACTGATCAACTTTTTTCTTACTCTCTTTGGGTGTTTATGTTTTTCTTTATACATCTTGGAGTTTTTTTTTTTTTTTAAAGAAACTCTACTTCCATAATCTATAATATTGGGTGTGTTCAGCATTAAACATTTCCTGCCGCTTTCTCACTTACACACACTAGGTGTGTGTGTGTGTTAGTTACTGCCTGTTTGTGTTCTCTTCCTATATTCATACCACTGCAGCGAGAAGGAGTAAGGCAATTGTCGTGTTTTTTAATAACATTCCCCAGAGGGGACAAAGAAACCTTTAGACGTGTTGTATACATGCTTGCTTGGTCCAGAGTCCCTTTTTTTTTCTGGGGGTGCTTCATTCAGCTTTGTTATACAGTTTGATTTCAATATGCAGAAAGCTAGCACCATCTTGGGTCAGGAGAGCAGCTTGCTGCTTTGTAAATGGGTTTCGGTCATAGTGGGTGTTTTTTTTTTTTAAGTTTGTTGGCTGAAGCTCCGTGTATGTGCAGGCAGCTTTGTTAGGCCGTGGCTCCTAAACTTTGCCGCAAGCCATTACAGTAAATTTCCCGAGGAGTCTGTGGTGGAATGTTGTTTTATGACGTTGCCAGATACACGGTAGGTTACCACATGATGGAGGAGAGAGAGAAGGCAGATGAGAAATTTAGACGGCAGAGCAAAGTCACTGTAGCACTTTGAAACTAGATCTTTCTCACCCGTTCAATTTTTTGACCAGTTTTTTTCCTGACGTTACTCATACGTTATTGTGTGTGGAGGCCATATTTACTGCGTCTTACCAGCATGGAAATTCTTCTTATTCTTCAGGCAATGTCAAATTTCTAGTTCTGGACCCTGAATTATATTTAGGAGGACCCTGTGGGAGAGCTGCCTGTGTGGCCTGGAGTCTTCAGTAATGAACTCAGTGTGACCCTTTAAAAGAGTACTTTTCTTTCCTCTGGCCTTTGTTTCTTCTGTTAAGCTAGAAGATTGGATCAATGGCCTCTCGAACTTTCCATCAGAGAAAATTTAGAACTTTGTGATTTTGGATTTTGGACAAGTTCTTGTGTTGGCCTTTGTATTTATTTGTGTGTGAATATGGAAGTGGTAACTTAAAAGTTCACTAAATCTCTTAGTTTTTTCATTTTTATTTGTTTTTAGTTTTATTTTTGATTGAATGATGAATTTTGTTCGTTTTAGGCAGTTTAATCAAACCTACTTTTAAGTTAATTTTGCTTGGAGGGCTGGCCTTCTGTCACAGTGACTTCACTAAGTTTTGCAGCAGAGCCCTCACTTGCTGTCTGTGACTAAGCAGTAGTTGATTTAGAATATTGAAGTCATTTATTTATTAAAAATATATCTAATAACCATTGAGTTCTGCATTATGGTGACCAAAACCAGACTTAGTTCTTACCCGCAGGTACTTCCAGTCTAGAGGACAAGACAGCCATTCAAAGAAATAACTATACAAAATAAATATAAAATCCTGACTGATATGGGTGGAAGGAGAGGTAAGTGGTACTGTGGGAACTCATAATAGCGGGATTAGCTCCCATTCTCACTTACTGCCAGTATATAGGGTTTAATAATAATAATGACCCCTAAGCAACAGGTACTATGTATAGTACTTTCCATAAATCATCTTTTATTTTTATAACAACCTTGCATAGTAGCATTATCAACTTCATATTATAGATGAGGAAACTAAGGATTCAGATTTAATTGTGTCCTCAAAATCACACTTAGAGCAAACAGAACCTTGGGTACTGGAACTTATCTTTTTATTTTTAAAATTTTATTAGCGACAGGTTCTTGCTCTGTTGACCAGGCTCGAGTGCAGTGGCGTGATCATAGCTCACTGCAACCTCCAACTCCCGGGTTCAAGTGATCCTCTTGCGTCAGCCTCCCAAGTAGCTGGGACTGCAGGTGCATTTTACCATGCCTGCCTGGCTGATTTTTAATTTTTGTTGTTGTTGTTTGGTTGGTTGGTTGGGTTGTCTGTTTGTTTGTTTGTTTGCAGAGACTAGGTCTTGCTGTGCTGCCCAGGCTGGTCTTGAACTCCTGGACCCAAGGGACCCACCCACCTTGGCCACCCAAAGTGCTGGGATTGCACACATGAGCCACCATGCCCAGCCTGATACTAAAAGTTTAATTCAGGTTCATTTAATTCTTAAGTCCATGCTCTTTCCCTGCTTTTGAACATCTAGACTCAGGTGTGGTTGTGACAGCTCCTCTCTCTCAGGAGTGAGGTGCCAGCGTCATGGGAGATCCTAATAGGATGTACAGAGCACAATGATTTTTCTTTTAATATTTATTTATTTATTTATTTATTTATTTATTTTGTTGGTGTTGTTGTTGTTTCTTAAGGAGCTGGGCTAACCCACAGGAAGTATGCCCAGAGTCAGCCAGCACAATGATTTTATTCAGATATATGGAAATTTTTCTCTAAAAATGAATGAGAATATATGATGGGATAGAATACAACATTCGCATGACTTTTTAAGATACTATATTAGATTTTAAAGAAATTTCAGACTTGTTCAAAGCAGTCTTGAAGTATGTGTTCATGCTGGAGAAAATTGAGAAATCCAGCATGTAGCACTAGTCTTCCTTCTTAATCCTCGCTTTCACTCCTATCTCACAATCCATCTAAAAAGGTGATTCTGATAAATTGCCTTTTGGTTTTCTTAAAATGTGGTGTATTCTGTTCCGGACTCACAGACTTCTTCTCTGGTCATTTTCTAAATGTGCTACCAAGCAGAGTTTCTTTTTTTTTTTTTTTTTTTTTGAGACGGAGTCTCGCTCTGTCACCCAGGCTGGAGTACAGTGGCCGGATCTCAGCTCACTGCAAGCTCTGTCTCCCAGGTTTATGCCATTCTCCTGCCTCAGCCTCCCGAGTAGCTGGGACTACAGGCGCCCGCCACCTCGCCCGGCTAGTTTTTTTGTATTTTTTTTTTTTTTTTAGTAGAGACAGGGTTTCACCGTGTTAGCCAGGATGGTCTCGATCTCCTGACCTCGTGATCCGCCCGTCTCAGCCTCCCGAAGTGCTGGGATTACAGGCTTGAGCCACCGCGCCCGGCCCTAAGCAGAGTTTCTAAGATCTTCATTCTGTTGATACCATGTCAGTCTTCCTGCTCAACTTAATACCCTGTGGAAAAGATAAGAATGTCTGCTGTGTGATGTTTACCATTTGAAGGACAGGAAGAGAGATATCTCAGTGTTCTCATTCGTACATGACGCTAGCCACAGAGCAAGGGTCTAACCTGAGCCTTTTCTGTCCCAGCACCTTGGGAATGGGCCACAGGCTACACGGCTATTACGACCCAAGGCTTGGGGAGGGGCTGAATGAGGGGTCACGTCTTGCCCTTAGTTGCTTCACGGTGGTGCCTTCTGTTCATGTCTTCTTCCCATATCTGTATCCTCCTCCCTCATCTTCCCTTGTAGAATCAAGTGCCTATCTTAAGCAGTCACCGTGATCACATAGAGATCTTTGGGTGTCTTTGGTGAATGTTCACAGAACATTGCCTTCCTGCCCCTTCCCCTTTCTTCAGGGTGAAGGAGTGGCCACATCATGTTCTGGGCCAAGCCCTGTGGGTCGGGCCGGGATTCTGCATCTAGCAGGCATGCTCTTCTCCCATTGCCTGCCATCACCACCTGCATCTCCTCTGCAAAGATGCTTCTCCGTTTTTGATATTCGTTTGCAGGCTCCCTGCTCCTTTCTGTCCATTCCATGTTTACTTCTTAGACTAAAACGTTTCCATGGTAACAGGTTACTTTTCAAAGGGAACATCTTGTCATTTTATTTAATCCACTGCAGCTGAAGAGGACTGAAATATTAAGTTGTAGTTGCTATGGATACTGCTTTGTTACACTGGGTTTTTTTTTGGTATCAGATTTCATATACAATGACTTTCTGTTTTTTAATACTTCAGGAATAAAAACAACAACTTACCTTTATTGTTGTAATTTGGCTTCTGGAACTATTTTTTTTCATATTCCAAAACAAAGATTTGTAGAATAATACAGGCTGAACTTAAGTTGTTTTGAAAAATATATATTATTTACATTAGCTACACAGAGAAATTCCTTCTTTTGCTGGGGATGATGACGACAGTTCTTAATTTGGTTTTCGTAGTATGATTCAGAGTATAAAGGTGTCTCTAAGATGGTGAATCCACAGCAGAAATCCTTAGTAAACATAAGGAAAAAAGGAATATGTCACTTGGAGTTAATTTCTTGAATCTCATTGCTGATAAACTGTGGCCCTCTCTTCAGTTACTGGTTCAGCTGTGTACAGTGTAATTTGGGGTTGATCTGTTTGTCCTTTAATCAGCTTTTCTCATGTCTGGTGTTCTTTCTGATTTGCCACCTGCCTGTAGTATATTCCCCTCTTCATTTGACTTTTTTAAAAGTTTAGATTTTTTGGATTCACAGAAAGTTGCAAAGATACCAGAGTGGTTTCATCTTTTGTAACTGTAATACGATACCAAAACCAGGAAACTGGCATTAGTAGATTGTGTGCATGTAGTTCTGTGCCATTTTATCACATGTATGGCTTTGTGTAACCACCACAACAATGAAGAGAGAGAGCTATTCATCACTACAAAGCTCTCCCTTTATGGTCACACCGTCAGCCTCCCTCTCTCTCCCCACCATCTCTTAACACCTGGCAATCACAAATCTGTCTCCATTTGTGTAATTTTGTCATTTCAAGAGTATTATATAAATTGGCCTTTAATTTTGATAGGTTTTTCTCTTTCATCATGACTTTCAAACTTAAAAAATTTCTTTTGATCATTTTGTCTTGCTTGGGTGTTTGAAATGAACATAGAACCAAAATAGGGAAAGGGATATGAATTCTCATCGTTCTGTTTGTGATTAATTGTATGATTTTGGTTCAGTAACTTAATCATTCTGCCATATGGGAGCGTGATTGAGAACTCTGACTTTGGAGTCAGCTGACCTTGAGTTTGAATCCTGATTTCTCCACTTACTTGCTGTTTAATCTTGGGCAACTGCATAACGTCTCTTGGCTTCAGTGGCCTGACCTGTACACTTACTACAATAGCACCTATCTTTCAGGGTCGCCTGTAAGATTAGATAAGAAAATAAATGGAAATTGCTTTGCTTGCAATACCTGATACATGGTAAACATTCAATGGATATATTAGTTGCTTTATTAGTATTAAAATTAGTATTGTTATTATTACCTATGGAGATACTTCCTCATAGAGTTGTCATGGAATAATGAAATAATACATGCCCAGCATAGAAAGCACTTAGTAATTGATAGCTAGTATTATTATTTTGCTTGTGCTTGTTATGTAACTATAATACACCTAGATTTTTTTTTTTTTTTCTCTGAGATAGTCTTGCTCTGTCCCCCAGGCTGGAGTACACTGGTGGGATCTCAGCTCACTGCAACCTCTGTGTCCCAGGTTTAAGCAATTCTTCTGCCTCAGCTTCTTGAGTAGCCGGGATTATAGGCGCCCACTACTGCACCCACTGCCACGCTTGGCTAATTTTGTATTTTTAGTAGGGGCAGGGCTTCTCCATATTGGCCAGGCTGGTCTCGAACTCCTGACCTCAGGTGACCTACCCACCTCTGCCTCCCAAAGTGCTGGGATTACAGGTACGAGCCACCGCACCCCGGCCTACACCTAGATTTAAGATAATGTACATGAAAAGTTTTAAGAAGATGATAAAGATAGATGTATGTGTATGTAGCATTATCCAGGACATGACTTGCATCTTTGGTTTTTTAATTCATATGGTAGTATTCTTTATCTGACCTGGCTAGGATTCATACTGCCTTTGGTCTGGATTTTTCTTCCGAAGTTGATGACCACCCTGGCTTTTACTAGACTTACTTTGTTTTTGTTAATTCAGCAGCATTGTACATCCAAGCAGAAACCTCTTTAGTAGCTATGTTTTTTTGTTGTTGTTGTTGTTTGTTTTTTGAGACAGTCTTGCTCTGTCACCCAGGCTAGAGTGTAGTGGCATAATCTTGGCTTACCGCAACCTCTGCCTCCCAGACTCAAGCAATCCTCCTGCCTCCGCCTCCCGAGTAGCTGGGACTACAGGCACCTGCCACCACGCCCGGCTAATTTTTGTATTTTTAGTAGAGCGGGGTTTCACCATGTTGTCCAGGCTGGTCTTGAACTCCTGAACTCAGGTGATCCGCCCACCTCAGGTGAGCCACCATGCCTGGCCTGTTTATTTTCTTAAAGACACAGTCTGGCTCTATTGCCCAGGCTGGAGTACAGTGGCATGATCATAGCTCACTGCAGCCTCAAACTCCAGAGCTCGAGTGATCCTCCTGCCTCAGCCTCCTGAGTAGGTGGGATTATAGGTGCATGTCACCGTGACCAGCTAATTAAAAAAACATTTTTTTAGAACCTATTGCCCAGGCTGGTTTCAAACTCCTGAACTCAAGCTATCCTCTTGCCTCAGCTTCCCAAAGTGCTAGGATTACAGATGTGCATCACCATGTGTAGTGCTATGTTGTTTTGAACACAGGATAGAAAGAGACCTGAATTTCTGTGACTAGCAATACTAATATGTCTGTTAATATCAAAACATTAATTAAATGCCTTAATACCTAGAAATGAGATAATACTGTAGAGCACCTAGGACAGATAGTAAGTGCTGAAATGTTAGCTACTGTTATTATTAATCAAAGAAGAAAGCTGGCGTCTTCTAGATGAATTTTAGCCTCCAGGGACTTTCTGAAGTTAAGAATGTGCCATAATCAGTGCTTCTCAGAGTATGGCTTGTGGACCTCATTATTATTATTATTGTTATCATCATCATCATCATCATCATAATTTTCTTTTCTTTCTTTTTCTTTTTTTTTCTTTTTGGCTGAGTTTCATTCTTTTTTTACCCAGGCAATGGCGTGACCTTGGCTCATGGTAACCTCTGCCTCCCGGGTTCAAGCAATTCTCTTGCCTCAGCCTCCCGAGTAGCTAGGATTACAGGCACACACCACCCCGTCTGGCTAATTTTGTATTTTTAGTAGGGACGGGGTTTCACCATGTTGACTAGGCTGGTTTCGAACTCTTGACCTCAGGTGATCCACCTGCCTTGGCCTCCCAAAGTGCTGTGATTACAGGCGTGAGCCACCTCGCCCAGCCTATTATTATTTTTTAATCCCAAGACTTGGCTTCCGGACCTAAAAGTCTTCTGCCCTATATACCAAAAGACAATGATTGTCTTGAGGAGTAGCCTTGGTTCCATTGAGACATTTGAGTTAGAAGCGAAGCTAGCCACTTTTTTCATGGAATATCAGTTACTCTTTGAAAGAACAACTGACAGACAAACTGTGGCCATTCAGACGTGGGCATTTGGCAGAAACTTTCTTGAAGATGAATTAAGTGAGCTTCTTATTTCAAGGAAAACACTGATATTACTTGACAAGGCTAAGATATAAACTTTCAAGTGAAAATTAGAATTTTGAAAAGCTTGTACTCACCACTGTGAGCCTGACAGCTTCTCTACACTGAAAGGCATTTCTTATGAGATAGGTGATATTAATATGTTTTTTAAAAATACTGTATAAAGAACTGGTTGATATTTGAAAGATCTGCAGAACTGAGTAAACTGACATTCTCCATAAAACCAATGCATGACATTACAAAATCACATCTGAGTAGAAGATCCATTCATTCAAAGGCAAGACAGACCGACAGATTTCGGAGTAGCATAGTCCAAAGTCTACTGATGGGCTTTTAGATTCACCTTGTGTATACATCTTTAAGAAATGATTACTTGTTGAATTTTTGTTTTTGGTTTTGTTTTGTTTTCTTTTGTTTTTGAGACAGAGTTTCACTCTTATTGCCCAGGCTGGAGTACAATGGCACGATCTTGGCTCACTGCAACCTCTGCCTCCCAGGTTCAAGCAATTCTCCTGCCTCAGGCTCCTGAGTAGCTGAGATTACAAGCATGCACCACCACGCCGGGCCAATTTTTTGTATTTTTAGTCGAGACAGGGTTTCACCTTGTTGGCCAGGCTGGTCTCGAACTCCTGACCTCAAGTGATCCTCCCACCTCGGCCTCCCAAAGTGTTGGGAACTTGTTGAGATTTTGGTGTAGTATCAAAAAGGCTGTTCTTCCCTTTTCTAATAACATGGCTGTGTTAGGCTGGATTATCTTCATATAATTTAACCATAACAATATATTGCAGCAGATTGAATTGAAAAGTAGATAGGAGAAACTGTCTTTTGTATTAAGTCAAATATTAATGAGATTTGCAAAAACATGAAAGAATGCCTCAGTTTTCACTAAAGCTTTTTGCTTAAATGCAATTACTTTTTATAAGAATATGCATATTGTTATGTAATGGGCTTATTACTATTTTTAAATCAATAAATATTTTGAAAGTTTTCAAAAATTTGGATTTCTTGGGATGTTCAGTAATTTTTATTTTTATTTTTTGCAATAAGCTTTATTTCCATTTTGTCCAAAGCTTGGGAAGGGGGTCCAGGGTAGTGGCTGGAGGTGCCGCTTAGGCAGAAGCCCTGAACTTTTAGAGAGGCTCCTAAAAGGTTGCTGGGCTCTGTAGGCTCCTAGTGGTGATTGAGGGTGAGTCTTTTGGAAGAAACACTTACCCAGCCCAGCTTGGGGAGGTTGATCTGGTAGTCGCCGATCTTCTTGTTGAGTTTCACCTCCTCATCTAGAAGTAGCTCTCCAGAAGTCACGGAGATGGGGGTCTGTGCAGGCAGAACCCAGGGCCTAAAGATCGAGGGTCTGGTTCACGTTCTTCCCCAGGGCCATGGTGACTTCCATGGCACCCAGGGTTTTTACCCCCACTCATTTTGAGATGGCTTCTCCACATCCTGGAAATGGGGGCCAATGCCACACACACATCTTCAAGAGACACTCTGTACCCTGAAGCTTCTCGGTAGGCCGATTCATGGAAGAAGTCACCTGTGCCTCCCAGAGCCACATCATTATGGTTTAAATAGAAGCCCAGAGAGAGATGGGTGTAAGAAGCCCATAGATGCAAATTGACCAGGTGGTTGATGGTGGCCGCTACCTTGATGGGATAATTCTGATGAATCCAAGAGCTTGCGGTTGGTCAGCAATGAGGCGCTAACCACAAAAACAGTGGTGGCTGGTCCCAGAAGCAGGAGATGGCCAAGAAGAAGGGTCCTGGAGGTTGCAAATGGAGAGTAGCTTGGAGGGCGGTGGGAGGCTGGAACAGGTGGAGTCCCAGGATGTGTGCTGTCCAAACATTGTTGAAATGAGACAGATTCTGGGACCACCAAGATACACTCCAGTAATTATTAAGAGTGTAAAAGGGTACAGAGACCTAAAAGTTTGAGAAGTGTCGTGTTACGCAAAATGTAGTCATTGCATCAAGATTGCAATTGACAGTTAAGAGTGTTTCCTACAAGCTGTTGATATTATGTTTAAATATTATTAATGAGTGAGGTATGAACCACAAAAGGTGCATTCAAGAAGGGGGCAGTTCACAGACTCACTTTGCACCTGGCTGCAGCCTCATGGGCGTGCTTTTTCCATGTGCCAGGGAAACATTCTGGGGCGTTGTGGCTGCCTAACCTATCAAGGGTGATGCAACTGTCTCGGGATACAGGATTAAAAAAAAAGAAAAAAAAGAGGAGAGCAGTGTGGCAGCAGGGGAGGGATACTTAGTTCAGTAAGGAGGATTCTGATTGCTCAGTGGATCCAGATATAGCTGGATGCTGGCACTTCCCCACCATGTGTACTTCTTGTCTTTCATCTTCAGTTCATATTCTGACAGTTTTTCTGTCAGATGCATCAAGCTTTCTCTAATGGGGTGTGTTGCTATCTACCTCTTTATATCTTGGACCTAAAAAGTACTTTTGCCATTTATTCTGTATTTTGTAACTCTTGCATATAGTAGGTTAATGCCATTGTCTGCACCTCAGATCCTACCTGCTGAAAAAGAACTTTGTTGTATTCCTTGCTACAGAATCCTGATATTTAAAAGTTACATACAATTTAAAAATACTTTTGTTGCAAAGAGGGATTTTAAAATAAGCTTTTAAGAAGGTTCCTTATTTTATCTTGGTTTTCATGTTATAGCCTACTTATTAGTACTCTTCCCTGATATAAACTTAAAGGAAACAATTTTCAAGTCTCTTAGGATGGCCCAATACATTTTTTGTCTCATTTCTGTTAGTTTAATAGTAATTATCTACATCCTATTTTTATGGAAATACGTGACATATAAGTAGTTCTAGTCAGCTGGGTATTGGGGAGTTTGTTTCGTTCTCATGGCACATTGGGTTTTTTTAGCTAAATATGACAATAAATTAGCTTATTAAAATAAAAATGGGGTTAGGGGGTGAGTGTGGTGTCTATAATTCCAGCACTTTGGGAGACTGAGGTGGGGATCCCTTTGAGCCCAGGGTTTTGAGAACAAACTGGGCAACATAGCAAGACCTCATCTCCAAAATAAAATAAAAATGGAACAGGAATGTTTTTTCTGGAATTATCAAGGACTTAACAGTGCAGCCATGGTATGAAATGATATCCAACCGCTGGAGAACTCTAGAGTAACAGACCTTCTGGAAGAACCCGAAGGTTGAGCTGCAGGCACAAGTTACTGAATGGGCTATGGCTGAAAGTTTCTGAAATGATACATTCTGGCTAGACCTGCTTGTAGGCAAGAAAGCGTTTGGAAAGTATTTAGAACTTTTGGCAGCTTGTTTTGCTCACAGCTAGTTAGAAAATAGAAAGGGACAAGTTGGAAGGGAAATAGTGGTAACACTGACTGCTTGCTTGTTTTTCTTAAAGAAGTGCTTGTGATTAAAATAACTTGGCTGATTTGATTCCTCTACATACCTCCTAAAGATACAGACAATTAGGGAAATCTGGGCATAGCATACACCTGAATATTAAGAAATTGCTAATTATTATATGTTGTGATATATTTGATTGTGTCCAAATCCCTTATCTTTGGAACCTCCTAAAACAGCTTCTTCCATTTCCTGTATAAACCTGTGAGAGCAAACCATCTTTTAGCTTCTTTTTTCCACATGCCATTCTCCTAATGAAGAAATGAAGATGACTTGTATGATGAAGTCATCCCACATGCAAGCATTTACCCATCACCACCCCTCCCTTTCAGCCTGCCACCTCTGCATGCTTTCATTTTTACTTGGAAAGTCCTCTTTTTTTTTCCTGCTGCTAGGCCTGTTATCTCCTTCTGTGTCTCCTCTTGAAGCCTGCCTCATTTTGGTACCTCCCCTTCACATTTTTGTACTGTGTCTTCTGAAGTGTCTTATGTTGATTAATACGGGCATCAGTCTGTTCTGGTGTTTTGGTGCTGCCTCGCCAGCTGGAGGCTTGTAAGATTCTTGAGGACTGGACCACCACATTTCTCCTTCTTTCTCTTCTTCTTCTTCATCATCTCCTCCTCCTTGTCTTCCTCCTCCCTTTCTCCTCTTCCATCCTCCTCCCTTTCTCTCCTTCTTCCTTGTCTTCTTTTTTTGTTCCTTTGTCACATTTACTACCACCTTTGCCCAAACAAGATTATTCGTGAGAAAATGGTTGGATTAAAAGAAGAAAGTACTGGACCCAGGTGCCCTAAAGGAAATAATAGCTTTCCAAAATGTATTTTTAACAATTTCAAACATAGTGGGTATGGCTATCAGATCCATGAGAGAAAAACAAGGGCATGTGCCTCCTCTTGGGCCATCTTCTTTGACACTGTTTTGTTTGTTGCCTTGTTTATAGACAGGGTCATGCTCTGCTGCCCGGTCTGGAGTGCCGTGGTGCGAACATGGCGCACTGCAGCCTTGACCTCCCAGCTCAAGCGATCCTCCTAACTAGGTCTACGGGTGTGCACCACCATGCCCAGCTAATTTTTAATTTTCTTATAGAGATGGGGTCACTTTGTGTTGCCTAGGCTGGTTTTAAACTTCTGGGCTCAAGCGATCCTCTCGCCTTGGCCTCCCAAAGTGCTAGGATTACAGGTGTGGACCACTGTGCCTGTCCCTGTTTGCTGCTTTATCCCAACACCTAGGACAATTCCTGGCTTATAATAGGTACTTAAATATTTGTTGGTTGGATGGATGGATGGGTGGGTTGGTGGATGGATGGATGGATGGATGGATGGATGGATGGCTCAGTCTGTGTCCTAGGATAAGTTTTCTCATTTGTATTTTATAAGGCTTATGGTAGGGCACCCTGAAGTGTTTTGAAAGGAAGAAATGTGTGACTGGAATTGTACTACAGGAAAGTCCATCTCTCTGAGGCATGAAAGAATGATGGTATAGGGGCTGGGTGCGGTGGCTCGCGCCTGTAATCCCTGCACTTTGGGAAGCGGAGGCAGGTGGATCCCTTGAGGGTCAGGAGTTCGAGACCAGCCTGGCCAAACATGACAAAACCCCAAATTATTAAAATTACAAAATTTACTGGAATTTACTGCTAAAATTACAAAAATTAGCCAGACATGGTGGTAGGCACGTGAAATCCCAGCTGCTCAGGAGACTGAGGCAGGAGAATCAGTGGAACCCAAGAGGCGGAGGTGTCAATGAGCCAAGATCATGCCTTTGCACTCCATCCTTGGCGACAAGAGCGAGACTCTGTCTCAAAAAAAGAACGATGATATAGGAAGGTTCTCATGAAAGGTAGCTGCAGTTCTTAGGATTTTAGAAGGAAAAGGTTTTAGAGGTGTGTGTGTGGTGGTGGGTGGTGTATGTATACAGAACATTAGAAGTAGTGGGGACGTTAATTCTTCCTCATTTTTTCCTCATTTATTTGAAGAGAATTACTTTTTTTTGAAAAATGTGTGAATGTTTATGTCAAAACTATATTGTGCTAATTTAATCTGCTCTATTTCTGTTCCAGGAGGCTGAACAGTACCCAGGGTGAGATTCGTGTTGGTCCTAGTCATCAGGTGAGGTTCATTTTCATAGCTCCCTTAATAGATTTTTGTTTCTTACTATTCTGCTGGCACTTTATTCTGTTGAGCAGCATCTTAGAATGTTGTTAAGTGCTATAGGGAATTTTATATAAATATGGAGGTTTTGTTTTTTTTCCCTCAGATCACCACATTTCAAAAATTGTGATGAAATATATACATGAAGTAAAATTTACCATCTCCCATTTTTAAGTGCACAGTTCAGTAATTAAGCACGTTAATATTGTTGTGTAGCCATCACCGTCATCTATCTCCAGAACTCTTTCTATCTTGCAAAACTGAAACTCTGTACCCAGAAACAGTAACTCCATTTTCCTTCTGCAGCACTGGCAATCACCATTCTCCTTCCTCTCTTTGTCTTTGACTGTTCTACCTCATAAAATACCTCATGTGAGTGGAATCATACAGTATTTTGTCTTTTTGTGCCTGATTTATTTCACGCAGCATAATGTCCTCACTGTTCATCCATGTTAATAGCATGTGTCAGAATTTCCGTCCTTTTTAAGGCTGAATGACCCATTGTATGTATGTATCACAGTTTGTTTATCCATTCCTCCATGGATGAACACTTGATCACATTTTTATTTAAAACATTTTAAAGCCAGACGCGATGGCTCATGCCTGTAGTCCTAGCACTTTGGGAGGCTGAGGCGGGCAGATCACTTGAGGTCAGGAGTTCGAGACCAGCCTGGCCAACATAGCAAATCCCATTTCTACTAAAAATACAAAAATTAGCTGGGCATGGTGGCAGGTGCCTGTAATCTCAGCTTCTTGGGAGGCTGTGGCAGGAAAATCATTTGAACCCGGGAAGCGGACGTTATAGTGAGCCAAGATCGTGGCCACTGGACTCCAGCCTGGGCAACAGAGCAAGACTTCGTCTCAAAAAAAAAAAAAAAAGATAAAAGATGTTTAAAATCTCTTTTCCTGGCTGGGTGTAGTGGCTCTGGCCTGTAATCCCAGTACTTTGGGAGGCTGAGGCAAGTGGATCACCTGAGATCAGGAGTTTGAGACCAGCCTGGCCAACATGGCAAAACTCCATCCCTACTAAGAATAGAAAACTTAGCTGGGCATGGTGGTGTGCGCCTGTAATCCCAGCTACTCAGGAGGCTGAGGCAGGAGAAATCACTTGAACCCAGGGGGCAGAGGTTGCAGTGAGCCAAGATTGTGACACTACGCTCCAGCCTGGGCGACAGACTGAGACTGTCTCCATAAAAATAAACAACCTCTTGTTCTTCAGTAGAGTCAAGATGGTTAGGACACTTTTCAGTCAGAGAGTTGCTGTGTCACCACTGTTGCCCTTTCTTATTTCGTCGCATTTACTACAGCTTTTTGGGTTTTGTTGTTGTTTTTACTTTTTTTAGAAACAGGGTCTCACTCTGTTGCCAAGGCTAGAGCACAGAGGCATGATCACCGCTCACTGCAGCCTTGACCTCTTCCTGGGCTGAAACAATCCAACCTGTCTCAGCCTCTGAGTAGCTGGGACTAAAGGCATGTGCCACTGGGCCCGGCTCATTCTCTTTGGATCTCAGTGTCAGTTAGGATGCTTTCACTGGCAGTACTCTGGCTCTGTTTCTGTCTCCCATGTCACGGCATGCTGATCAGGCAGGACTGGGGCTCTGCTGTGCTTCTCTGAGACTCTCTTGTACCCAGGTGGCCTCCATGGAGGTGGCGTCATCCTCAGCTCAATTCGACTAATTCTAAGATACACTTTTTTCCTTCACATTTGCTCTCTGTAGTTGGACTTCATTGTATATTCTGTGGTGTGGTTATAATTTATTGGCTACATTTTATCCTTTCTCAATGCACATAAAATAACAGTGGATCTTACAATGAATGAAGTTCAGCAAGAGTTGAGAGGAAGAAAGAATTGGACTTCTTTTGCCCTTAGGAGCAAGGAAAATTTCCCCAGCATGTCGCCAGTAGATCCACATTTTGTTGCCATGGATTGGGTCATGTGTCTATTTCTAAACCATGAGGAAGGAGTTGAGGATGATTAGCACTTGAGTTGGAATGGATGCTGGGGAGTACACAGCTAAGGCCGTCATGTCTAAAGACATGGGATACAGGCGGCAATGAGCCTTGGAAAGAAATTAAGAAGTGAAGGAGTTAAGAAGTGAAGTGAACACAAAAACTATCAGGGTCACATAGTTTATAGAAGATACTTCTCATCCCAAACCTGGGGTTATAACTAATACAGACGGAAAGAAGCTGCAGGAGGACAATGTCTGCTTGTGCAAGTAGAGTCTTTTGTTGGTGTGTTCCATTAGGTGGGCCTGACTGCCGCCTTGGGGCTGTATTTTCCATCTGGGAACCTGGTACTCACCTAATGCCACTCAATTCCGTCTCCTATTCCCTACTTTCTCTTGCACTGTATTTTACTACCCATTTTTTCCCTCTCACTGTGTGTTTCCAGTGTCTGGAGATCTTTGTACCAGACTTTTCTTTTATAGATTTTTTTTTTTTTCCTACCATGAAAGAAAATGTAGTTCCTAAGGAAAAGATGCTTACATTCTTGGAAAAGGAGCAAATTTACTGTGATTGGAGTTTTGTATACTACCATTTAAAATCAGATGTTTGGTTTTTTACATCAGATTTTAAATGTATTCTGTGTGCTTCATTTTCGAAAAGAAATGTCTTGGAGCACCAAAAATAATAGAACTTTTAAAAAGGAATTGGCAACATTTACCTTTTTAAAGATTTTGACTTTTGGCTCACGCCTGTAATCCCAACACTTTGGGAGGCCAAGGTGGGCAGATCATTTCAGCTCAGGAATTCGAGACCAGCCTGGGCAACATGGCAAAACCCCATCTCTACAAAAAATACAAAAATTAAGTGGGCATGGTGATGCATGTCTGTAGTCCCAGCCACTCAGAAGACTGAGGTGGGAGGATTGCTTGAGCCTAGGCGGTTGAGGCAGCACTGAGCCAACCATTGCACTCCAGCCTGGTGACAGAACCAGACAGTCTTAAAAAAAAAAAAAAATCAACCTTTTTATTAGGGGAAATTAACCTTTTTATTATACTAACATATACAAAAGCAGGGAAAGAATAATACAATGAAGTCCTTCTCTTCATTACTCAGCTTCCACAAGTATCAAATCCTCGTCAAACCCATTTCATTTATTCACCCTCACAGCTCTTCCTGCTGTTATTTTAAATATCTCACAATACATCATTTTCCTTGTAGATGTTTCAAAGATAAGGGATTTGGACACAAATATATCACAACATATAATAATTAGCAATTTCTTAATATTCAGGTGTATGCTATGCCCAGATTTCCCTAATTGTCCGTCTGTATCTTTCTCTGTTTCTTTATATTTTCATAGTTCAAATTAGAATCTAAATGAGAGCCATTCATTACAGTTGGTTGATACATCTCTGGCCGGATCTCAGCTCACTGCAAGCTCTGCCTCCCGGGTTTACGCCGTTCTCCTGCCTCAGCCTCCGGAGTAGCTGGGACTACAGGCGCCCGCCACCTCGCCCGGCTAGTTTTTTGTATTTTCAGTAGAGACAGGGTTTCACTGAGTTAGCCAGGATGGTCTCGATCTCCTGACCTCGTGATCCGCCCGTCTCAGCCTCCCAAAGTGCTGTGATTACAGGCTTGAGCCACCGCGCCCGGCCGATACATCTCTTAAATCTCTCTTAATTCACAGGTCCTTCCCCCAGTCCCCCAGTGCATGTGGTAAAGAAGCTGTTTCATCCCGTAGGGTATTCTATAGTCTAGATTTGGCTGATTGCATTAAATTTGTTACCTTGTTCTTTGCATGACTTGAGAATTAGTAGTTAAATCTAGAGGTTCGGCCGCATTCTAATTTGGTACCCTGCCTTCCGGAAAAATGCTTCCTGGGTGGTGGTATGTACTTCTGCCAGGAGGCTCATATGTCTCTTTTTTAATTGTAATTAGCAGCCACTGATCATTTCTTTCTTTCTTTCTTTTTTTTTTTTTTGAGACAGAGTCTTGCTCTGTTGCCCAGGCTGGAGTGCAATGGCACAATCTTGTCTCACTGCAACCTCCGCCTCCCGGGTTCAAGCCATTCTCCTGCCCCAGCCTCCTGAGTAGCTGGGATTACAGGCGCCCGTTATCACGCCTGGCTAATTTTTTGTATTTTTAGTGGAGATGGGATTTCACTATGTTGGCCAGGCTGATCTCAAACTCCTGACCTCATGAAACACCCGCCTCAGCTTCCCAAAGTGCTGGGATTACAGGCGTGAGCCACCATCCCTGGCCGCCACTGATTGTTTCTTAGATCCATTATTTTATTAGGGATTTCAAAACAGTGATATTCTAATTCTACCATCCATTTATTCATCGTACAAATAAAATGAAACTTCACCTTTATCTTTCAATGACTACCAGTGGATTTAAGATTATTTTTAAATCTATAATGAACTGATTAACGTTCCTGCTGTATTTGTCCTTTTCACTTAATCCCAGTAGTTTTTGTCCTTTTCATTTAATCCTTTTTCTCTGGTAAGACATGATTTTACTGCCTCACCTTGTACATTGTATTCCCTAGATCTGGAATTAAACTTGTCTCAGAAGAGCCCTCTTTTGTTGTAGTGGGAAGTGGTATTTATATACTGGGTGCTGGGGTATTCATTCTTACTGGGTTGGTTGCTATTTCGAGGCCTTTTCTGTAGACAGAATAGGAAATAGGTGTTTTATTTTCCTACTTTCTTAAAGGTAAAATACATTATAAATTTATACTGATATATCCAATTCAAATTCATATTTTTATATGGCCTTTATACTAATTCTGTCCTTTTATCTCTATCTTTATCATATTCCCGTGACTCAAATCCTATTTTTTAATGACACCAACAAAATCGCTTATTTGCTTCAATTCCATAATATACATATAAAAGCCCAGAATAACAATAATCACACTGCTACAAACAATATGCTTATTGAAAACAGTTTAGTATTGCATTTTGTTTTGTATATCCTGCCAGGGCTGTATAAGCAAATTAATATATCTTAGAGTTACTTGAAACAGTTCCTAGAGTAGAACCAGCTCAATTGTTGCATTTCTTTCCATTTGGTTTACAGTTTTAATGAGATTATTATTATTTAAGCTTCTTGTTTTCATTCCCTCTGCTCCTTCTTAGATAAATAACAACATAATATACATCCTTTTGCCACCTTTCTTTTAACAAGATACTCTTGTGTTCTCCTCATAGCAGTATATAGAGCTCCTTCTCATTCCCTTCTGTAATACTGTTTCATAGAACTCCATGTATGAATGTAGCAGTTTATTCATCTAATCCCTATTAATAGGCATGTGAGTTGATTGTCCAGTCATTTGCCATTACATGTAATGCTGCAGTGAATAGCCTGTGCATATGGATTGTGATGTTTTTGCCAGTGTATCTTGGGGCTATATCCCTAGAAGGCGGATGGCTGACTTAGAGGACAAGTGCATATATAATTTTGAGGGTGTTGCCACATTCCCCTCCATGGAGATTGTATTGGTTTGTGTTGATACTAGCAACTAATATGAGTGCTAATTTTTTTCATGGCTTTATGTATTGTCAAACATTTGGAGTTATGTCAGTATAACAGATGCAAAATTGAATATGTGCCACTAATTTGCATTTCTGTTGTCAGTGAGGTTGACTCATCAGTTCTTATGATTAAGAGGCATTTTTGTTTCTTTTTCTGTAAACTGTCAATGTAGTCCATTTTTCTCGAGGATGGAGAGGGAGCTTGGTCCTGCTCACGGTAATAGTACTTTTTGAGTAATTTAATGGACATTAGAGAACTGCTGTGCCCAGTACTGTACTTGGTGCTGGGGAAGCGGAGCTCAGTAGTAGTGTCAAAGACCTTTTGATTCCAACATTTGTTGTGGTATTATTATTATTATTATTATTATTATTATTTTGAGACAGAGTCTTGCTCTGTCAGCCAGGCTGGAGTGCAGTGGTGCAATCTCAGCTCACTGGAACCTCCACCTCCCAGGTTTCAGGTTTCAAGCGATTCTCCTACCTCAGCCTCCCAAGTAGCTGGCACTATAGGTGTGCGCCATCATGCCTGGCTAATTTTCGTATTTTTAATAGAGACGGGGTATCACCGTGTTGGTCGGCTGGTGTGGAACTCCTTACCTCAGGTGACTCGCCTGCCTCAGCCTCCCAAAGTGCTGGGATTACAGACGTGAGCCACCGTGCCAGGCCCATTGTGTTTTAATTTTATCCTACTATTTTCACTATGTATTAAGCGGAACTAGTTGTGACACTCAGTTTGATGTTATAGAAGTCATACTTAACCAAAGAAGAACATCCTTGCTTGGAGAAAGTCAGCTTGATACACATGTAGAGGCATGGAAGACAGCCTGTAAAGCTGTGTGGGTGCTCATGGCTAGCCTGAGAGCCACATGGCCTGTTGATGTGATGTTTTGCTATGCAGTTCCCTCAAAAACTTGAATAACCGACATTTAAAACCACAAGCTTTTACATAAAAGTGAAGATTTCTGGAATTTGGAAAAAGATGGAGGATGTACACACACTGGTTCCCATTCCTGTGTGACAGCATTCCCTGGATGGGGCAGTTCTATCTCCATTTCACCGTGGTCCACTTCACTCTTGAGTACTTAACACCTGCACGTCCAGGTGGGGAGTCACTGCCACACATAGCTGTTCAGCACTTGGAAGTCCAGATTGGGATATGGCATTTTGTTTAACGTGACTACTAGAATATTTAAAATTAAATATGTAATTCTTACTTTATTTCTATTGGATGTTGTTGGCTTATCTTCAACCTGCTGCATTCACTTAAATTTTTTGCCCAGGCTTTGTGTACCATGGAGCTTTATCAGACTGATGTGCCCATGTTCATCATTTGACAGGATGAGAACATGAGTATCTTGCAAATGTCTGACTTTTCACAGGTCTCTGCTGTTTATGGTGGTCATGGCACCTGCTTGCTCTTGCTCTGTCCCAGCAGAGTATGGTTGAGAAAATGCCACGGGTATTTGAATCTGATGACTTAGAGTCTTTTTGGGGAGCACTGTTGCTCAAATATTTTTAAAAATTCTTTTTATCAAGGTATACTCTATGTACAGCGAATTGTTTGAATCTTATGTGTGCTTTTCAGTCTGCCCTGATGATTCGTATCAAGGCACAGAACGTTTCTGTCATCCCGGAAAGGTCCTTCCTGTTCCTTCACAAGCAATTCCTTTTTCTGTAAAGAAGTCACTGCCCTGATTTCTGTCACCACAGGTCAATTCAACTACACTCACATACCCCCCCACACATAATTTTTTTTTTTTTTTTAAGAGGGAGTCTTGCTCTGTCACCTAGGCTGGAGTGCAGTGGCACAATCTTGGCTCATTGCAAGCACTGCCTCCCAGGTTCAAGCGATTATCCTGCCCCAGCCTCCCAAGTAGCTGGGACTACAGGCGCGTACCACCACACCTGACTAATTTTTGTGTTATTAGTAGAAATGGGGTTTTATCATGTTGGCCAGGCTGGTTTTGAACTCCTGACCTCAGGTGATCCACCCTCCTCAGCCTCCCAAAGTGCTGGGATTATAGGCATGAGCCACTGTGCCCAGCCTCAACTGTATATATATATATTTTTAATTTAATTTAATTTTACTTTATTTTATTTTTGAGATGGAATTTCACTCTCTTTCTCCCAGGCTGGAGTGCAGCGGTGCGATCTCAGCTCACTGCAACCTCCACCTCCCGGGTTTAAGCAGTTCTCTACCTCAGCCTCCCAAGTAGCTTGGATTACAGGCACCTGCCACCATGCTTGGCTACTTTTTGTATTTTTAGTAGAGATAGGGTTTCAGCATCTTGGCCAGGCTGGTTTTGAACTCCTGACCTTGTGATCCACCCACTTCAGCCTCCCAAAGTGCTGGGATTACAGGCCTGAGCCACCGGGCCTGGCCTCAACTATGTATTTTAATGTTAACTTTAATACTCATCATTTTTTGGTATTGACCATGACTTATATTGCTCTTGAGTGTCTTAAGAGTAACACTTTTCTGATAGGATAGCTCACTTAATTTTTTAGCAAATATCCTTAGGTGAGATATCATTATTTGCATATGTCTTCTTTGTCAGCTTGTTATATTGGAAATGTACGTGCGTTTCCCTTCTTTATCAATAGCTGTTACCGTGTAAAGACATTATTTTGTTTTTTTTTTTTTGTTTATTTATTTTATGCATATGTGTCTGCTTCTGTTTTACTCTTGGTATCATGCTGGCACGGGTTTGCTCTGACACTGTTAAGCAGATATTAAATAGTCTATTGTGAAATCTATGGTGAAATGATCCTGACATGTGAAATAGATCAGTTTAAATGACTCATGGTTTTGTTGTTATTTTTCTGCCATCCAAGGAAAGAGGCTTAGTAAAACATTGTATCTGTTCCTAAAGACTGTTTATTGAGATAGCTCTTTATGATTAATACATGCTTCTTGATTGTGACTTACTCATCCCTGTCTTACAGGCCAAACTTCCAGATCTGCAACCATTTCCTTCTCCAGATGGTGATACAGTGACCCAACATGAGGAACTGGTCTGGATGCCTGGAGTTAACGACTGTGACCTCCTTATGTACTTGAGGGCAGCAAGGTAATAGGAATTTACCCCCATCCTGCTTTCTGAATTAGACCATCTGAACTGTATAGGCAGTAAACTTTGCCTTTCCCCTGAGATTTTATTTCTATATTGGGCATTCTCTGACTTTAAGTTTGGTTACACCCTCTGTAATCAGGACCCTGGTTCTTCTTACCAGAGAATAATTTTTTTCATGATGAAGTAATGTTTTTCTTCTTGATGTTTGCCCCACATCAAATTTTGGAACTTTTCATGATGAAAACAGCTTAGGCCATACATAGAGTTATCAAAACCTCTCAATCCAGTTGAGTACTTGAGTCATTCAGCTCATCTTAAAACCCCACTACAGAGGGGTGGGGATGAGGGGAGGGAGAGCATTAGGACAAATAGCTAATGCATTCAGGGCTTACAACCTAGATGACGGGTTGATAGGTGCAGCAGCGCACCATGGCACACGTATAGCTATATAACAAGCTGACACGTTCTGCCCTTGCATCCTGGACCTTCAAGTAAAATGTAAAACAAAAACAAAACCCACTACAGATTTCATGTTCTATCTCTACTTTGTGGCTGTTCATTAGTGCCTGTCCTGAAGTTGACATTTTTGTGTCTTGCCTACATGAGAACATTTACCTGTGATCACCTCGTAGAAGTTGCATAGAACATACAAATGCCTCAGATGCAGAGACAAGTGTGAATTTGCTCCTCACACATCACAGAGCAGGCAGGCAGACTTTATATGTAGTGATTCTGGTCTTGGCAGCATCAATAGCATGCAATGACAACAAAAACACGAAAGCAAGGATTAGGGCATCTGAATTCTAGCCCTGGCTGGGTTTGTGGGTTTCTTTTTTTTTTCTTTTCTTTTTTTTTTCGGTTGTTACTTGTTTTGTTTTTTTGAAACAGGGTCTTGCTCTGTCACCCAGGCTGGAGTACAGTGGCACAATTATAGCTCACAACAGCCTTAACCTCCTGAGCTCAAGTGATCCTCCTGCCTCAGCCTCCTGAGTAGCTGGGGTTATAGACACATGCCACCATACCTGGCTATTTTTAATTTTCTGTTGTTGTTGTTGTTGTTGTTGTTGTTGAGATGGGGGTCCTTGCTGTGTTGCCCCAGTTACCTGGCTGTTTTCTAGTCAATGGTGTTGTGCATGGTGGCATTCAGTGGAGATGAGAATGTGTAAGTGGAGTGAATGACTAAGAGGTTTTATCTCTGGTTTTTCACCTTTTTTTTTTTTTGAAGACAGGATCTCACGCTGGAGTGCAGTGGTGTAATCACAACTCCTTACAGCCTTAACCTCCTGGGCTCAAGTGATCCTCCCACCTCGTCCTCCCCAGTAGCTAGGACTACAGGCATGCACCACCATACCTGGCTAATGTATTTTTTAAAGTTTTTGTAGAGATGGGGTCTCTCTGTTGTGAGGGCTGATTTTGAACTCTGTGACCTCAAGCCGTCCTTCCATGTCAGGTTCCCAGAGTGCTGGGATTACAAGCATGAGCCATCACACCCAGCCATGATTTTTTACTTTTAATTCACTTAAAGGTAGTTGATATGCAGAATGAGAGGAATTAAGTAAAATTTTAGATGACTTAATTTCACATGTTTTCTGGAGACTTTTCTTTCAGAAGATTGTCATCTACTGAAATATTGTGGCTCATAGATTTAGATTCTTCATGCTCTCAAATCTAAAATCTTAGTACTGATAAAGCATGAGAAGAAACAATACAAATGGATCTGACTAAAAGTAACATATGTATTTCTCTGTGAGTGAAGAGGAACTTAAATTTATTTTTGGTCTGGGTGTGATGGCTCACGCCTGTAATCTCAGCACTTTGCGAGGCCGAGGCGAGCGGATCACCTGAGGTCAGGAGTTCGAGACCAGCCTGACCAACACTGTGAAACCTTGTCTCTACTAAAAATACAAAAAGTAGTTGGGCATGGTGGCGTGCCTGTAATCTCAGCTACTCGGGAAGCTGAGGCGGGAGAATCCCTTGAACCCTGGAGGTGGAGGTTGCAGTGAGCCAAGATTGCGCCACTGCACTCCAGCCTGGGCAACAAAGTGAGATTCCATCTCAAAAAAAAAAAAAAATTTATTTTTAAACACAAGCAGAGGCAGGGCTGGGAACTGGTTCATCATGCATGTAGTAATGGAATTTGTTCTGGGCTGGAAATGTCCCCTGAAAATTGAAGGTCTAAGTCTCTGTCCTTATATTGCTATGTACTAATGAAGGAAAACCCTTTTCTTCTGAAGGAGCATGGCGGCATTTGCAGGGATGTGTGATGGAGGCTCTACAGAAGACGGCTGTGTCGCAGCCTCTCGGGATGACACCACTCTGAATGCGCTGAACACAGTAAGTCTTTTGAAGTCATCCTGAGTGGGAAGACACTTCTTTTTCCCCTGAACTGGCTGTAGGGAATGTGTGGTGAGTGCGGAGCGTGAAGTCGCCTGCAGACTCAGGTGTGAGTTGTGGTCTTGGCTGTTGGGTGCCTTGGGGGCTCCAGGCCTGTGATGTGGCACCTCCAGGTTAATTTCCTAATCTGTGTCTGTGCTACAGGTTTGAGGTGATTCTCAAATGAGATCCTAATAATAGTACCTGATACTTCACTGCGGCTTCACAAAGCCAAGTACTGTGCATAGAAGGTCTTGCTTAATCCTCACAACCCCCTCTAGGTTCTATTTTTATTTTATTTTATTTTTTTTTTTGTATTTTTTGTGATGGAGTCTCTCTCTGTCGCCCAGGCTGGAGTGCAGTGGCGCGATCTTGGCTCACTGCAAGCTCCGCTTCCCGGGTTCCCGCCATTCTCCTGCCTCAGCCTTCCGAGTAGCTGGGACTACAGGCGCCCACCATGCCTGGCTAATTTTTTGTATTTTTGGAAGAGACGGGGTTTCACCGTGTTAGCCAGGATGGTCTTGATCTCCTGACCTCGTGATCTGCCCCCCTCGGCCTCCCAAAGTGCTGGGATTACAGGCGTGAGCCACCGCGCCCGGCCTCTAGGTTCTATTATTATCACCTTTTTAGACATAAGGAAATAAGTTGAGAGAGATTAAGTCACAATTTAAGGTCATACCCCCAAGATTGGAATCTAAAAGCCGTGCTTTTGTACTTCACTGTTTCTGAGACAATGTATTTATTTTAAAGCACATGGAGGGATGGGAAGAAGCTAAACGTTTTGGCATAAACTTGTTTTTTATAAAATATACTTCAGAACATGTTAATATTTTACATGACTATGAAATGTTTTACAAGAATAATTTCTAAGAAATTAAAAGTAAAATGAAATAAATGAGGCTAATGTTACTGAGTTGGTTGCGTGACATACCATCATCATTACTCATCTGCTTTAATCCCGTTATAAACACACAGCAGCTCAAATAACAACATACTGCTGCAAACAATATGATTACTGAAACCAGTTGTCTTTCGTTCTCTTTATTTGTTGTTGTTTTTAGACTTTATTTTGGCCTTAGGCTATATCCCATGGGGCTGTATAGGAATATGAATGTATTTTAAAGTTACATGAAATAATTCCTCTCTCTCGTTACTAATGTGAAACCATTAAATCTGAAGAGGTAATGATATTTATGGAATCAATTTCTGGTATATTGATAGTCTGCATGGTTCTGTATGTGTATGTAGGCTGTTGAGTATGAGGCTGAGCACCTCTTCTGATGATTAACCAAATGTCATTTAAGCACCCCTTTGTTCTTTCTTTTTTTTTTTTCTTGAGAGGTCACTATAGTTGGAAGAGACTTTTGAGATCATCTGTCCCAGTCTCTGAATAGATAAGAATCCAAGGCGGCCAGATGACTTAAATACCGACAATCCCAAAAGCTCCTAACAGAGGGAAGAAAGTAATCCCATTCCTGATTTAGAGATCTTTTTACTACAGTTTCTACTACGCAGCTTGCTTTTGAGGAAACATGTAGATATCTGCATGATATGGCTGATTTTTATTCCTACTATGATTAGGTTTCTTGAGTATGATATAACATTTGAGTGGTTTTGCTAGGGATACGCCATTCTCTAAATAAGAGAATTTTTTTTACATTGTCATAAATATTGTGTTTGTGTACATTCTCACTGATTTGATAGGATAGTTGTGGGGATTTTTTTGTTTGTTAGCTTTAAATACAGAATCTTTATTTTGAGCATATGATTGAGCCAGAAGGAGCCTTTGAGATTATTTTACAGATGAGAAAACTGAAACTCAGAGGTTGATGATACTACAGCCAGTAGAGGCTGTGGTAGGTTAGATATGAATGTTTGTGAATTCAGAATACCTTAAAAGTGTGTGTACAAAGAGAAAGTCCTTGATATGAACTTTTTTCTGTTGTTGTTGTTGTTCGTTATTGTTTTTTCTTTTTTTTTTTTTTTTTTTTTTTGAGACGGAGTCTCGCTCTGTCGCCCAGGCTGGAGTGCAGTGGCCGGATCTCAGCTCACTGCAAGCTCCGCCTCCCGGGTTCCCGCCATTCTCCTGCCTCAGCTTCCCTAGTAGCTGGGACTACAGGCGCCCGCCAGCTCGCCCGGCTAGATTTTTGTATTTTTTAGTAGAGACGGGGTTTCACCGTGTTAGCCAGGATGGTCTCGATCTCCTGACCTCGTGATCCGCCCGTCTTGGCCTCCCAAAGTGCTGGGATTACAGGCTTGAGCCGCCGCGCCCGGCCTATTGTTTTTTCTTGAGACAAAGTCTCGCTGTGTCACCCAGGCTGGAGTGCAGTGGCACAATCACAGCTCACTGCAGCCTTGACCTCCCAGGCGCAAGCGATCCTCCCCCTTCAGCTTCCTGAGTAGCTGTAGCTGGGATTACAGGCATGTGCCACCGCACTCGGCTAATTTTTGTTTGTTTGTCTTTGAGACCATCTTGCTCTGTTGCCCAGTCTGGAGTACAGTGACACAGTCTTGGCTGACTGCAGCCTCACCGCCCAGGCTCAAGCTTTTCTCCCACCTCAGCTTCCCAAGAGCTGTAGCTGGTATTATAGGCACCCACCATCGTACTTGACTAATTTTTTAAAAGAATATTGTTAAGATGAGATCTCACTATATTGCCCAGGCTGGTCTTGGACTCCTGGGCTCCAGTGATCCTCCTGCCTCGGACTCCCAAAGTGCTGAGATTACAGTTGTGTGTCACTGCACCTGGCCTTTTTTTAAGTTTTATTTTTTTGTAGAGCCACGGTCTCACTGTGTTGCCACGGTTGATTTCGAACTCCCGGTCTCAAATGATCCTCCTGTCTCAGACTCCCAAAGTGCTAGGATTACAGGCATGGTCCACTATGTCTGGCCTGTTGTTCTCTGTATAAAAGCTGTGTGGAAAAAATTCTGCTTTCATAACTGTGCTGTCAGTTGGATTTTAAATAATGAAGATTTTGCCATATTTAATTAAATGTCTATTTTTGGCACTTTCTTGAATGTATATGATTTATTTCCCTTTTTGTTCCAAACTGTCTAAGAATTCTGTAGACCATACTTCAGTATAGAAATCATTTTGGCTACGTTTGCCCATGGTTCTTTGTGACAAGCTCCTTCTGAAGGTTTTATTAGCACTCCCAGAGATTTTTTTGTTGTACAATTTTTTATTTTTTGACACTGAAACTCTCTAGCCTGACATGGCTCAGGTGTCTTAGGTTATGTGTACATATTTTGTGATGAATTGAAAAGTTATGTGCTGTTTTAATTTTTGTACTTCACTGTTGAACTGACTCTGAAAACTGTAGTTGCAGGCGTCTTCCTAATGAAAAGTGAAGTGAATGAAAATATCCTGTGAGAGAAGTTACTGGGATTTTTACTTCCCTAGAGTAACAGAAGATTTGAGCTGTGTTAAGTAATAAGTTAAAAAGATATATGCATTGTTATATAGGAAGCATTTATTGTTTTCTTAGAGTATAGCATAGATTTAAAACAAGGCTAGGCATTTATCAGTTTAGAAGAAACCTGTGAATAATTAGTATATATTTCCTGCCTCCTAGGGCAATATAGAAATTAAATGAAATAGGCTATATGGCCACATTAAAGTGTGTTGAACATCCAGTAGGAGTATTTAAATATGAGTACATTGAAATAAATCGTTTCATTTTTAAAACTACAATTGCTGTAGAAAATTTTTGAGCTGTCAGTTCTTTTTTGTTTGTTTTTTTGAGACAGGATCTTGCTCTGTTGCCCAGGCTGGAGTGCAGTGGTGGATCACGGCTCACTGCAGCCTTGACGTCCTGGGCTCAAGCAATACTCCTACCTCAGCCTCCAGAGTAGCTGGTACCACAGGTGTGCGCCACCATGCCCAGCTGTTTTTTGTTTTGTTTTGTTGTGTTTTTTGTTTTTGTTTTTGTTTTGAGTCGGAGTTTCACTCTTGTTGTCCAGGCTGGAGTGCAATGGCGCGATCTCTGCTCACTGCAACCTTCCGGGTTCCAGTGATTCTCCTGCCTCAGCCTTCCGAGTAGCTGGGATTACAGGCATGTGCCACCAAACCTGGCAAATTTTGTGTTTTTAGTAGAGACAGGGTTTTGCCATGTTGGTCAAGCTGGTCTCGAACTCCCGACCTCAGTTGATCTGCCTGCCTTGGCCTCCCAAAGTTCTGGGATTACAGGTGTGAACCACCGCGCCTGGCCCAGCTGGTTATTTTTACTTGTAGAGATGATGTCTCTTGATGTTGCCCAGAGGTATCAGTTCTTTATGACAATTATATGGACCTACTTTTGAATCTAAGCTCTGAGATTACTTATTTTGATTCTGTTTTTTCTTCATTATTAACAAAAGAGATTTCGGCCGGGCATGGTGGTTCACGTCTGTAATCCCAGCACTTTGGGAGGCTGAGGTGGGCAGATCACGAGGTCAGGAGATCAAGACCATCCTGGCTAACACGGTGAAACACTGTCTATACTAAAAAAGTACAAAAAAAAAAAAAAAAATTAGCCAGGTGTGGTGGCAGGCGCCTGTAGTCCCAGCTACTCAGGAGGCTGAGGCAGGGGAATGGCATGAACCCAGGAGGTGGAACCTGCAGTGAGCTGAGATCCAGCCACAGCACTCCAGCCTGGGCGACAGAGCGAGACTCCGTCTCAACAAAAAAAAAAAAAAAAAGATTTCTAATGTGTAATTTTTGAAACAACTTATTAAGGTAAGATTTATGTATAATAAACTGCTCTGTTTCAAAGTCAAAAATTTGAGGGGTTTTTTCAGATACATAAACCTGTGAAACTACTATGAAGGTCAAGATACAAAACATTTCCAATACCCCCAAAAGTTGCCTCATGGCGTCTTATTATCATTTTCGGCTTCCAGCCTCAGATAACCATTGATGCATCGTGTTTTCAATGGTTTTTTGGTTTTTTTTTAAATCCTTTTAGAGTAGTTTGCATTTCGCGAATGTTACAGGAATGGAATCATATTGTATGACTTCTTTCAGCATAAGGATTTTGAGAGCCATCTGGGTTGTTTCATGTATCGATGGTTCATTCCCGTGTTATTGATAAGTATTTCCTTGTATGGATATGCATATTCACAATTTTTTCATATTCTTTAACCTGGTGGTGGCTATTCTAGTTGTTTATAAACTTTTGGCCATTATGAAGCAAAGTTTTTTCAACATTGTTATATGAGTCTTTATGTTGGCATTTATCTTCAGTTCTCTCAGGTAAATACTTGCTGTGGCAGGATTATTTGTATGTAGGAAGCTCTCTCAGAAACTGTCAAACTGGTTTCTTTTTTTTCTTTTTTTTTGGAGATGAAGTCTTGCTCTGTTGCCCAGGCTGGAGAGCAGTGGTGCGATCTGGGCTCGCTGCAACCTCCTCCTTCCAGGTTTAAGCAATTCTCCTGCCTCAGCCTCCTGAGTAGCTGGAACTACAGGCATGCGCCACCACTCCCAGCTAATTTTTTTGTATTTTTCGTAGAGACAGAGTTTCACCATGTTGGCCAGGATGGTCTGGATCTCTTGAACTTGTGATCTGCCCGCCTCGGCCTCCCAAAGTGCTGGGATTACAGGCATGAGCCACGGCGCCCGGCCTACAGGTTTCTAAAGTGGTTCCAATTTAGATTCCCATCAGTAGTGTGTTATAATTTTACCTCTTTAGCATCTTCACCAAGACTTGCTATTGTCAGTTATTTTTTTTAAATTTTATCTGTTTTAATGGATGTGTAGTGGGGTATCTCATTCAAGTTTTATTGGAATTTCCTAATTTAATAGGGTTGAGCATCTTTTCATGTTTTATTGCCCATTTGTTTATCTTTTTTTGTGAAGCATCTGTTCAAATAATTTGTTTACTTAAAAAATTTTGTTTTATGATTTAGTTATAAGGATTTTTTGTTAATATTTCAGGTAGAAGTCCTTTGATCTATGTATTGGGAATTATTTGTCCTATACCATGACTTTTTTTCGTTCTTTCAAAAAATTTTTTTTCTTTAAGGATTTTTTTTTTTTTTTAATATTTCAGGTAGAAGTCCTTTGATATATGTATTGGGAATTATTTGTACCATACCATGACTTTTTTTCATTCTTTTAAAAAATTTTTTTTCTTTTTTTTTTTTTTAAGTCTCACTGTGTCACCCAGGCTGGAGTACAGTGGAGTGATTATAGCTCACAGTAACCTCAAACTCCTGAGCTCAAGCAGTCCTCCTCCCTCAATCTCCTGAGTACCTGGGACTATAGGCTACCACACCTGGCTAATTCTTGTAGGGTTTTTGTTTGTTTGTTTCTTCTAGAGACAGGGCCTCACTGTGTTTCCCAGGCTGGTCTAGAATGTCTGGCCTCAAGTGATCTTCCCACCTCAGCTTCCCAAAATGCTGGGATTAAGACATGAACCACTGCACCTGGCCTGACTTTTTTTCCTTAATGTTGACTGTAATATATACTTATGCTGAAGCCTTATTTTCCTTTTATGGTACTACCTCTGATTACTCCAGGATTACAAAGGTTGCTTCTGTGCTTTATTCTAGAAGCTTTACTTCTTACATTTAGGTCTTCGGTTCATTTTGAATTGTAATGTGTTAATTATGGAGTGAAAACTGATTCTCGTCCACACAGATACCCGTTGTTGGAACAGTATTGGTTGGAAAAACTTTTCTCATTTGACTGTCTTGACACTGTTATTGAAAACCAGCTGCTTGTTTATGTTGGATCTTTTTCTGGATTCTATTCTGTCTCATTGATAGTTTTTAGGGCCTCTGTGTTTTGAATACTGTAGCTGTATAGGAAGTCTTAACCTCAGGGGTGGCTTTCTACTTTAAATGTGATTTTAAAGATTGCTTTGGCTATTTGAGGTAATTTCCATTTCCATGTAAATTTTAGAATCAGCCTGCTAGTTTCTAAGTTTTAAAAAGTCTGGCAGGCACGGTGGCTCACGCCTGTAATCCCAGCACTTTGGGAGGCTGAGCTGGGCGGATCACCTGAGGTAAGGAGTTTGAGACTAGCCTGGCCAACATGGTGAAACCTCGTCTCTACTAAAAATATAAAAATTAGCCAGGTGTGGTGGCACATGCCTGTGGTCTCAGCTCTTTGGGAGGCTGAGGCAGGAGAATCACTTGAACCTGGGAGGCAGAGGTTACAGTGAGCTGAAACCGTGCCATTGCATTCCAGCCTGGGCAAGAAGAGTGAAACTCCGACTCAAAAAAAATAGTAATAATAATAAATAAAAAGTCTGATGGAATTTTAATTGGGATTCTATTGAATTTATGAATCAGTTTGGGAAATACTGACATCCTAACAATATTGGATCTTCTAATCTATAAATATTATATTTCTCTATTTTTAAAGAAGTTTTCTTTGATTTTTTTGATTTAAAAAAAATTTTTTTAAAGGGATCTTGCTATGTTGTTCAATCTGGGCTTGAAGTCCTTGGCTCTCGTGATCTCCTGCTTCAGCCTCCTAAGTAGCTGAGACTACAAGTGCATGCCACCATGCCCAGCTTTCTTTTACTTCTTACAATAAGATGTTTTGGGAATACAGATCTTACAACATTTTGTTAAATTTATTCCTAAGTATTTCCTGTTTGAGGATTCTATTGTAACTAAAATTTTAATTTCTAAATGGTCATCAATAGCATAGAAACACAATCAGTTTTTATATGTTGGCTTTTTTTGGCCCTGCTAAACATGTCATATGCAAATACAGTTTTACCTCTTCCTTTATGATCTGTGTGTTTTATTTCTTTTTTGTGCTTTATTGTACTTCCTTGGACCTCTGCTGCAATACTGAATAGAAGTGATGAGAGTGGACATTATCTTTCTAATCTTAGAAAGTTTTCAGTCATTTATTATTAAGTAGAATGCAGTTTTTGTTGTATTTATTTGTTTTGAGAAAGGGTCTTGTTCTATTGCCCAGACTGGAGTGCAGTGTAGCAGTCTTGAATCACTGCAGCCTGGACCTCGCAGACTCAAGTAATCCTCCTGTCTCAGCCTCCCGAGTAGCTAAGACTACAGGGCATGCCATCATGCCCAGCTAATTGTAAAATTTTTTGTAGAGACGGGGTCTCACTATATTGCCCAGGCTGGTCTCGAACTCCAGGGCCCAAGTGATCCTCCCCAGTTTCCCCAAATGCTGAGATTATAAGCCACTGCACTTGGCCCTTTTTTTTTTTTTTAAATCAAGTTAGAATGTTTTCTTATATATCCAGGTTGTTGAGGTTTTTATTATGAATGGGCATTGAATTTTGTCAGTTCCTTTTTTTTTTTCCTTCTGCATCTAATGAGATTACTATGTGATTGTTATTCTTTGTTTTGTTAATATAGTGAATTACATTGATTTCAAATGAAGGAACTGTTTGTTCCTAGGATGAATCCTGCTTGGTCACTACATACTACTGGATTCAACTTGCTAATAATTTGTTAAGGAATTTTACATTTGTGTACATGAGGGATATTGAGTTGTAGTCTTCTTTTTTTGTAATAAGGAGTTTTGTAATAAGAACTTTGGTTTTCATATCAGAATAATACTCCCTCAGAAAATTAGTTGGGAAATAGTTCTTTCTGTTCTGTTTTCTTAAGGTGTTTATAAAGGATTGATATTATTTTCTTAATCAAATGTTTGCTAGAATTCACAGTTTAGCCATCTAAATTTTTTTATATAGAAAGTGCCTTTTTTTTTTCTTTTTTCTTTTTTCTTTTTAAGATGGACTCCACGTTGCCCAGGTTGGTCATTTGTTTCCTCTTGATCAATATAAAGATATTTCCACATTATTGATCTTTTTAGAATTTGGTTTTATTAGTTTTTCCTATTTGTTTTATATTTCATTGGTTTCTGTTCTTTATTAATTTTTTTCTACCTATTTGGGGTTTAATTTGATCATTTTCCTCCTTGCTTTCTAAAGTGGGATGTTAAATAGCTGATTTTACCACAAATTTTGATTTGTTGTGATCCATTATTCTGTTCAAAATTTTTTTTGAGTTTTTTGGTGATTTCTTTGACCCATGAATTATTTAGTACTAAATTCCCTAATTTCTAGATACTTGGGGCTTCTCTAAGTTTTATTTTTTGGAATGTTACTGATTTCTAATTTAATTTAATTCAGTGGTCAAAGAGTACTCAGTAACACCTCAGTATTTTGAAATCTTTTGAGACTTGTTTCTTGGCTCAGCTTGGTTCATGTTTCATGTGTCCTTATAATCAAGTTATACTCTGTAGTTACTGGGTGTCCTGTTATGCAGGTGTCAGTGGTTAATGTTAGTATTCATACCTTCTCTTACACTAATTTTTTTTTCACCTAATTGTATGTTACTGAGAGATATATATGAAAGTTTTCAATAGTGATTGTATAGGCCGGGCGCAGTGGCTCACACCTGTAATCACAGCACTTTGGGAGGCCAAGGCAGGTGGATCACGAGGTCAAGAGATCAAGAGCAGCCTGGCCAACACGGTGAAACCCCATCTCTACTAAAAATACAAAATTAGCTGGGCGTAGTGGCGCGCACCTGTAGTCCCAGCTACTCAGGAGCCTGAGGCAGGAGAATTGCTTGAATCTGGGAGATGGAGGTTGTAGTGAGCCGAGATCGCGCCACTGCACTTCAGCCTGCCAATAAAGCGAGACCCTGTCTCAAAAATAAAAAATTTTTAAAAAGTGATTGTAGAGTTGGTTGTTTCTCCTTTTGATTCTGTTAATTTTTGTTTCATATATTTGAAGTTGGTTATTAAACACATGGACACTTAAAATATTTGTCTTTCTCTTTGGACCCTTTTACCTTTCTGCCGTAACCTTCTTTGTGTCTACTAATATTCTTTGTCTAGAAGTCTATTTTGTCTGATATTAATGCAGCCACTATAGTTTTCTTACACTTGTTGTCTGCATGGTATATCTCTTTACAATTTCTTACTTTGAATCTTGTTTTTTCTTTGTTTTTAAGGTAACATCTCCTGTGTTCTTTAGTTGTTTCATGCCTTTTTATCCAGTTTGGCAAGCTCTGCCTTTTGTTTGGAGTGTTTAGTTTGTTTTAATTTAATGAAGATGGTTTTCAGGTTATATAAAACTTTAGCCATATGTCTTATTTTTTGAGACAGAGTTTTGCTCTTGTTGCCCAGGCTGGAGTGCGATGGCATGATCTCGGATCACCACAACCTCTGCCTCCCAGGTTCGAGTGATTCTCCTGCCTCAGCCTCCCGAGTAGCTAGGATTACAGGCATGCGGCGCCACACCCAGCTAATTCTGTATTTTTTGTAGAGATGGGATTTCTCCATATTGGTCAGGCTGGTCTCAAACTCCCGAACTCAGGTGATGCGCCCGCCTCGGCCTCCCAAAGTGCTGGTGTTACAGGCGTGAGCCACCTGATCTGGCCCACATTCTTAATAGTAGAGGCGTCATTGAAGAATCAGAGGCAGTTAATAAATATCTTATTTTCATGGCCACATGAATTACTACTTTTGGTCCATTGGTGAACTGGCAGATAGTTCAGGACAGTTGTTCTTTGTTTGTTCATTTATGTCAACATGTATTTCTTATCTTTTCATACATAAGAAACAACTTTGTACTGCTGTAGAGGGAGAAGATGTAATAAACATGTTGGCCTCTCTCATTAGGAAAAGAGGGATTTCTTAGTAACATTGGGCATATTCCTTTTTGTAGGTAGCAATGATATGTTTTATTTTATTTTAATATTTCAAATGTGAATACCTATAAATGTAAAATTGTTTTGTTTGGCTGGGCACAGTGGCTCACTCCTGTAATCCCAGCACATTGGGAGGCCAAGGTGGGTGGATCACCTGAGGTTGGGAGTTCCATGCCAGCTTGGCCAACATAGTGAAACCCTGTCTCTACTAAAATTACAAAAATTAGCCAGGCGTGATGGCGGTGCCTGTAATCCCAGCTACTTGGGAGGCTGAGGCAGGAGAATGGCGTGACCTGGAGGCAGAGCTTGCAGTGAGCAGAGACAGCGCTACTGCACTCCAGCCTGGACGACAGAGCGAGACTCTATCTCAAAAAAAAATAAATAAATAAAAAATTTTATTTGTATTTTTATGTATTAAATATAAGATTATGTTAAATATGAAGAAGTAATAGTGTTTCCCCCAGCCAGATCTTGTGTGGAAATATCTCTGTGTGTGTTTCCTCATACACTGTTTGCATTAGGCTCGTCTGAACACTTGTAGCTGACATATAATTTGTAAACATCATGCTATGTAACATGTAGATGGTCTGTCTTATCCTAATGGGGTTAATTTAGCCACCTTTGAGTGCTTACATTTATTTGGCCATTTACAAAATAGGCCTTTATATTCCTACTTAGAAACTGCAGAAAAGCCCTATCGTTTAAGACTAAGGTTTTATAGAATATATCATGCCGACTTATTTTTCCTAAACTGATATTGGATTTCCTTCTTTGGGCTCAGATATCTTTCCTGGTTTCTAATAAAATTCAAATTATTTTGGTTTTTCTTTCTCAGTAATTCATTGCCATTTTCTTACCAACACTAAACATATCTATATATTCACTGTATGTAAGTAAAATTTATAATCATGCAACAAAGATTTCACCTCCGCCTGGACAGTTTTATTCCCTGAGATATGGGCATCTTTTAGACATTTGGATTAAGCTCTTTACGTATTCAACAGAGTGCATATTTGTTTGCTTATTTATGCACACCCACATCTCCTTCAACAAAGAATTGAAGGCTCCCAGCAGCTTAATAGTTTTTCATCTCTGATCTATAAGTATCACTATTTTTTTTTTTTTTTTTTGAGATGGAGTCTTGCTCTGTCGCCCAGGCTGGGGTGCAGTGGCCGGATCTCAGCTCACTGCAAGCTCCACCTCCTGGGTTTACGCCATTCTCTTGCCTCAGCCTCCCGAGTAGCTGGGACTACAGGTGCCCGCCACCTCGCCCGGCTAGTTTTTTGTATTTTTTAGTAGAGATGGGGTTTCACCGTGTTAGCCAGGATGGTCTCGATCTCCTGACTTCGTGATCCGCCCGTCTCGGCCTCCCAAAGTGCTGGGATTACAGACTTGAGCCACCGCGCTCGGCCAAATATCACTGTTTGTTAACTATTGAGTATTAATTATTTGTGTTTTCTAACCCTAGTCTGATGCCTGATACATGGTAGAGAGATACTAAATGGTTGTTGAATGATTCAATAGAGAAATCAAGTTCAAGTTCATATCACAGTTGATCATCCAGAATTTGATGTTATGAAGTTGGCACAGCAGACTATACAGATAACACTATTCTAAGGATCATTTTCATCTCTCTTTTGTTCTAAAATATTAAGTCCATAGAATTTTTGTCAGCGATTTTTTGTTTGTTCATTATAAATGGCCTTCACTAAAGCATCTGGACCTGGATTAGCTTTGCAGTGCTTATGACTTGAATGTGAAATACTTCTCAGCTCCCAAATAAGGCATTGCCAGGAGGCCCTTTCGTAAGTTTTCCCTAAGCATGTGAGAGGAGCCTTTGGACATTCATTCCATACCTACACCCTTGACTTAAACGTTTCCATCCACATGAGTCGACATTAAATGGTTAATGTTTGCTGGCTTGGGTTAAGGTAAGATGGTGGGTTTTCTTGTCGTTCAGGATTTTTTATTTGTTGTTGGAAAGTCTAATGGGAAAAGTTGATATACTCTATGATTTCTTATTATGGAAATCCAATAAATTTCAGAACAGCACCTCATATAAATCAGCCTTGACAGGCACTGTTGCCATTGTTTTATTTATGTAATAACAGGATATTGAAGTCAACAGAATGTTGTATTGTTAATTATAGCATTAGTGAGGATGCAGAAAAAGATCATGCAGTTGAGGTTTTCTGGTAGAACCAAGACCTTTTCAGCTGATTATTAGCATAATAATATATAATTTTCAACTTTTATTTTTTGTACTTTGATCAATTAGAAACATCTTGAGCTATTGTTTTGAAAATTAAGTGTTTAGGTGTTCACCTTTGTGGCTTCCTTTGGGCTGAGAAATTCATAAATTCTAAAGTTCCTTGTAGCAACATTTTTTTTTTTTTTTTTTTTTGAGACAGAGTCTCGCTCTGTCGCCCAGGCGGGAGTGCAGTGACCGGATCTCAGCTCACTGTAAGCTCCGCCTCCCAGGTTTAGGCCATTCTCCTGCCTCAGCCTCCCGAGTAGCTGGGACTACAGGCGCCCGCCACCTCGCCCAGCTAGTTTTTTGTATTTTTTAGTAGAGATGGGGTTTCACCGTGTAGGCCAGGATGGTCTCGATCTCCTGACCTCGTGACCCGCCCGTCTCGGCCTCCCAAAGTGCTGGGATTACAGGCTTGAATCACTGCGCCCGGCGTAACAACATTTTAACACAAATTGCGTGATTTATTTTTTGTATTTTTTTTTTTTTTTTTTTGAGATGGAGTCTTGCTCTGCCACCCAGGCTGAAGTGCAGTGGCACCATCATGGCTCACTGCAAGCTCCCCCTCCTGGGTTCACGCCATTCTCCTGCCTCAGCCTCCCAAGTACCTGGGACTACCGGCGCCCACCACCACACCCGGCTAATTTTTTTGTATTTTTATTAGACGGGATTTCACCATGTTAGCCAGGATTGTCTCGATCTCCTGACCTCAAGTGATCCTTCCGCCTCGGCCTCCCAAAGTGCTAGGATTACAGGCATGAGCCATCGTGCCCAGCCTATTTTTTTGTCTCATTTGAATGAAGTGGCTTTTAAAATTTAGTGCATTGTTTCTTTTTAGATAATCTGTAGCTTTATTTAAAGTCAAACTTTACACCCCACTTTGTTCTTTTCCCTAAACATGAGAGAGAGCATTAGCTAAGCTTCTCTGGGGTGGATGGGGAGATAAAAGGTCACTTACATGAGCAGCCTCTGATAATGGTACCTTCCCTACTTACTGTAATGGAAAAGGCTTGACACAGACTCTCTTCGTTGACTTTAGTCCTAATGCAGCCCTCCACAGCTGTGGTTCTGACTTCGCCTGCCTCTTACCCACTCTTACGTTTCTTAAGCCATTCCTTTCTTCTTTTCTTTATATAACAGCTTTATTAGGATATCATTCACCCATTCAGAGTGTACAATTTTATGACTTTTAGTATATTCACAGAGTTGTGCAACTATCAACACAATCTATTTTAGAAAACCTTCATCACCCCAAAAAGGAACCTTATTCCTATTAGCAATCACTCCCCATTTTCATTTCCCAACCCTAGGCAACCACTCATCTGCTTTTTGTCTCTGTAGATATGCCTATTCTGGACTTTGCATATAAATGGCATCATATAATAAGTGGCCTTTGTGACTGCTTTCTTTTGGTGTCATCCATGTTGTGGTATTAGCCATTTTTATATATTACCATTTTATTTATCCTCCTGTTCTGCTTTGTCTGTCATTTAAAATGTGGCACCTGCCCTAAGCAACACTCCTCAGGTCTGATCAACATAAGGTGACCTGGGGATACCCCTCAGTTATCCTAAAAGCTCATCTTCTCAGTGCAGTCTCAGCTTATAAGAATGTGTGCTCATCATATTTTTTTTAGTCCTGTGCTGTGGTCTTGTTTCATTTTTCCTTGTATATTTACATTTGATAAGCCATTTCTTTCCCACCCTGAGCTTTTGCACTGAATTTTGAGCCAGTCATAGAACCATAAATTCATCATTATTAATTTTATTTTTTAGGTGTCAACTATTGGTCAGCTTCCTGATTTTATTCATAAAAACGATAAAATTGAAATGTATTTGTTGTTTGAGTATTTATATGCTAGGCAAAAGTTTAAGTGCTTTTTATGAATGAATTCGTTTAATCTTTATAACAATTCTATGAGGCAAGTGTGGTTATCGTCTAAAAATAATAAGCACACTTATTTATATACACAATATTTATATACATAACTAAACTTGGCTTAAATTGAGGCCAGTACCTTATAGTGTCTTCTTGAAATGTCTGGTTAATTAGACTGGGCGTGGTGGCTCACGCCTGTAATCCCAGCACTTTGGGAGGCCAAGGCAGGCAGATCACGAGGTCAAGAGATTGAGACCATCCTATCCAACATGGTGAAACTCCGTCTCTACTAAAAATACAAAGATTAGCTGGGCGTGGTGGCACGTGCCTGTAGTCCCAGCTACTCGGGAGGCTGAGGCAGGAGAATCTCTTGAACCCGGGAGGTGGAGGTTGCAGTGAGCCGAGATTGCGCCACTGCACTCCAGCCTGGCGACAGAGCGAGACCCCGTCTCAAAAAGAAAAAAAGAAAGAAATGTCTGGTTAGTCTGTAATTTGGAGGATTTGCTGTTCATCCAATCAGAAATCCTTCATGCCACAGCTTTTCCTGCATCTCCTTCCTGTTTCCTAGGCGCTCAGCAGGGACTGAGGAATGTGATCCAGCTTTTACTTTTGTTTGGCACAAGTTAGAAAGTTCATTTACTCCTTTAAGAAACTTCTTTATCAGGTGATATTTTTCCATGTTAAAGAGTGGTAAAATGTTTTGAGATATATGTGGTATTTATAAAAACATCCACTTACCATTTGATAGTTAGAATTTTAACATATTTGAGCCTATATTAAGTATTAATAACACAATGTCTTTAGCAAATTGATAAAAGCATTTTGCCTTTTTACATTTAAAAAGAGGCTTAGGCTGGGTGCGGTGGCTCATGCCTGTAATCCCAGCACTTTGGGAGGCTGAGGCAGGTGGATCACCTTAGGTCAGGAGTTCAAGACCAGTCTGGCCAATATGGTGAAACCCTGTCTCTACTAAAAATACAAAAATTAGCCAAGCATGGTATTGCATGCCTGTAATCCCAGCTACTCGGGAGACCGAGGCAGGAGAATCGCTTGAACCCAGGAGGTAGAGGTTGCAGTGAGCCAAGATCATGCCACTGCACTCTGGCCTGGACAACAGAGCAAGACTCCCATCTAAAAAAAAAAATTGCTGGGCCTGGTGGCTCAGGCCTGTAATCCCAGCATTTTGGGAGGCTGTGGCGGGCAGATCACGGGGTCAGGAGTTCAGGATGCGCCTGGCTAACATGGTGAAACCCCATCTCTACTAAAAATACAAAAATTAGCTGGGCGTGGTGGTGCACACCTGTAATCCCAGCCACTCAGGAGGCAGGAGGATTGCTTGAACCTGGGAGGTGGAAGTTGCATTGAGCCGAGATGACATCACTGCACTCTAGCTGGGGCAACAGAGTGAGACTCTGTCTTAAAAAAAAAGAAGCTTTAATAAAATCATACTCGTTTTTTTATTTGGTGATTAACATGTTTGAGTTTCTGCGACCCTTGTGGAGAGGGTATTTGATGAGAATCTAAGTGAACACTTCATTGTTAGAGCAAATCAGGCCCATGAGTTTCAGAAGGGCTCATGTATTAGTTCTGCAGCATACTACAAAATTCTAAAATTTATAATATTTGTCGTAGTATTCATTTCCTATGTTTTGGAAATATACCTCAGAATGCTTTTTTACAACTCTCTTAAATAATTTTTTATCCCCAATTTTTGAAGGTTAGTGTATTTGTTTCCTGTGGCTTCTGTAACAAATTTCCCAAACTTGGTGGCTTAAACGACAGAGAGGTGTTCTCTCACAGTTCTGGAAGCCAGAAATCTGACATCAAGTTGTCAGTGGGGTACCCCTCTGGCTCCTCCGGGCAGAGTCCACTCTTCGCCTCTTGCACCTTCTGGTGGCTGTTTGCATATTTTGGCTGTGGCCCCATCTTTCTCTGCTCATCTTCACGCTGCCTTCTCTTCTGTGTGTCTGTGTCTTCTCCAGTCTTGGTTTCTCTACCACCTCTCTTTTATAAGTACTTGTCATTGGAGTTAGGGCCCACCTAAGTAATCTCGAATCATCTCCTTTGTTTTAAAATCCTTAGCACATCTGCAAAGACCCTTTTCCCAAATAAGGTCACGTTCATAGGTTCCAGGGATTTGATGTATATATCTTCTGGTGGTCATTTTTTGGCCTACCACAGTTAAAATGACTATTATATAAAATATTACTAAAATATATTACTTATTTTGAAATGTTAAAGTTCATCATTTATTATTATTTTATTATTTTTCCATCTGTTGTGACTTGCTTATTTTTATTTATTTATTTTAAATTATTTTTTTGTAGAGACAGGGTCTCACTGTGTTGTCCTGGCTGGTCTCAAACTCTTGACCTTAAGAAGTCCTCCTGCCTTGGCCTCTGAAAGTGCTGGGATTACAGGTGTGAGCCACCTTGCCCGGCTGTTATGACTTATTTAAAGTGTGGACTTTCTGATATTGAGAATATATAAAAATATTTCTAGTAGTGGCTATGATATTTCTGTAACGTGAGGACATTTGAGTTATAAAATAAGGAGTATTTGGCTTCCTTATGCAAAGAATATATTTATTTAGATAACAAAATTGTCATGTATAACTGTCACATTAATTGATATGTTCTGACCTCGCAGGTTGCCCAGTGTTTCTTCTCAGCCACTACCCTAGCCCCTCAAAACTGGGTCCAGCCTGCCCCAGTCCTAGCCTGGGCCTGATAGAGTAGGGAAGGTATTGTTCGCTAGTGACCCTTGTGGGAAGTTGTGTTGTTTTAAGATTGATCTTTGACCTGGCCTGGGACAAACCCAGGTGATCCTTGAAGCTGTAGCTTTTTCAAGTCTCTGGTGTCTGTTTTAGCTTCAGTTCCACAGCCCTGCCCAGAGCCCAGCCCCACTGGACTCTGACAACCTGTGTTGTCCTGGCCAGCCTGTCCTCCAGAATCTTAGATGTTTCCCCCTTACCCAGCGACTTGCTGGGGTTCATAGATAATGACACTGTGGTGCCCCCCTCCTGTCCTTCCTGCTCCCCTGTTTGTTGGATGGCCTACCTTCTCCCCACACCCAGTATTTGTTGGGCTGTGTATTCCAGCCGCTGCAGCACTCTGGAGTACTAGTTATCCCAGCATTCTTAGGAAAACTGGCTCTTCTCCTCCTTTTCTTTTTTCTTTACTTTTTTTCTTCCATTTTAGAAATGAAGAGGAATCCATTTTCATATCTTCTCAAGTCAAGTTTACCTTTACTTGATGCCTCTGAGTGATCATTACTGGTGTCTGTTAACAAAAGAATGCAACTGTTAGAGTTTGAGCTCTTTGGTTTGCATAATAGTTGCCAGATTTTTGTGTCTCCCACAGTCAGGCTGTCTGCTGCTCCTCTTCTCTTTTGAAATCATTCAGTCTTTCTGATTTTTTCTTTTGAGACCTGTTATTAGATTGGGAAAGCTAGAATTGTGAGGTAGCTAAGTGTCTAAGGCTCAGAGTGGGGGCTTCCTGGCTCTCCAGGGCCTTGGCTTAGGGACACTGTTTTGGTTGCCCAGAGGCTTTTTGCTTATTTCTTAGTTACTAAAGCTGTGTTCTTGGCTGAAGTTTTTAGATAAAAGTGCAGTCGCTCAGATATTTTCCCAGCTCTGGAGCTTTATATGCATCAGTGTACGCCTCTTTGGTCTTCGTTGTTCCATAACTTCATTATCATTGCCAGAAATATTAAGTGGACTGTTGTTTGCATAACCTTAGAATCACTCATCACAAAGCACTAAGATTCAGATTGCTGAGCCCTTGGACTGGGGGCAATTATTTCTGTACCTCAATTCTACTAAGTAGGATTTAAAGGAGTTACTATAGGCCGGGCGCGGTGGCTCAAGCCTGTAATCCCAGCACTTTGGGAGGCCAAGACGGGCGGATCACGAGGTCAGGAGATCGAGACCATCCTGGCTAACACAGTGAAACCCCGTCTCTACTAAAAAATACAAAAAAAAAAAACTAGCCGGGCGAGGTGGCGGGCACCTGTAGTCCCAGCTACTCGGGAGGCTGAGGCAGGAGAATGGCGTAAACCCGGGAGACGGAGCTTGCAGTGAGCTGAGATCCGGTCACTGTACTCTAGCCTGGGCGACACAGCGAGACTCCCTCTCAAAAATAAAATAAAATAAAATAAAATAAAATAAAATAAAGGAGTTACTATAAATGTTTCTTAATACTGATGTAACTGGTCTCGATTTTTGTGTTTTTGTGTGAAAGCCTTTCACACATACTTTCTAGGTCAATTTAGCATGTATGAATAGGTTCACTAGTGCCTACGTGAGGTGGTTAGACCTGTGGTTTTTATGTCATCCTCCAGCCTTCTGCCCAGTTTCATGTCACATATTTTTTTCTGTTTTCAAGGCTGTGAGGGTGCCAGGAGTAAGTGAAAACATGTTTTAGTTTCCACTTGTGGTCCTGAACCATTTCCACTTGTGGCCAAACATAGGTCTTTCTCAGCTGACAAATAATTATTGAGAAAAGCAGCATAAACAGTCTAGGTTCACGGATATGCCAGTAACTTTTCTCCCTGTGGCGAGAGTTACACTCATTGTGGGTCCTCAAACTGAGTCTTCTTAGTAGGTTATTGACTGCGTTCTGTGGAGTCCTCCTGCCCCAGCGAGCAGCCTACACCCTCCGCACCCTCCCTTTTTACTATTCTGTGGCTGATCTCGCATTTATAAAAAAGGAAGTCAGGCTGTAGACATGTTAACTATGTAAATGATTAATTATCCATAATTGCATTTAAAGACCTGTGGCATAAACTTCAGCTTTCACAGAGACTTGAAAATTAAGAGGCACAACCTTAATCCCTAAAGTGTAAGTGAAGCCTGTGCAGGAGCCATTCATTGAGTGTGGCCTGGGGAATGTGGCTTAATTCAATGGTTATATTGTTTGTTTTTTTATTTTTCTAAATTAATGTATTAACATTATTATTACCATTTGTTTATTCCTTTTTAGAAGAATATTCTATAATATTTTGCCTTTTAAAAAGTCTTTGTAAAGTGAAGGAATGTTGAAAACTGGTAAGTTCCAAAAATGACCTACCTCAGCCTCTTCTGTGACAGCGAAAGAAGTGAAGGACGCAGGTCCGCCCTGCCTAGTGTAGCCTGTTCATTCTCTCCGGAGGCTCCTGGTTTCTCCAGGTCCCAACAGATCACCAGGTTCTCTGTTGCTTGCCTTCTTGTTCTCATCTTTCATCCTGCCCTGTTTTGTAGAACAGGATTCATTCCTGTTGGGCTCCACAGTTTGTTCTCTTTCTTTAGCACTGGGGTGGGGAGTCAAAGCCTGTGCTGCTGAAGGTGGGTTTCCTCGTGTCATCCTGTGGTAGTGAGAGACACTCTCTGCCCTGAGGTCTTGGGCCTTCACTCCTCTCCCTGTGTTGCTTCCCTTCTCAGTTGGCTGTCCTCTGGAGCATTTCCTCCTATCGGTGGTGACCTTCAAGAAAGGCACTCTATTCTCCCTTTCTACCATGGAGAAAACACTGAGGTTTAGTGAGACCATTAATTTGCCTAATATCACACAGCTTGTGCCAGAGCTAATGTTTGAATCAAAGCCAGAGCCAGGCCAGGAGCTGTGGCTCACACCTGTAATCCCAGCACTTTGGGGTGCCGAGGTGGGAGGATTGTTTGAGACTAGCCTGGGCAACACAGCGAAGACTCTGTCTCTCTCTATTTAAAAAACAATATATGAGTTTTTAAATTTAAATTAAAAGCGAAAGCCAGAGCCAGGAACCCTATCCTGCTTAGGTTTCAGCTTTGGAGAACTCCTGAACTTGTGCTTTTGGTACCAGTACCTCCTGAGGCCCTTCTTGGTGTTGGTGTTTGTGTGAAGACAGTGTCAGATAGAGCCTTAAAATAGAATAGACAGAGGGTCAAAATTGGTGAAGAGTTCAGAGTTTGGTTTGGTTTGTGTTTTCAAAATAGCTTACCTTCCTCAGTTGAAGGGCAGCATTTGATGCTTACTTGCTAATCTATCCTGGCTGAGGCTCCTTTCCTGGGGGTCTCTTAGAAGACCTTCAAAAACACCACAGCCAGGAGACTGTGACCTGCTAATTTCCAGGCATAGTATTATGTGGGAACTGATTGCAAATGAGATATATGGCAGTGCTATATCAGCCCAAGGAAATTCAGTTATAAGGGAGATGTTACCTAGATATATTACTGCCAATTTTTACTATAATAATAATACTGCTTATTTCTCCTAGAATAGTGTTTTTTATTTGGTTGTTGCTGTTCATAAAGCATAGGCAAGTCAATCATATTACACTGGTTGTTGATTTTCAAAACCTACTCTGTGAATGCATTTTAGATTTTCCAGACTGAGCAAATGTTATCCCCATCAGCTTTCATTTAGCACTTTGAGTGTGTTCATGGATGGCGGGTTTTTTGTTAGTTTGTTTACATGTGTGTCTTTCCTCTTTTCCGAACTGCTGGCTCCCTCCTTTCCTCCACCCACCCTCATCCCCTAGCCCCAAGTTAAGAAAAGACAGTGTGCTTGCTTTGTCATTGCAGCCGAAAAAGTCCCTGTGCCCATTGCTCCCACCAGATTGCCTGTCCTAAACTGCCCCAGTAGCAACATTCTAGGGTAGGGACATCTTCCTAAAACATAGGTTTATGTTAGAATCTTCATGCTACTACTTGCTAGGGAAGTGGCCTAGAGAAACGTACTGAACCTCTCGATTTCATTTCCTCATTTTTAGTACTCTTGCCATGTAAGAGAGGCATGTGGAATGATGAAATCATAAAGACCTAACACAGTTCCTAGCACGCTGTGCACTGCTCAGCAAATGTTGTGACCCCCTCCTTTCTTCCATGTGACTCCAGGGGCTGGCACATAATTCCTGGAACATTGTAGTTTCAGAAAGTGATGGAAAGAGGGAGGGAAGGTTGGTTCAATAACTGTATATTTCCTTCTGAAAATTAACTGGCCCTTTCTCTCAAACCCTACCCTTTGCAGTTAAATTCTTTATCTTTTCCATTATCCCTGAATTTTGCTCCCATAAGACCATTCGGACAAATTTTAGCCTCTCTGGTACCTAATAGCATTATTTGAAATGATAGTGGCCAAATAAAAATAAACATTGTGCTCTTAGTTTCAATTCTAGTTTTTTAACATTTATGTGTTTCATATGTTTGGCACTAGGTCATCGATGACAGAGGTATAAATGAAATGTATTCATATTTGTGAATTATGGTTATAAGAAATTTTTTTCTTTGTGTGTTTTTTTTTTTTTTTTTTTTTTTTGAGACAGAGTCTCACTCTTTTTGCCCAGGCTAGAGTGCAGTGGCGTGATCACGGCTAACTGCAACCTCCACCTCCCGGGTTCAAGGGATTCTTCTGCCTCAGCCTCCTGAGTAGCTGGGATTACAGGCGCACGCCACCACACCCAGCTAATTTTTATATTTCTTTTTAGTAGAGACGGGGTTTCACTGTGTTGGCCAGGCTGGTCTCAAACTCCTGACCTCAAGTGACCTGCCCATCTTGGCCTCTCAAAATGTTGGGATTACAGGTTTACAGGTGTGAGCCACCACACCCAGCCAAGAATTTTTTTTTTTTTTTTTTTTTTTTAAGACAGAGTCTTGCTGTGTCACCCAGGCTGGAGTGCAGTGGCGCCATCTTGGCTCACTTCAACCTCCGCCTCCCAGGTTCAAGCAATTCTTCTGCCTCAGCCTCCCAAGTAGCTGGGATTACAAGTGTGTGCCACCATGCCTGGCTAATTTTTGTATTTTTGGTAGAGACGGGGTTTCACCATGTTGGCCAGGCTGGTCTCGAACTCCTGACCTCAGGTGATCCGCCCATCTCAGCCTCCCAAGGTGCTGGGATTACAGGTGTAAGCCACCGCGCCTGGCCAAGAAATTTTTAAATTTTGTTTTGAACATATTTCAGCAAGGTCTTTCTCACTTACCTTAATAGTTGAAATAACTAATTAAAACTATATGAAGAATTTTAAGATTTATTCCAAATCCTTCCTTTTTTCCTTTTTCAGTTATTTTGACAGTTTATTGTGATATATAAACAGGTATTTTGCATAACAAAATACTTTGATGTCTGATATTGTTCTTAGTGGACTGGAATTATTTAATTAGCCTGAATGCAGTCAAACTTAAGTAGGCTTTTTATATAGTTATTATAATGGCTGTATTTGAAAAGTATGCTTTGGCGTAGTAGAAACTGCCAGATGCAATGCCATTTGATCTAAAAAGGTCACAGGAAAAGGGACATTTAAATTAAGTTATAAATTACAATTGAAGAACAATATTTTGATGTGTGAGACCAGAGATGTCAGAGCAGGGAGGTGTAATTCATGGGTTCATTATAGAACAGAGGTGCCTGACAGCTGAGCCATGCCAAAAGGAAAATTTATTTGCAACCTCACGCAGACAGAAAATGGTAGCTGAGAAGCCAGAATAGAAACTTGAAACCTTGTGGTAATACGCAGAGTTTATGCTAATAAGACTGCCTGAGACCTAGAGATGTTTAATGACTGCTGTAATATTAATGAGGTGCTTGGACATGTGCACATTTTCAATCTTATTAAAATTAAGGCCTCATCCTTGCTCTATAAAATAACACACTTTAAAACCATGCATTAAGGTGGATTCTCCCACCTCTGCCCAACATACAGATCTGCTGGAATTTCAGAATTGTTTAGGCAAGGGAGTTAAAGCTTTAAACAAGATTTTTATCCATGGTAGCTTTGAGGAAGGATATAATTTAATGTTTACAGCAATCCATGAGAGAAGTTCAATCATGAGTTAATTAAACTGTAGGCCGTCATTAAGTATTATTTATTCTTTCGAGAAGCTTGCCAGTAAAGCACTTATATATATTAAATTATAGAAAGTAATAAGCATGGAATAATTTGTCAGGCAGAGTGAGAGTAGCAGATTTAACTTGGGCAATTATGCAGAAATGTTTTTCTTGTAGCATGATCCTTTCCTTCTGCTAATCAGGAGGAGGTCAGAGGCTGTAGTAAGACAATTGCAGATGTGTAGTGACTAGTGGCATTGTTGGCTCAATTGAACCTCTTGTTTGAGTAGTGTTAGGTGAGAGCCATGTATCTGAAGTATTACTCCCCATGATGATATCACTGTACAGCTTACAGCTATTTTACATTTCAGAGTATCTTGACACATTTTGTCTCATTTAGCACTTTCCATTGTTCTGTGACACAGCTGAGGGCTGGTGGTGTTAGGCCCATTTAACAGATGAAAACCTCAACTCAGCTGGTTTGGGACAGGGCTGTTGGCAAGAATCTGTCACTTGCCTCACATCCTGTGTATTTTCACTAGGCTGCAGAAGGTATTGACAAGTTGATAATTTATTGTAGCACATAGAGTTAGTTACTGAGAGTTTTTTATGCAACTAGCTAAATATATCCAGTTACTGTGGCACAGTGTCTTTGGCTTTAGATGAATCAGTGCAGTGGTTGCGTTTGTTATAGTGGAGCCAAATGAAGTGTTTGTTATTCAGAAGTTACTATTGTTTTTAGCACTAGAATCCCCTACGAAGTCCACTTTGCATAGTTCATGCATGCCTGTCTTTGCACACCACCGTATCCCTCCCCATTGCTAGCTTTCAGAGTTGCTTGTTGTAACTCTTGGTTGAATGAATGGAAGCAAAGAGAATATGGTGTGAGCAGCCTGCCTCTGAGGCTGGAATGTCCTGCTAGATCTCAAGCACACCAAGGACTTGTGCTGCAGAAGGTGTGGCAGAAGAGGGCTAGACACCACATAGGGAAAGAGTTCACTCACGTTTCTTCTTTCACAGTGAACAATCAAAAACGAAGGAAAGATCCCATCTCAGAGGATTCCATGGAGCACACCCAGAGACCAAAGGCCAATTGATAGAAACCACCAAAACAGGGATAGTTCTGAGATGGAATGACTTGAAAGGCTGGTGGATTGTTGAAGAAATCACTATTTTGTTACAGGATTCCCTAATCATAAATCTTAGGTTTTGACCTGTGGTTTAGGGAAGACAGGTTTTATTTGGGTAGAAGTGCAGTCATGCAGTTTAGTGATGTGGAAAAGAGGCGGAAAGATTTTCAAGTAAATGTTTCCTTGATCATTGGATTTGAGGGGGGGAAAAACCCACCACTGCCACACACCTGTGGTAATGAATTTGAAAGTGCTTTCTGCTAAATGACATCCTGCTATAGTGACTGCATGGGGGTGGCATAAGATCTAAGTGCTTCTCCCTTCCTTAGCTTTCAAAAATTGGAAGCTCACTGAGTCAGGATGCTTTATATTGGTCCCTGCTTTTTGTACTGATCTTTTTCCAGTAGCTCCAAAATGTACAGTTCTCTATACTCTACATTAAAATTGCATTTAATCCCGATTTTACCAGCCTGGCTTGGCTGCAAAATGGACAGAAAGGTTTAAATATCTTGCTTTAATTGCTTTTCTGTGGCTACAAAGTGAAGCTGTAAGACGTTTGAGAGGTGTTTCTTTTTTCCCCATCTTCATTGCAGTTTATTTTGAACAGCCTTCTTAGGGAAATGGTAGAAAATCTTATTCACATTAAAGGACATTTTACCTTAGCAGTATTGGGAAGCCTGTGTTTAATTTCCTGACTGTAGACGTAGCTGTGTGGTCATGATCAGGTGTTTAAAATTTGAAATCTATGTAATGTTTTTCACAATATGAAATTATGGCAATCCTTCAGAACTTGATGTTGTATTAGAGGGGAATGTTTCTAAGGATAATTTTTAGAAATTTAAGATAGCCAGTGTTTTGATAAATTTACCAGTTCTACTTTATGTAAGGAATATAGTTGAAATATCCAGTTTAGCTCTTTCTTGAGCATTATTTCTTGAACATTATCCTCATCTAAAGAAAAATTTTGACTGGAGGCAGTGACTCATGCCTGTAATACTAACACTTTGGGAGGCCGAGGTGGGCAGATCACCTGAGGTCGGGAGTTCAAGACCAACCTGGCCAACATGGCGAAACCTCATCTCTACTAAAAATACAAAAATTAGCTGGGCGTGGTGATGTGCGCCTCTGTAGTCCCAGCTACTCGGGATGCTGAGGCAGAAGAATCACATGAATCCGGGAGGCAGAGGTTGTAGTGAGCCAAGATCATGCCACTGCACTCCAGTCTAGGCAACAGGAGTGAGACTGTCTCAAAAAAAAGAAAAAGAAAGAAAATCTTCATAATCATCCAGAAAGCAAACTCCTTTTAAGAAGAGTTATTTGGGGCAGGTGCAGTGGCTCATGCCTATAATCCCAGTACTTTAGGAGGTCTAGACAGGAAGATCACTCAAACCCAGGAGTTTGAGACCACACTAGGCGGCATAGTGAGTCTGTCTCTACAAAAAATAAAAAAAATTAGCCAGGCGTGGTGGCGTAGGCCTGTAAGCTGAGCTACTTGGGAGGCTGCGGCAGGAGGATTGCTTGAGCCCAGGAATTCAGGCGAAAGTGGGCTGATTGTGCCATTGCACTCTAGCTGGGGCAACAGAGTGAAACAGTTTCTACAAAAAAAAAAAAAAAAAAAAAAAACAGCAACCGCAGGCAGCATGGCAAAACCCTATTTCCATCAAAAATACAAAAATTAGGAGTGGTGCACAACTGTCCTAGTACTTTGGTGACTGAGGTGGGAGGACTGCTTGAGCCCAGAAGATTGAGGCTTCAGTGAGCCGTGATCATGCCACTGCACTAACAGCGTGGGAGACAGAGCCAAGACTCTGTCTCAAAGAGAGAAAAAAAGAAGGGCTATTTGATATATCCCAGCACCTAGGAGAGTGCCTGGCATAGTTGAACACTCAATAAATGTGTTGAAGGAAAGAAAAATGTCCTGATCACCAGTAATTTTCCTTAAATGTTGTAAAGGTAAATTTCCCTATTAGGAAGCTGTGTGGGCCATAACAACTTCTAGTATGTTAAAAGTGTATCTTTAATAAAAAGACAGGCCAGGCACTGTGGCTCACACCTGTAATCCCAACACTTGGTCATGAGGTCAAGAGATCGAGACCATCCTGGCCAACATGGTGAAACCCCATCGCTACTAAAAATACAAAAATTAGCTGGACATGGTGGCGCGCCTGTAGTCCCAGCTACTCGGGAGGCTGAGACAGGAGAATCGCTTGAACCTGGGAGGTGGAGGTTTCAGTGAACCGAGATTGCGCCACTGCACTCCAGCCTGGTGACAGAGCGAGACTCTGTCTCCAAAAAAAAGATATAAAGTATTTCTTTAAAGATGTAAAACTCTGTCTTGGAATTTTCTCAGACAAGATTTCTACAAGGTAGAAGTCAATGTCTATAACATTAAGAAGATAGTGCCCCTTTAGAAAAAGTCCCCTTGGTTCCCTAAGGAGAAAAAGTCCCTTAGGTTCCCTAAGGAGGAGGGCACACCAGAACAGCCACTTGACCAAGTTTTATACTTGCCCCTGTGACATACTGATGATAGCGCAATAATATTCTTCATCCATTGAAGAAATATTTCATCACTTTGGGGCCGGGCATGGTGACTCACGGCTGTTGTAATCCCAGCACTTTGGAGGTGGGTTGATCACCTGAGGTCAGTTCAAGACCAGCCTGGCCAACTTGTTCATCTCTACTAAATTACAAAAATTAGCTGGGCATGGTGGCGGGTGCCTGGAATCCTAGCTACTCGGGAGGCTGAGGCAGGAGAATCACTTGAACTGGGAGGCGGAGATTGCAGTGAACTGAGATTGCACCACTACACTACAGCCTGGGCAACAGAATGAGACTCTGTCTCCAAAAGAAAAGAAAAGAAAAAAATGTATCACTTTGGGTAAATAATCCCACACTTTTTACTTTTCAGATGTATCTTTGTGTAGGGGTGAGGACAGGTAGGGACTCTCAGTACTTACTGGTATCATCGGAAAGTCAGGAATAGGGACTTTTTTTTTTTTTTAAGGAATAGGGATATTTTAAGAGGGCAGCCAGACAAACAGGTCAAACAAAAGGAGAGAATCCTCCATTATTTAGAGAATAGAGTAGGGAAGGAAGCTCGAATTACCATGTTATTGGAATAGCTTCTTCAGGAGAAACTGCCATCTGAAATAAAGTTTTGTGAAGGAAGTGTGAATGCCAAGCTCATCACTAGAAATTCAGCTGAGGGGCATTGTGCAGCTGCAGCCATGCTGTCTGTAAACAGAACAACCTTAACGAGATGTTCAGCACTTCAGTGGAAGCATCTCTTCCAGCTAGAGTTTAAAGCTCTTCTTGGTTCACCAGAAGGCCGGAATGCCGGAGGGATTAATGATATTTTATTGAACTTCATCCACTCAGCAGTTTGCTTTTGGAGTGGGCTTTATGTTCTTATGAGCAATTTCCTGGTAGCAGGCACATAAGATTTTATTTTTCTTATTACTATTATTATTTTTTTGAGACGGAGTCTCACTCTGTCTCTCAGGCTGGAGTGCAGTGGCACCATCTCAGCTCACTGCAACCTCTGCCGCCTGGGTTCAAGTGATTCTCCTGCCTCAGCCTCCCAAGTAGCTGGGATTATAGGCACCTGCCACCACGCCTGCCTAATTTTTGTAGTTTTTTAGTAGACATGTGGTTTCACCATGTTGGCCAGGCTGGTCTTGAACACCTGACTCTGTGATCCACCAACCTCAGCCTCCCAGAGTGCTGGGATTACAGGCGTGAGTCACCGCAACCAGCCAAGATGTTAAAAATCAAAATTTTTCCTGTATGTGATACCAGAGTTTTAATCAAATTTCATTTAACCTGGGTAATTTGATGTGACACATAAGTGGTTTTTGTTTATAGCTTAACAAAATTTTTTCTGTCTCTGAGAAGACTACTCTGTAATCTGGAAAGTTGATCAAACTTGAGATGAGGCCAATTCTTCTTTTTTTTTTTTTTTTTTTTTTTCTTTTTAAAAGATGCAGCTAACATATGTTTTCTAATATTATCCTCACATATCCCTAAGAGGTTGATGTTATTGTTTTATCCATTTTTAAAGATGTCAAAATTAAGGCACAAAAATGATAAGTAACTCTCTCAAGGTCATGTACCTAGTAAATACTAGAGCTAGAGTTGGAATCCAGGCAGTTTGACTCCAAAGTCCATAGTTTTTCCCGCTTTTCCTTTTTTTTTTTTTTTTTTTTTTTTTTTTTTTTTTTTTTTTTTTTTTTTTTTTGGAGACAGGGTCTCACTCTGTCACCCAGACTTGTAGTGTAGTGGTGTGATCAAGGCTACCGCAGCCTTATCCTCCCAGGCTCAAGCCGTCCTTTCACCTCAGCCTCCTCAGTAGCTGGGACTACAGCTGGTACTGTAGGCACATGCCACCACGCCCAGCTAATTTCTTAAATTTTTAGTAGAGATGAGGTCTCACTATGTTGCCCAGGTTAGTCTTGAATTCCTGAGCTCGATCTTCCTACCTCAGCCTCCCAAAGTGTTGGGTTTACAGGTGTGAGCCACTGTGCCTAGCCTCACACTTTTCTTATAATTAATTACCCCATACAGTATAATTACCTCTTATAAAAGTTGTTAATTTTGTCATGAGCTTTTCATTAGAAATTTATGATTTGATCAACTTCGTTTAGTTTCAAATTATCCTAAAATGTGTGCTTTTTGCATTAAATAGGCATGTAATTCTATCATTCAGTTCCCATCCACGTTGACCTGTGATTATAAATCCGCATTGTATTATAGAACTTGACAAATGTCTGCTTGTTATTAAGCAAAGTATGAGAATATTTTAAAAAGTATTACTTGTTATTAAGCAAAGTATGAGAATATTATATGAGAATCTGACTTTATTTCAGATTTTTATACCTCTGAAAGAAGGCTAGATTGGATAGTTTTCAAACATTTGCAAATCATAGTAGTATTTTATTTTTAAAAGAGTCTAATGATAGTGATAAATTAGTCTAATGATAAAAAATAATAAAAATAGATAAGTTAATATTTACTCATTGCGTCACCACTCCCAAGTGGGATCCAGTGTTGATCATTGTGGCAGGTCTTTTGTTTTGTTTTAAGGTAGTTGATTTATTGTTATAGCTCATGTACAGCCTGGACTTCCCAGTCTTGATTTAAAATAAGTTAATGTCCTCTAAACTGTGAGAATGCTCTGGAAATTCAAATTTTTAATACTTTCTGTTTTGCTGAATAAGCATTGAAAATGGATGTTTGGGCCAGGCGCGGTGGCTCACGCCTGTAATCCCAACACTTTGGGAGGCCAAGGCGGGTGGATCACAAGGTCAGGAGATCGAGACCATCATGGCTAACATGGTGAAACCCCGTTTCTACTAAAAATACAAAAAATTAGCCGGGCGCATCTGTAGTGCCAGCTACTCGGGAGGCTGAGGCAGGAGAATGGCGTGAACCCGGGAGGCGGAGCTTGCAGTGAGCCGAGATTGCGCCACTGCACTCCAGCCTGGGCGACACAGCGACACTCCGTCTCAAAAAAAAAAAAAAGAAAAAGAAAATGAATGTTTGTGATATTCCTTTTGTTAGCAGTTAAATAGTTGGAAGAGAGACTTGCAGTGTGTGTTTCGGCATTTATTTATTGATTTCATTCAACAAATATTTACCACTGCCAGCTTACTGTGTGCCCAGCCCAGGGGCTCCAGCAGTTGCCAGGAAGGCATCTGCATGTCCTCCTGAGTCTTCTGTTAGAAAGAGGAAACACATGGCTCTCTCCTCTTGTGATTCCATAGGTCTTTGCCTAAACCGAAGGGAGAGTAATTATTACAACCTACTTGATCTTGTCATTTTGTATGTTTTGTATCCGTACCAATTTGTAAGTTTCCTGGAAATAAGGACTGTGACTTAATAAGATTTGTTCTTTACATGTCTTGAATGTTCAGCTTTACTTGTCCTGAATGTTCAACAAATGCTGGCTCATTGCTGAAATAAGAGATTGAAGCACGAGTGAAAAGATCAGAATGTCCACTGCATAAGAACAGGGATTTCTGTGTTGTTTACTGCTGTGTCCCAGAATCTAGTATTTTATTTAGGAAGTTAGCAAGTTTTTCTGGAGTATTACCTTATACTATGGACTGTGTTCAGCACTGGACATACAAGTCTTAGACAAAATCATTCTTTGTGTAAGAAGACTAGATGTGTAAAGGAAAGATTTCCGATGAGAATTCTGAGTGACAGCCTCAGTATGGTGAGGTAGATAAAGCAAGAGAGGATCTTTGCACCTGCTGTTTCTCTACATCATCTGCAAGTTGGAACTCAGAAACTAGGAGTGTCTGGAGTATCTTTGCAAGGTGGGAAGGAGTCCATGGTGCCAGACACTACACAGGGTTGAAAAGATGCAGGATGAGAAAAGTTGATTAGCGTTGACAAGAAACAAGTCTGGTCCTAAAGGGAATATGTAGATAAACCTGCATCTTTATTCATATGTACTGAAAAACTAGCATACTATCACAGACTTACGTTCTTTAAAAAGCTCTTAAATTTTAGACACTTTAAATTTTTGTGTGTGTGTGTGAAATTAGCACAGTCGAAAAACTTAAGAAATGCTAAAAAGAAAGAACAGAATCAAGTATGACTTTATGCTGCTTTGCGGAGAATGAGGCAAGAGTAGGGGTCCTCCTGGCTGGGTTGGAGTCTTGGCTTCACCACCTGCTGGCTCAGTGTGGTGAACACCTTTACTTGATCTTTCTGTGCCTCAGTTTCCTCATCTGTGAAATAGGGCGATGATAGCTCCTAAACCATAGATTAAATGAGAGAATACTTTCCCCACAGGATTAGGTAAGATAATGATTACATAGAATGTCCTGAGCACTGGGCAGGGCCAAACATTCCCTAAATGTTTGTTTTATGGGAATATAGGGGAATCCTATTCTTACTTTTGCCAAAATACTCTCTGCCTTGGCTGTCTCCCTCTCCCAGAGCGAGTAGAATAGGGGTTGGGATAGGATGGTCTTGAATGAGAACAAATTCCCGTGTGTACTGAAATGATGGAGTCTCAGTGCCCCTTTCCTGACTCTCCTGTGAGAGAAAGTCAATGTGGAGCTTGCCTTTTATTGATTTGTGTCCTGTCTGTTATTTGGTGCAGTTAACTAACTAAAATTTTTGTTGTTTTAGCTGCATGAAAGCGGTTATGATGCTGGCAAAGCCCTGCAGCGCCTGGTGAAGAAGCCTGTGCCCAAGCTCATCGAGAAGTGCTGGACTGAGGACGAAGTGGTGAGCGGGAACCAGCATTCGCCTTGTGCTCTGGGGCATCGGGCCACTGGCTTCTCAGTGTGTGACCTCCTTGCTGCTCAGGGAAAGAGACTCAAGCAGAAGCTTCAGTCATGCAGAATGGCTGTCCGTGGCAGCACCAGGCAGGAGGATGGGGCCTTCAGCCTCATAATTGTACAGAAAGACTTGATTTTAGTAAGATTAGACTTCATAGGTGATGGGAAAGATTGTCCAGGTTTCATGGAAAGAAAGGAGAAATTGATAGTTACTCCTAAAAAAAGTTAATTCGAATTCGTTTTTGGTGCAGTCTAGCTTGTGATACCTCCCTATTTAAAGACACAGCATGTTAAAACCCGTGGACATATAACCTAAAGTAGGGTTGGTGACTCGTCTTTTTTTTTTTATCGTAATTATTTTAGAAAAGGGGGTCTCGCTGTGTTGCTCAGGCTGGTTTTGAACTCCTGGGCTCTATCAGTCCTCTTGCCCCAGCTTGTTGAGTAGCTGGGACCGTAGGCATGCTCCACCATGCTTGGCTTGGTGACTTGTTTGTATAGGGTTTATAAGACCCCTGACCTCCTAAAGGACATTGATTACAAGTGGGAAGCAGAGAGTTGATTAAATAAATACCGTGGATTTTACATATTGATTGTGTTGCTGTGGCCTGTTGAAGTGGGGAGAGAGAAATGTGCCCACAAATACGGCCTTGCAAACCCATGGGTTCCCATCCAGCAGACAGTTTTAAGGAAGCTACATCTCCATCTTGTGACTTGTAAAAGGCATTGCTGTAAACGACTTACAGGATTCTTGTGCTTTTGCAAATATAGTCTTCAGTATGAATGTTACCACTTGACATTTGCCTTTCAGGTCGAGTGAAATTTAAATGAAGGCTGGCACTAATACACCTATTGATTGCAAGTTCCTCTCCTGTATTTAAAATATGCTAACAAAGAATGTTTAGAAATTGTATGTGCTTTCCTGATCCCGCTCTTTCATTGATTCAGCAATATTTACTGAGTGCCTGCTGTGCGCCAGGTGTTGTCCCTCCTTGTGAGTCTTAAGTTTTAAGAGGGTAGACCTTCGTAAATGAGTATGTGTCAGGGGATGGTGAAGCAGATGCAGAATAGGGTAATGAGGGAGAATCAGCTGGGTGGGGTACTATCTTAGCTAAGGGAGGATCAGGAAAGCCCTGGTAAGTAAGTGACATTTAGATGAGACCTTAGTGAAGTGAGGAAGGCAGCCTTTTGGATATTAGAGAATTCTAGGCCCTAAGGTGAAGGCGTGCTTGGCATGTTCAAGAAGTAGGCAGGAGTGTTTCTCCAGCACAGCAAGGAGGGGATTGGTAGGAGAGGCGAGTGGTGGGCTTGTGGGAGGGGTGTCCCAGAGGGGGCAGATCAGGTGTGGCCTGTTGGCCTGCCGTCAGGGCGTGGTGATGTGCCCCACATGAGCAGCTTCTGAACAGAGGAGTGACTGGCTCTGACAGTGGGGCTCACTCTGGCCCCTGGGTCGGGTGGTCTCCGGGGGCTGCTGCACACGAGGCTGGGACTGGTGGCTGGGTGGTGTGGCAGCAGTGGTCATGATAAGAAGCAGTGAGATCCAGGCTGCACCTTGAAGGTAGAGAAAAGAGAATTTGCTCCTAGAATGGCTGTGGGTGAGGGTAGGTGAGGGCTGAGGAATGGAAAAAGCTAGGCGGAGCTGAGATGCACTGAAATGGCCCGGAGGGTTTGGTAATGGAGTGCTTGTTGAATAGTCCCTTAAGACTTTAATTTTATCAGACTTATGAAGTTGATGAAGCTGTTTTTTTAAAAAAAATATATATATATACACACACACACACACACACACACATATATATATATAAATCTTACATGATTAATAAAAAGAAACATCTTAAACATTTTAAAATGTTTAGACAACGTTAAATTCAGTTTTGAGAAGTCATATTGATACTCTTTTTTTTACAGTAAGCCTCTTTATGTGAGGAGTGCATAAGAGATTCAATTGACAAGATTTTAAAATTCTGCAAAAAGCCTGTGTGGAAGAAACACATAAGGAGATGAAAAGGATGGAACAAGTGTATAGACTGTGGTCATTTAACCACACTTTGTGAGATTGCCTTCATTACTCTCAGCCTGGCCTCGGCAGCCCCAGGGCCTTGTCAGCTTGCAATCCGTGGCTGCTTCTGCTTCTGTCTCTCCCTCAGTTCCTGGCCATCTCCTCTCTCTTCAGTCTCCATGCCCTTTGGCATCCTCTCTCTTTCCCCACCTCTCTGCCTCTTCTTGGTCTCCCACCCTCCCACTCCTCACTAATGCCTCCCAGCCCCTCGCCAGCCATGGCTCTCCTCTCTCCCTTCTTTCATTTCTCTTGTGACCTTTCATTCCCTCTGGAATTTTAAAAATACACAGCCAAAGTCCTCTCTTCCTGCTGAAGGGAAAGCTGCTTTCCTTTTCCTGAAGCCCCTGCTTGTAACATCAGGCAGCTGTTGATTGTCTCCCCATTGCTGCTACTTGGGGATTTGTAGCTGTGAGCTGAGAGGGAAGCCTTGCACATCAGAAACAGCCTTGCTTTATTTTGAAAAACAAAACATGACTCCAAAGTGGTGAATATTTTGAGTATGGAATAATGATCCTTAACTGCATACATCCGTATCCGTTTGGGGTCATTTTTATCATGTTTGCTTCTTGGTTTGAGAAATGTCTTGGCAGTCGTCCAGCCCTTGCAGAGCCTCAGGATCAAATGGTTCCCTTATGTGTGGGAAGTGAAGCTTCACTTTGAAAACCTCAGCAGTGAAGAAGAGAGACAGACTGAATAATTGAGAGGTTGAAGGAAGCTTCTGGTGAATGGATCCAAATCAAATCTTTGAAGAGATTTATGTGGCAACAAGGCAGTCCCCTCTTTACCCTCGCCTGGCTTTGGCTGTGAAAAAACACCTGCTGTGTTCATGTGGCCCCCTTCTGTTGAATTTACCACATTTTCTCACTTCAGGAATCACAGGAATAAGCAAAACAAATGTGTCCCAGCTAACATAAGTACATGGGCCTATCTCCCTTTTTTCCTCCCGGTTTTCTGTATACTGGGAACATTCTAATTATTTTTATTATCATTACTATTTTTTAAGAAATGGGGATCTTGCTATGTTGCCCAGGCTGGACTCAAACTCTTGGGCTCAAGTGATCCTCCCACATCAGCCTCTGAGCAGCTGGAACTACAGGCAAGCCACAATGCCTGGCTAGTTATTATTAAACTTCGCTGCCACTGGTGTGTTAATTTGTTCTAACTACCCAGTGTCTGATCTGACTACAACAGTCTTGATGAATGGGTTTTCCTCGGCATTTACATGAATACTTTGAAGCAGCTGCTCCGTTAGAGGGTTGATGAAATAAGCACCCGAAGGTGTGAGTTCCCTGCTGTGCAGCGGACAGGCTGGGCCTCTGGACCCCCTGGGCCTGGCAGGCCTGCTGCTCTGTGAAGAAACTAACCTCTCGTGCCAGTGCAGAGCCTGCTCATTCTCCAGGCTCAGTTAGGTTCCTGGCCCATCCCTTGGATAGTGCTCCCTCTTCGCACTGTCTCCTCTGTGCGCGTCGCTCACTGGCAGTTCATCCTCTGCCTCCTTGTGCTGACTTCTGATTCCCAGCTGTTTATTCCTTGCGATTTTATTTCCGAGTTGATTGTCCTCCAAGTTTGTAAACTTATTAAGGGTGAGGACTTAATGATGAAGATAATTTCTCTCCATATAAGAGGCTTGAAGAATGTTGATGACTCTTTGTTCAAGGTAATCCTTTTAAAAAGTTCTTCACTATAATTGAGTGTCTTCAATCTAGCATTTTAAAACTTGTAATTGTTAATAGTTATGAATCAGCACATTAAAGAAGAAAACTTCTAAATGCCTCAGAAACCAACCTTAAAAATTTTACTTTTGGAGCTTGGTCAACACAGCAAGACCTTGTCTCCACAAAAAATTAAAAACATAATAAAATAGTTGAACATAGTGCCATGTGCCTGTAGTCCCAGCTACTTGGGAGGCTGAGGTTGGAGAATCACTTGAGTCCAGGAGTTCAAGGCTGCAGTGAGCCGTAATCATGGCACTGCACTCCAGCCTGGGCTACGGAGTGAGACTCTGTCTCCAAAAAACAATAATAATAATAATAATAATAATAAAAGTACTTTTGGAAAAAGCTCACACATTAAACTCTTTCTTCTTCTTCTTCCTTCTCCTCCTCCTCCTTCTCCTATCACCCAACCTCTTCTTCCTAGGTCTTTCAGATAATCCTGAATTCTGGAGATCTTAGACCTCAGAATCACACAATAGGAGGCCTTTCATCTCAAACTCTCAGTTTATTTCTCTGACAATGTGCATGTATGATGTTCCTAATTGAAGTTGCTTTGGAGCTGAGATAATTTAAATCTTGAACTGAAGCCAAAATGTGCCAATTTCTGTCAAATTCTGTACTGGATACTGCAAATGAATTCTGCTTTTGCCAAGTGTCTGTGAGCAACACCTTGGTAGCCAGCCTGGGTCATGTCTTTCAGGCTAAGTAAACTTCGATCAGAGAAGCATTTTGGAAGAAATGCTAGGTCAGTTTGTGAAGCTTTAAATACCAAGGTATGGGCAAGGATGGAGCCAAAGTAAATGGCTGCCTTCTGCCTCTGAGAGTCACATTGATAGTTAACTCGTTTCACATCTGTTATGCTAAAAATACTGTTCCTTTTCAAGAAGTCATCAATTGGTAGAACTTAGGAAGATAAAGAGGAGGAAATACAGATTAAAACATTAAAAAAAAAAAAAAAACCCACACAAACAAAACCCTAGATTATTAGGTTTTTAATTAAACATGATGAACACATTCAAATATAACATAAAGGCCCCAGGCTGAGCTGTACCTCATCGAAACAGATTAAGTCACCCTTCCATGCTTGGGTAGTTATTAATTCTGTTTATTTATGCATGCGAGCTGAAGGTAGCATTTGCTGCTGTTGTGTTGGTGCTTATTGCACTGGGATTCCGTTGCCGCCTGATGCTGTGCTCTTAATTAGCATTCAGCTGTTGATTATGGAAATACTGGGGATGCTAATTGAATTCTTTTTAAAATTCAGGGCCTGCATTTTCCTTGTGGAGTTTGGTTTGACTTGCAAGGTTGTAAGATTGGGTGCTCCACTGAGCTGTGCAACTCACTCTTCTCACTCTTTGCTTCCTATCCACTTAACTGTGTTTTGGTTTTAAAAATTATTTTCATGTTGAATTAGCTTTTACTGCAGCAATCCAGGCGTTGCACCGAGTGAAGGTTCTGTTGCTTAGCATGTTACTACAAGATGTTTTTATTTCATCTTGGGTAACTATAGCTTTTATCTTGAAATACACTACCCATTAAATATTTTATATCAATTTTGATGTAATTTGAGGTGAACAACTTAGATACAAATAAACTCTGAGATTTTTATCCAGAGATAGTTAATCTGTGGTGGTGATAACCTTAATTGGCCATGTACATGGATTTATTTACAAGTTCATAAATTTTAAAACATCTAAATCTTCCTTTAATTTAAAGCTCAGTCTATCATAAATATAAATGAAAATCTTTCTTTCAAAATTGACATGAGATGGCAAAGTAATTTTCTAAATATTTGTAATCCAGTGAACCCGTGCGGCCAGTCAAGGAATTACTTACACAGAATACACACAAGTATTTGCATCTTCAGATGCCTTTGTTATGCCCTTTTTGGAATGTCTGCTTGAGAAAACATTGTTTTCATTGTTCACTCTTCTCAAGCCATGCGTCTGAATGTGCCAGAAGACAGAGCTGCTTAGTGGGGCAAAAATACAATGAATTTTATTTACTGTTTGCGTGGCAGCTGAGGAAAAATGGAATTCACAGCAAAATCCCAGTTAAGGTCCAGTAGCAGCAGGAGGTTGTGGAGGTGAAAACAGCAAAGAGGACAATGACAAAGAGGCTCTCAGAGCTTGTAGTTAATGGTTACATGGATTTCAGATACTAATAATTTTGGTGATTTTTGTTTTAAAATTTTACATCCACAATATAGGGGAAGGCTTAGTTATATTTATTTTAGGAATGGTAAAATTTCCAGAGTTATTGACCATTTTATGTAGTCATTCAAAAATGATGATAGGAGAGTCTTGTAGGTCATCTAGTATGAGCCTTTTCACTTTCTTATTCTTTTTAGGATTTTGTGCAGATTTTTTTTTTTTAAATTGTTAAAACAACATCCTAAAATCATTAAAGGGAATTTAAAACCTCACCACTAAGACATAGTCTCACGGTGTCTGGCTTCGTCGTCTCACTTGCTGGCTTCTTGCTCTCTTCTGGTTTTTGTTTATGTACGTACGTGGTTTTATGTCATTGTCAACTTATGTATGTAGGTTTGCATACCTGTGAGTTGAGTCAGAACATTGAAATTATATTTCTAAAATTATAACTTGAAAATTTTTACAATTCATTTGGAACCTTTGCCATTAACCCAAAATAAAGATACAGTGTATCTACTGCATCACATAGTAGGTATTTAGTACTTTTTAAATTGAATCACAGTAGGATCTCATTCTACTAACCACCCTTTCTCCAGTTTTAAATGACATTGTTACTGTTTCTTATGAAGAACTAAATTTGTATATGAGAGTAGGAAAAACAAGAGAAATAGAAATGTTGATATATTATACATATGTACATATTACTCCATATTATGTATTCTTAATGTGACCTATAGTAAGAATTAGCCCTTAATATTAAAAAAGAAAAATGTAGATTCAAGTGAGATTTGCCTAAGATTTCAACTATTAATAAAATTAGACTATTTTTCCTATGGTTAATTCCCATCAGCCTTTGAACCAAACCCTTGCTTATAGAAGTCAATAGTATGGATAGAGTGGAGTTTATTTTCAAGTCCTTTCGGAAATGAGACAGCAAATTAAAAATCAATTATATGCACAGGAAAGTTGGTGTAAGGCAGTCAATTCTGTCAATTAGTTTGCAGAAAGATTCTACTGTTTAACAAGCTCTAAAGAAAAATGTATTTTTAAAATCCTTTAGTAAATGAAATAGGACAAGCATTTTATTAGAAAGGAAGAGATATTTCAAAAATGTATTTCAGTAGTTCATGTCAGTAGAAGTTGCCTGTGGGATAAATGTACAGATTCAACTGTGACCTTTCCATTCACATCCACGGCTCACTACTTTCTAGGCTTTCTCTTTATGCTATGGTCAAAGAAATTAATATGCCCATTTTGCTCTTTGTGTTTAGCAAGATTATTCTTTCTTTTTGTCTTTAAGCAGTACGTTTTAAGTTCATCATCCCCAGCCCCACTTTTGGATTAAAAAAATAAAAGCCAGCATACCTTGTGCTGTTCTTTAGGGCTGTGTGTGTGTGCACGCGTGTGCATGTGCACACATCTGTGTTTAGGCATTCGGGCTATACAGAGACCTGGAAAGTAACCCCACATTGAATACAAACACACCTTAAATTATTCCCGGCTGCTTGAGATAATCTTTTTAAATCGAAGAGTACTTTTGATGGTATATTTTTCATTTTTGCTTGAGCGGCGAGTAAGGGGAGTAATGGGGGGAGTCTTCAGCTCAAAAGATTAATAAATACTAGAGCAGTGGGTTATTGAAGCCATGTTTCCATCTCATTTTCAAGGGTATGTGAAAAAAAAATGGAGATAGCATACACTTTCAGCCACTCTCTATCATCTTTCTCTGTTAATGTAAAGAATGAGAACAAGGCACAAGGGGACTTGAGAGATTGCATTTGTTCTCCCATAGACAGAGTGGTTATTTTATAAATGAAGAGGATGGAAAACCCTTTTCTTGTGCAACTTCTTAGCAACAGAATTGGAGTCAATTTTAATGTGTGTGCTTAGCACATTCTACATATAGTGACATTAGAGTCTTACATTTTCACAGGTGAGACATACTACACTGGTAACTGAAATTGAGTGTTGGGAGAAGGAAACAGGAAGTGAAAAAATGAGAACCCTACCATGAGAGGAAGTCATTCATTTAAAGCTACCTCCTCTCTCCTGACATACTTCTGTCTTAAATCTAAAGTCTCCCTTAGGCTGGGCGCAGAAGCTCATGCTTGTAATACCAGCACTTTGGGAGGCAGAGGAGGGGAGATCAACTGAGGTCAGGAGTTCGAGACCAGCCTGGCCAACATAGCGAAACACTGTCTGTACTAAAAATACAAAAATTAGCTGGGCATGGTGGCACATGCTTGTAATCTCAGCTGCATGGAAGGCTGAGGCAGGAGAATCACCTCCCCGGGAGGCAGAGGATGCATTGAGCCGAGATTGTGCCACTGCACTCCAGCCTGGGCGACAGAGCAAGACTCCATCTCAAATAAATAAATAAATAAATAAAAGATGCCCCGGAGTGGATGGAGAAGATGAAGTCAGAAGGCCACCAGGATCTTAGACCAGAGATGTTCACTCCTATTTTGTGCCTCACTGTTAAATTACATTATCAAATTAATGAGGAATTCTTGAGGACGGTTCTGTTTCCTCCTAACAGCATATCTCCCATAACAGTGTTTTTACGGCTTCAGTTATGTAGGACTCTGAGTCATGCATTCCTCTGACTTCTGCAGCCTCTCATTGTGTCAAGATTGAAGCTTTTTTAGTAACTGGTTTAGACAATATTTACTACGTATGTTTACTATAAATTCAGCATTTGTGAGAGGAGCTGTTTTTCCTGAGTAGAAGCAAGAAAATACCTAGAAAGAAAAGTGTACCTGCTGTACACACAATTGGAAACTTGTTTTGAGTGCCTCTTTTGCTTCAGATGGTGCGCTGGGGCTCACAGGGCCTGCCGAGGTGAGCAGCTGCTCCCAGCTCTTGGACAGGGAGATCAGGAAGTGTGCTATAGAGGAGGCTTATTTGACAGGACCTTGAAGGATGGATAGGATTTCACCGGGCAGAGTTGACAGAGGTTAACTGGAGAACAAGGGCTAAAAGAATTTGAATGGTTGGTTAGTAGCAAGTTGCCCAGTTTGGATGAAGCTTATGGGTAGGGGAGGATGTGAGGTAGCTAATTCAGAGCCTCCCACTTTTGACTGAGAAGTTTATGTTTAATTCAACAGGAAATGAGGAAAAATTACATATTTTTGACTGTGGGGAAGGATAGGACTGGAGCTGCCCTTGAAGACCAATCTGGCGGTAGCATTGGAAGAGTGGAGGTGGGCTGAGGACATCTTGTGAACTTGGCTGTGCATTAGAGTCATTGGGAGAACTTGAAAATGCCCCAATGCTGGCCTGTACCCTAGTTAGTCAGCATGATCCCTGGGGTAGGACGTGGGCATCCAGGCCCTGAGAACCACTGGACTGGATCAGGACTATGCTCCTAGTGAGAGACATTGAGAGCTGTCAGTGTACAGCAGCACTTCACACTGTTAGATGCACGCTGGAGTCACATGAGGAACTTTAGACACAGACAGAGACTTGGGTCCAATTTAATTCATCTGGGATACAAGTTTCCAATGTCCCAGGATGTTAGGACACTAATATGCAGCCAAAGTAGGTGGAAGATTGGGCTAGAAAATTGATGGGAGGTCAGGATGTTGAGGCAAGGAGTATTTTTTGTTTTTGTTTTTGTTTTGTTTGTTTGTTTGTTTGTTTAGAGAGGGAGTTTCGCTCTTCTTGCCCAGGCTGGAGTACAATGGCGCAATCTCGGCTCACAGCAACCTCCACCTCCCGGGTTCAAGCCATTCTCCTGCCTCAGCCTCTGGATTAGCTGGGATTACAGGCATGTGCCACCACACCCGGCTAATTTTGTATTTTTAGTACTTTTAGTTTCTCCATGTTGGTCAGGGTGGTCTCGAACTCTGGACCTCAGGTGATCCTCCTGCCTCGGCCTCCCAAAGTGTTGGGATTACAGGCGTGAGCCACCATGCCCGGCTTTTTTTGTTCTTTTTTGAGATGGAGTTTTGCTCTTGTCACCCAGGTTGGAGGGCCGTGGCACAATCTCAGCTCACTGCACCCTCTGCCTTCGGGGTTCAAGCAATTCTCCTGCCTCGGCTTCCTGAGTAGCTGGGATTATAGGCACGCGCCACCACACCCAGCTAATTTTTGTATTTTTAGTAGAGACGGGGTTTCACCATGTTGGCCAGGCTAGTCTCCAACTCCTGACCTCAAGTAATCCACCCGCCTCAGCCTCCCAAAGTGCTAGGATTACAGGCGTGAGCCACCGCACCCAGCTGAGGTAATGAGTATTGACTGCATTGTTGAAATAATGGATAGTTAAGCCCCAGGCTGCATAGAGAACATGGGAAACCAGTACGGAAGTGGTAGAGGAGTTGAGGGACACAGTCAAGAAGAGGGATATTGTGGAGATCATGGTAGCTGTGCAGTAAATAGGGAAAGTCTGTAGTTTCACATCTTAGGTATGGCTACCGGTAGATGGTTAGGCTAGAATAAAGAGCACCAACAATGGTAGACACAGACTAGAAGGGCCATGGGCAACCTTTTCCACGTTCCTGAGAGTGCTGTCAAAAGGTAGAATAGAGGAAGAGACTTAGCTAGCTAGGAAGAGACTTTGGTGCAGGTCACAGGATAAGGAGGAGATGGGTTTGGCAAGTGGTTGACACTGATGGGGGAACCTCGATGGGCATCGTTGATGAGACGGTGAGACAGGATCGCTACTGTTGACAAAACTGAACTTCTGTTCCTATAACTGGAGGGGTTAAAAGGGATTCTGTGTGGATCTGAAAGTGAGAAAGTTGCAGCAGGACTCGGGGGTTGGGGTATGAGGCCATTTGGAGAACTGCGTTTGAGAGGACAGTAGGTCTCTAAGGGACGTCCATGTGAGGCGTCAGTTGGGATTTGCTAGGGTGAGCATCTGGTCAGAAGGATGTCTAGTCTGGACTGGGCTGGGAATACAGGAAGGGCTGGGAAGGAAGGAAGCATGTGCTATGCTGGCCATTTAGGTCCCATGGAGAGGGAGGTGCAGGTTGCCTCCACACGCAGCTCTGCTGGGTGCTGTGCTTCTCAGTGGCTGTTCCTTGGAGCTCCTGGCTCCTCAATGGGATCACTAAATCATTAACTGGTAAATGGAGCCAACGTGCATTAACATGGAGAGGTTGAAGGTGGAGGAAAGGTGCGAGGAGAGAGAGTTTTGTGAATGGACGACTGTGTAGAACTAAGATCGCAGATTTGAGTGTTGGCTGTAGAATATATTCCTGCTGTTTTTCTCCTCAGTCATTCAATGAGTACTGACTGTGTATGAGGCACCTTCTCAACTCTGGGAATAGAAATAACCGTGGAGGTACTGTTCTTATGAGATTTGCATTCTAGTAGGGACCACAGACAAATAAGCAAATTAACTTAAATAAGATGAATTCAGGTAGATGCCATGAGGAGGATAAACTAGTTTTGCCACACAGAGACTGAGTAGGGTAGAGGTTGTATAACTGTAAAAGTGCCTCCTTCAGGGTAGAAGGAGCTTCTCATTCAATGTTACTATTCTCTCAAGTCATTCTGAGTAAATGATACCACTGATCACTCATGTCAGTCAAGAGTGATCTGTGTTTTTCGAGAAATTCAAATTACTTGATCCCCATCCAATAATCTTTGTGGTCATGTTTCACAATTGCCTATAAACTGCTCATTGTTAGGACCTGCTAAATAAATGTCTTTAGGACTCAATAACTTTCAGAATTTAGAACAGATTAAATTTAGCTGAAAGGAAAGACGGGACCTCTGCTACGGAAGTGCAATCACGTAGTGGTCTTTGACAGAGCAGTCTATGCGTTTTTCATACCTAGATGTGCATTTTTCAGCATGAGGGACACAATAATAGAGTATTTTTAAATTCTAACAATATTCTTTCAGGTTTTTTCGTGACATTTTGGATTGGGGAAAAGATTAGAAGAGAAAGGTCTGGTTCTTGTTAAAACTTTTGCTGATAATCTTGTGTCAGCTGTGGATGAATACTCCCCATGGCCAGGAGAAAGAGAACAGGGAGAAGTTGGAGCTGAACCCAAAATGGGGCTCTGTCTAGCCGACAGAATTCCCTTTAAATGTCACAGTCGTTTCACTTTCTTTGATGCTTCCTCAGTGTAATATGTTTTATCCAAACAGGCCAAAGAGCCAAAAACAAACAAAAAAAAGACATGAAGGAGCTGGATGTGTGGATAATTCATTTCCTCTCTGTAAGGAACATTTCTTTGATCCTTTATTAGGCCACAAAATGTTTCTGCCTGCCGTTAGCCATTCTTGACTGTGTTGAGAGGCCCCGCCAATCCCAGCTGGCCTGGAGTCAGAGCAGCCTGATCTTCCACCAGCCTGGGAAGAAGGCCATAAAGGCCGATCTCGTGTCTCAGGGCTGTCCCCAAGTTAACCAAGCGAAAGAGCTGCAGTGCTGTCGTGTGAGGTTTTGTACGTGAGGTTTCCTGTGTGAGTGGTGTGACATCGTGTCCGGTCATTCTTCAGTTTGTGATTTTTTTCAAAAACAAGAAATTCTGGTTCTTTCTCCTTTTTTGTTTTTTGTTTTGTTTTGTTTTTTTGAGATGGAGTCTCGCTTTGTCGCCCAGGCTGGAGTGCAATGGCGTGATCTCGGCTCATTGCAACCTCCGCCTCCAGGGTTCAAGAGATTCTCCTGCCTCAGCCTCCCAAGTAGCTGGGACTATAGGTGTGTGCCACCATGCCCGGCTAATTTTTGTAGTTTTAGTAGAGATGGGGTTTTACCATGTTGGCCAAGCTGGTCTCGAACTCCTGACTTCGTGATTTGCCTGCCTTGGCCTCCCAAAGTACTGGGATTACAGACATGAGCCACTGTGCCTGGCCTTTTTTTTTTTCCCTCTTTTTATTCCCTTCCCTCACTTCTACTTTTTTCAGATAACTCTTCATCTATCTGTGGAAAATGCAGTAATTATTTTCTTTAGACTATTTATGCTGGGAAGGCAAAAGTGTTGGTAAAACCGCTTTCTGGTTGAGTCTGTGCCTTAGACCAGTTGCTGTACCTTGGGAGAGTCACTGGTCCTCTCACTAAGAAATGAGAGTAATAATAATTAAATAGTCCTCTTCTGGCTCTGAAAGGCCCAGATACTGATAATAGGAAACGTCATCGGAGAAACATTTATTAAATGCCTCTCATGTGCAGAAGCTTCCAGATGGCCCTGGACAGGAACTCCTCACCTCAAGGAGATGATGTTCTAATGGCAGTGGTGGACTTGGATGCCCAGAACATAGTGCTGGGCAGAATGGGGAAGTTCCATGGGGTACACAGAAAGATGGAAACACAGGAGTATGACCTGACATAGGCATGAGATAGGAAGGAAATTTGTTCAGAGCTGCAGCAGTGGTGAGTGGAAGTACTCAGGAATCCAAGTCAGATCACCCCACACAATAGTGGCTCCGCAGACCACAGAACTACCCTGTGAGGAGACATAGAGAGTGCAGGATGTATTCGGAGAAGCAGGCAGGGCCTGGCTCGAGTTGGATCTGGAGCTGGGGTGGCAGATGCAGGCAAGTGCCACACACACACCTTCTGTGTCCATTGCATACATGGTTAACACAGCACAGCCTCCACTGGAGCTGAAACGAAACCTTAGAATCCACATGCTTGGTAGATTTTACCTCTGCATAAAAGTGGGGTTCCTCAGGCAGCAACCTTTGCTGTTCTGCAGCCTCCACTGGTGATACCCAGGCAAACAGGGTCTGGAGTGGACCTCCAGAAAACTCCAGCAGACGTAGCAGAGGGGCCTGACTGTTAGAAGGAAAACTAACAAACAGAAAGGAATAGCATCAACATCAACAAAAAGGACGTACACACAGAAACCCCATCTGAAGGTCACCGACATCAAAGACCAAAGGTAGATAAATCCACGAAGACGAGGAAAAAACAACGCAAAAAGACTGAAAATTCCAAAAACCAGAAAACCTCTTCTCCAAAGGAGTACAACTTCTTGCCAGCAAGGGAACAAAACTGGATGGATAATGACTTTGACAAATTGACAGAAGTAGGCTTCAGAAGGTGGGTAACAACAAACTCCTCCGAGCTAAAGGAGCATGTTCTAACCCAATGTAAGGAAGCTAAGAACCTTGAAAAAAGGATAGAGGAATTGTTAACTAGAATAACCAGTTTAGAGAAGAACATAAATGATCTGATGGAGCTGAAAAACACATTAGGAGAACTTCGTGAAGCATGCATAAGTATCAGTAGCCGAATTGATCAAGCAGAAGAAGGGGTATCAGAGATTGAAGATCTGCTTAATGAAATAAAGCGTGAAGACAAAATTAGCGAAAAAAGAACGAAAAGAAATGAACAGGCCAGGCGCGGTGGCTCAAGCCTGTAATCCCAGCACTTTGGGAGGCTGAGGTGGGTAGATCACAAGGTCAGGAGATTGAGACCATCCTGGCTAACATGGTAAAACCCCGTCTCTACTAAAAACCCACCAAAAAATTAGCTGGGCATGGTGGTGGGTGCCTGTAGTCCCAGCTATTCGGGAGACTGAGGCAGGAGAATGGTGTGAACCCGGGAGGCAGTGCTTGCAGTGAGCCGAGATCACGCCACCACTCCAGCCTGGGTGACAGAGCGAGACTCTAAAAAAAAAAAGAAACGAAACGAACAAAGCCTCCAAGAAATATGGGACTATCTGAAAAGACCAAACCTATGTTTGATTGGTGTACCTAAAATTAACATGGAGAATGGAACCAAGTTGAAAAACACTCTTCAGGATATTATCCAGGAGAACTTCCCCAACCTAGCAAGACAGGCCAACATTCAAATTCAGGAAATACAGAGAACACCACAAAGATACTTCTCGAGAAGAGCAACCCCAAGACACATAATCTTGGATTTACCAAGGTTGAAATGAAAGAAAAAATGTTAAGGGCAGCCAGAGAGAAAGGTTGGGTTACCCACAAAAGGAAGCCCATATCAGACTAACAGCGGATCTCTCTGCAGAAGCCCTACAAGCCAGAAGACAGTGGGGACCAGTATTCAACATTCTTAAAAGAATTTTCAACCCAGAATTTCATATCCAGCCAAACTAAGCTTCATAAGCGAAGGAGAAATAAAATCCTTTACAGACAAGCAAATGCTGAGAGATTTTGTCACCACCAGGTCTGCCCTACAGGAGCTCCTGAAGTAAGCACTAAAGATGGAAAGGAACAACTAGTGCCTGCCCCTGCAAAAACACGCCAAATTGTAAAGACCATCAACACTATGAAAACTAACACAAGGACAGAAAACCAGACACCACATGTTCTCACTCATAAGTGGAAGTTGAACAATGAGAACACATGGACACAGGGAGGGGAACATCACACACCCAGGGCCTGTTGGGGGATGGGGGTCTTGGGGAGGGAGAGCATTAGGAGAAATACCTAATGTAGATGATGGGTTAATGGGTGCAGCAAACCACCATGGTACGTGTAAACATATGTAACAAACCTGCACGTCTGCCCATATATCCCAGAACTTAAAGTATTAAAAAAAAAAAGTGAGGCTCCCACCCCAGGTGGTTGATGATGGAAGACGATTGTCTGTCTCTCTTGTGCAGTTGGTTCAGAACCAAGATCACCTCGGTAATTTCCTGCTCATGAAGATTAGTTTCTTCAACCACTGAGCATTGGGGCTGGCCCATCTGCATGTGTAGATAGATGATGGCTGAAAAATAAGGAAAAAAGAGTCCAGATGCTCGGGTGTGGTGTGGGTATGCGAGAGTCCAGGCTGAAGTGACAGAATGCAAGGTGCCAAGCACTTTAACTGGCACACTGAGGAATTTGTGCTTTTTACTGTCCTTGAATAGAGCCATAGTCAGCTTTGGAATTCAAATAAAAGTCTGTACCTTGGTGGAACAGCAGTTACATACTGCAAGATCTTCCATGGTGCAGCCTGTCTTGGTTCAAGAAAGTGTTTTCAGTGACCCTAGTTTGGTTCTGTTAGGTGAAACCAGACTAAATATAGCTGAGATGTGGAAGCATGCTTGGTACCCCAAATAATTTATGGGTCTTCCTTTAGGTAGATACAAAGCTTAAAAAAATGTTTTATCCCTATGAAACCCCTAAAAGAATTTTGCCTAAAAGCACATACCCACTGCCAAATTTAAATTGACCTTTTTTGTTTTGTTTTGTTTTGTTTTTTTAAGTACAGTGGCTCCATCTCACCGCAAGCTCCACATCCTGGGTTCACACCATTCTCCTGCCTCAGCCTCCCAACTAGCTGGTACTATGGGTGCCCGCCACCACACCTGGCTAATTGTTTTGTATTTTTAGTAGAGATAGGGTTTCATCATGTTAGCCAGGATGTCTCGATCTCCTGACCTTGTGATCTGCCTGCCTCAGCCTCCCAAAGTACTGGGATTACAGACATGAGCCACTGTGCCTGGCCTTTTTTTTTTTTTTTTTTTTTTTTTAAATCATAAGGATGTAACTTCTAACATTACAAACATTGACATTTAAAAATAAAATTGCCCCATCAACAAACATTGACATTTAAAAATAAAATTGCCCCATCACTCTTTTAAATATTAAAAGTGAATTTTAAATACCATAGTGATTTATGCCCCTTATCATCTTTTTTTTAAATAAAGAAAACACGTTTAATTGGCTCACAGTCCTATAGGCTGTATAAGCATGACACCAACATCTGCGCAGTTCCTAGGGAGGCCTCAGGGAGCTTTTACTTAAGGCGGACACTGAAGCGGGAACACCACATCACATGGTGGAAGAAGGAGCAAGGGGATGGGGCTGTCACACACTTCTAAGCAAACGGGTCTTGCAAGAACTCACTCACTATTGCAAGGACAGCACCCAGAGGATGGTGCTTAAACCATTCATGAGAGATCCACCCGCGTGATCCAGTCACCTTCCACCAGGTCCCATCTCCAACATTGGGGATTACATTTCAACATCAGATTTGGGAGGGGACAAATACTCCAACTATATCATTCCATTCCTGGCTTCCTGCAAACCTCATGTCCTTCTCACATTACAAAATACAATTATCCCTTATCAATAGTCCCCTAAAGTCTTACCTCATTCCAATATAAACTCAAAAGTCCTAAGTCTCATCTGGGACAAGGCAAGTCCCTTCCACCTGTGAGCCTGTAGAATCAAAAACAAGTTATTTACTTCTAAGATACAATGCGGGTATAGGCATTGAATAAACATTCCCATTCCAAAAGGTAGGAATCAGTCAAAAGAAAGGGGCGCATTGAGCCCAATGCAAGTCCTAAACTCAGCAGGGCAATCATTAAATCTTCAAGCTCCAAAATAGCCCTTGACTCCATTTGCTACATCCTGGGGGCAGTGATGGGTGGGGGGCCTCCCAAGGCCTTGGGCAGTTCCACCTCTGTGGCTTTGAGTGCCTGCAGCTTTTCCAGGCATACAGTGCAAGCTGCTGATGGATCTACCATTCCTGGGTCTGGAAGACAATGGCCCCTTCCCACAGCTCCACTAGGCAGTGCCCCAGTGGGGACTCTGTGTGGGCCCTCCAACCCCACATTTCCCATCCACACTGCCCTAGTAGAATATCTGTGTGAGGGCTCCATCCCTGCAGCAGGCCTCTGGACTGGGCATCTGATACATCCTCTGAAATCTTGGCAGAGGCTGCCAAGCCTCCATCGCTCCTGCACTCTGTACACCTGCAGACTTAACACCACCTGGAAGCTGCCACAGACCTCTGGCTTGCACCCTCTGAAGCAGCAGCCTGAGCTATATCAGAGGCCCTTTGAGCCAAGGATGTAGCCGGAGAGGCCTGTGGGAAGCAATGTCCTGAGGCTGCAGAGGGCAGCAAACCCCAAGCCTGGCCCTGGAAACCATTCTTTCCTCTTAGGTTTCTGATCCTATGATGGGAGGGGCTGCTGGGAAGGTCTTTGAAATGCCCTCAAAGCCTTTCCCTCTTTGTCTTGGATATCAGCCCTTGGCTCCCTTTTAGTTACGCAAATATCTCTAGCAAGTGATTGCTTTACAGCCTTCTCTCCTGAGAAAGCTTTTTTTTTTTTTTTTTTTGAGATGGAGTCTCTCTTGTTGCTCAGGCTGGAGTGCAGTGGTGCAATCTTGGCTCACTGCAACCTCTGCCTCCTGGGTTCAAGTGATTCTCCTGCCTCCCGGGTAGCTGGAATTACAGGCGAGTGCCACCATGCCTGGCTCATTTTTTGTATCTGTAGTAGAGATGGGGTTTCATCATGTTGGCCAGGCTGGTTTCGAACTCCTGACCTCGTGATCCACCCGCCTCGACCTTCGAAAGGTGTGAGCCACCACGCCCGACCAAAAGCTTTTCTTTCTTTGCCACATTGCCAGGGTGCAAATGTTCCAAACTTCTTTGCTCTGCTTCCCTTTTAAGTATAAATTCCAACTTTAAGTCATTTCTTTGTTCCCACATTTGAGTTAAAACCAGTCCAATGTTGCATCTTATTCTTTTCCCCCTTTAATTTTTATTTCCATTCTACTTCCCCAGGGACTTTATACTAAGGTGATACATTTTACGCTTGAAAGTCTAGTGTCAGATTCACCTTTAGTACTTCCTGCAACAAAAAGTGTGTGTATTGAAATTGGGTATATGGTTATTTCCTTTAATAATAAAGCTAAGTATAGAAGAAACTTTTTTCAAATTATGATTATTAGAGCACAGTTGATGAAAACAATGAAATATTGTAAATGTTGATATAATTTTAATTTTTGCTTAACATTTATTGGAAATACATTGTATGGGTTTTTTTTAAACACATAAGTGCCCAGAAACCTTGTCTACATGAGTAAGTAGATGGGAATGATGGTTTTGTTATAGTGTCACTCAGTTATTTGAATTCTTTCCATAGTAATGCCAAAAGTATAATTTGTCATCAGACTGATTTTCTGTAATCTATCAGATGACACTTCCACTAGGATCTCCTTGTGTTTTGTTGAAAGCAGAGAATCAGAAAGTATCTGACTTGTGGAGTCTTTCTCATCCTGACCTCAGAGCTAGGCACTGTGTCAGCACCAGTGTCAGTGTTTTAAATTGTCCCCTTGTTCAGTGCCCCTGGGGCAATGCTGCCCGGTAGCCTTCTGGATGGGAGCAGGGGAGAGGAGGCTGCCTTTGTGAAGTGAGAGGGGGGCAGTGGTGGGGGTAGAAGAAGAGAGGCTGCATCCCCTCACAGGAGCGTGTGCCTTCTCAGGCTGATGGATTGTCGGAAAGAGAACATAGGAAAAAAAATGTCTTTTGTGTCCATACATACCATTTCGTGGAATATGGTCTTATACCTCTTATGTGCCAGACCCAATTCTGGGCACTGGGAGAGTCAAGGAAACCCAGGCCCCTATAGGAGCTGGGCTAGTGGTGTAGAGAGGGCTAGTTTGGAAGCTTAGGGCAGGAAACCGGGCTGCACATTGCGTTGGAGATTGAATGATGAGAAACTTGCTATCCTTGCCCTCCAAAGGTTTATCATCTGAGGTCACATGATAAAGCAAAACAGCCCCCTCACCCCCAAAAACAAAAAACCTCCCAGAACTGAAGAAAACCCTCTGCTAGCTCTTGTTATTGAATGTGTTCATAGAGTACTTACATTACTCTGGCATACTTT
>NW_012098654.1:3150835-3166682 GCF_000951045.1 Mandrillus leucophaeus | reverse complement strand
AGATGGAGTCTCACTCTGTTGCCAGGCTGGAGTTCAGTGGCGTGATCTCGGCTTACTGCAACCTCCAACTCCCTGGTTCAAGCGGTTCTCTTGCCTCAGCCTCCTGAGTAGCTGGGATTACAGGCATGTGCCACCACGCCCAGATAATTTTTTGTATTTTTAGTAGAGACAGAGTTTCACCGTATTGACCAGGATGGTCTCGATCTCCTGACCTCCTGTCCACCTGCCTCGGCCTCCCAAAGTGCTAGGATTACAGGCGTGAGCCACCGTGCCTGGCCATAAACCATTTTTAGAAGGATTTAGGCTTTACCAGACTGCCAAAGGGTCCATGGCACAAAAGAGATAGAGAACTGTACACTCAGTGCTGGCCCCTTCCACATACCACAGTTTCCAAAGTCCAAGATGACAGTTTCAATACAGTGGTTTCATGGAAGGATGCTGGATGGTGTTGGTGTTGGGCAGAGTATTACTGGCTTGGTACATGCACCATGGGTATTTTTTGTTTGTTTGTTTGAGACAGAGTTTCACTCTTGTTGCCCAGGCTGGAGTGCAATGGCACGATCTCAGCTTACTGCAACCTCTGCCTCCCAGATTGAAGCAATTCTCCTGCCTCAGCCTCCCCAGTAGCTGGGATTACAGGCTTTTGCCACCACGCCCAGCTAATTTTTTGTATTTTTAGTAGAGTTGGAGTTTCACTGTTTTGGCCAGGCTGGTCTCAAACTCTTGACCTCAGGTGATCCACCCACCTCGATCTCCCAAAGTGCTGTGATTACAGGCGTGAACCACTGTGCCCGGCTCGCACCATAGGTATTTTAAATGTTGCATTAGACTCTCAGACCTGTTATTGTCCGGCATTATCCTAAGGATGCTGCTATTTCCTGTAATCCCGTTTACAGTCAGGTATCAGGGAATCCACCTGGAACTGCCAAGGGGTGTGGTTCCCAAGGGTCATCGACCTTCCTTGCTCCTCCTTTCCATCTCTGAGGGAGAAAACTTCCATTGCCTCCAGATTGTGTTTCAAAACAATGGAGAATGTTCTTGGTTTTATTACTAAGTAGTCTTGACCTCTAGCTTCATAGTTATTGTTTGCTTTGTTTCTTTAACATCTTGACATTCATTATTTTCTTCCTGGTGCTTTCTTAGGCAGTTGATTCCTCCACGCACCAGCTCCCCTGACTTGAAAGCTGCAGAGATGCATTTAGATCAGGTTTCTTGCATGCTGCCGGCTTTATCTCATTTACAGTATCGCATTTCTGTTGCCATACACGGTAGGATCTGGGCCTCCCCACAGCTTTAGAACAATTAGTAATTGAACAGGAAGTGTGTTTTTATTACAGTGGCCTTTTGATTTTGATTTTACAATCATGTAGTGTTCAGCAGAGAGCAGAGGTGGGCAAGTGGCTCTCTCAAACACATTTTTGACAGAGAGAAGTCTGTTGTTTCAGCCACTTGGCTATCTGTCAGCGGTTCTCAGACTTCCCCCTTGTGTGGGTTGCCTGGCAACCTGGGGCTGGAGCAATCAAACCGTGGCCAGTGCTTCTCCAGCCCAGATTGGGAGATGATTTATTGGTGGAACTGTAAGTACAGTAAACCCAAGCCTCAGAAATGGACCCTTTTTCTTTTTTAAACCAGGAGTTTATAGAAACCATATCAAGGCAAAAAGAGAGAGAGGGAGAATATCAGTTAGAGAGCTTTGTTGTAAACATTTTAAATAATAAAATTAGGGCCTGTAATGAGTCTGTTATTATCCAGATATGTATAAGTTAATATTTTTTTCTTAGTTGGATTATTACCTTTTTTTTTCTTTAACTGTTTTACTGGAACACTCAACATTTTAAAAGTTAGTATTTTTAAATGCTAAATTTGAGTACTTCTGATACCATCAGAGGTAAACTGAGGCCTTGGTAGAATCAGACGTAGAATCAGAGCCCAGCTCTCCCAGGTTTAATATAGTGAGCACAAAATGCTGATTGCTCTTCTCACAAGTTTTCAAAATTAGCTAAAAAATTCAAAGACCCATCTATATGGGAAATCCCTATACCTTGTGCTCCATTTTGCTGTGAACCTAAAATTGCTCTAAAAAATAAAGTTTATGAAAACATTTTGAAAATGCAAAGATTCTGCCTTACTATATGCTGTTGTAACAGATGTTTTAGTAGGTCTCTCTCTTCATATATGTATGCATCCTTTTAACTGAAAACTATCCTATAATTTTTTTCCTATACGAGTGAGATCTGGCTGGGCGCAGTGGCTCATGCCCATAATCCCAACTCTTTGGGAGGCTGAGGGAGCAGGATTGCTTGAAATCAAGAGTTCAAGACCAAGCCTGGGCAACATAGTGAGAACCCTGTCTCTACAAAAAAAAATTTTAAAATTAGCTGGGCATGGTGACTGACACATACCTGTAGTCTGAACTACTTGGGAGGCTGAGCCAGGAGGATCATTTGAGCCCAGAAGCTCCATGTTACAGTGAGCTGTGATCATACCACTGCAGCCTAGGTGGCAGAGCAAGACCCTGTCTCTAAAAATAATAATAAATAATCATAAAAGTGAAATCCAACAGCTCTTATTGAGATTTCTCCTTCATAGCATCTCAGATATCACAAATGAGGATGAAAAGGACTCTATTTCTGGGGACATACTGTATGAGGGTAGGGGGAGCAGCCTGGCTTAGCAGTAACCTGAGCATTTCTTTTTGTAAAATTTTAGAGAAATATTTTGGAACTCAAACCCCTCTGCATGCAGCCCAGTGTATCCAGCTGTGTATGTAAATGAGCTATTAGTATGTTTGTATTCCTTATAAATATACAGATCTAATCTGTTTGTGTGTGTAATTTACACACAGCTGTGTTCATGCTTCCGTATTACCAATATTTTCAGCAAGAGTGAGGTATCATGGGAGCGCTGTTGTTCCAAACAAAAGCCAGCAGCATAGCCTTGTGGTGGGGCCCATTATCAGCCCCTGATCTTGGGACCCTCCCTTGGGGGACTCTCTTGAAAGTCACAGCCGCCCTGCATGGGGATAGCCATCCTGCATGGGGTAGGTGGGAGACCAGAGTACCTGTAACAGAAAATAAAACAGCCAGGCGCGGTGGCTTACACCTGTAATCCCAGCACTTTGGGAGGCCAAGGCGGGCGGATCACGAGGTCAGGAGATTGAGACCATCCTGGCTAATACGGTGAAACCCCATGTCTACTAAAAATACAAAAAAATTAGCTGGGCATGGTGGCAGGTGCCTGTAGTCCCAGCTGCTTGGGAGGCTGAGGCGGGAGAATGGCGTGAACCAGGAAGGTGGAGCTTACAGTGAGCCGAGATCGCGCCACTGCACTCCAGCCGGGGCGACAGAGCGAGACTCCGTCTCAAAAAAGGAAAAAAAAAAAAAAAAAGAAAAGAAAAAAAATGATGACCACCTGTTAGACAGGGATCTGCATTATGACTGAGGTTTGGCTTTTGTCATTGAAATGCTCCCTCCACCCCCACCCCTAGACTACATTTCCTAAAGGGGTAATTGATTTTCCTTTCTTCTTTGAGATCATTCTTTAAATGAACAGAGTCGAATTAGGAACCCAGTCCCATGTTGTATTGTCATGAAGGGGAAACAAAATCCAGGAGCCCCTTCCCTGTCAGGAGCTGACAGAAGGCCCTGGTGCTCGTCGGGGTCTTCAGTTTCCCTTGTTTGGGAAGTGGGGCAGATGTTAAGAACTTTGGCATTTGGTCGAGTTCTTCTGGAAGACAAGTTTTACGTAATTTGAAATAACAGCCCTATGTGATTTTATTTTAGGAATTTATGATATCATTGCCCATGATTCTAACAGTATAGTTATTTTGCCTCCCTAATAGAAAACTTGGAGTGCTTTGGATGATTTAGTATTTTACAAAAAAAGAAGTTAGGATTATTCTAGACCTGTGCTTTCCAATATGGTAACCACTGGTGTCTTGTGGCTGTTGAGCATCTGAAATGTGCTGGCCCAAGTATAGATGTGCAGTCAGTGTAAAATACACACTGATTTCAAAGACTGAGCAGGAAGAAAAAGAATGTAAAATATTTCATTACTAACTTTTATATTGATTACATGTTGAAATGATAATATTTTTGATCTATTGAGTTAAATAAAACATTTCAATTAACTTTACCTGTTTTTTTTTTTTTAAATATGGTTACTGGAAAAGTAAAACTTACCTTTTTGGCTTATATTTCTATCGAGCAACCACTGGTCTAGATTCCTTTAATTACAGTTTTTGCAAAAGGTTTTCTCGCTAAGGATTTCCACTTTTTTGTTCCCTTGTAACTTCTGGACAATCCACATTTCTTTTTTTAGCTTATTTCTCTTTCCTCCTGTGTTGAGATCTACTTTGCCAAGGAAAGGTGAACATTTTAATGACCTACTTAGGAGCCACTTTACAGGGGCATTTATGTAGAGACTGTAGGGTGATGTTGTAGGGAGGGAAAGAGCCTCTCATGCCCATTTGGGTTCTGTCATGAGTGTTGGGTTATTTTATTTATTTATTTATTTATTCGAGATTGAGTTTCGTTGTGTTGCCCAGGTTGGAGTGCAGTGGCACAATCTCGGCTCACTGCAACCTCCGCCTCCCTGGTTCAAGTGATTCTCCTGCCTCAGCCTCCCAAGGAGCTGAGACCACAGGCACACACCACCATGCCCGGCTAATTTTTGTATTTTTAGTAGAGATGGGGTTTCACCATGTTGGCCAGGCTGGTCTCAAACTCCTGACCTTGTGATCTGCCTGCCTCAGCCTCCCAAAGTGCTGGGATTACAGGCATGAGCCGACGCACCCGGCCATGTTGGGTTATTTTTAATTTGGGCGTAGCTGTGTGGACATAATTGGCAAGAGGCATTTGGCTGGTGCGATCTCTACATCTGTTAATGCTGCTGCTTAACTAGCCAGTTCTCATTTGACTTGAAAGTGCATTGATGCATGCTTTCTGATATTCGCCCAGTGGCAATACTTTCTGTTGGGCCTGCAATAATGAAAGGACTTCAGTGTACTCAATGTAATTATCTAGACCCAGGGGGCATTGACAGAGATGTATCTATAGGATAGCTCAATGGGCTGTGTTAGTGGGTGCAGTTGCTATTTAAACCACTAGCATGAGGTCATTTTCCCATTGGGCACATGGTCTTTGAATGAAAAATGGAGTAACTTTTATTTGGTATTTGAGACCTCCTGGGAAGGGTTTTGGCATACAGGTGTGTTGACAAAGGAAATCACTGGCCTTACTCTGGATGCTGAGCTGGCATCACGGAAGGGATGGCGTAGTTCCTCTAGTAGGTTTGAACTAAGAACATCTAATGGTTTTGTCAGTAGTAGTTAGATGTTAGAAACTTAACAGTGCAATGAATATATATCAAGAGATGTTGAGTCAAACTGGAGAACAGATGATGACAGGTCAAATAGCCTTGGAGGAAGACTAAGCCCAGTCACCTCCAGATACATTCTTGTACTGAGCTACTGGTTATCAAGCACCTGCTTTGTGTTATCAAGTGCTGTTCTAGGTGCTGGGGATATAATAGTGAACAAAACAAAGACCCTTTCCTCATATACTCAGTAACGTAGCCTATGTCATGTCATCTAATCATATCACATATGGTGATGGTAAGAGCCAGGCCTTAAAATGAAGCAGAGTAAGGTTATAGATAGTGACAGGCATGCAAATTGGGGAAGCATAATTGGAAGATTGCTTATTTGTTTGCTTAAATTAATAGTGACTAAGAGGTTAAAGTTTTTAGTGGTTTTAGCGATGAATCTTGTATTAGTTTCCTATCACTATGTTACACATTACCCCGATAATAAAAATTAGCCCAACTTAAAACAATGATGATCATTTATTATCTTTCACAGTTTCTGTGGGACAAGAATTTAGGAATGGCTCCACTGTGCCGCTCTGACTTGGGCTTTCCGAGGTTGTAGTCAAGTGACAGGTGGTATTTGAATCATCTTGAAGGCTTCTTCACTTACGAGTCTGGGCTAGGAAGACTCAGATGGCTGGGGACTAGAATAGCTAGGGCTTCTGTAGCATTTCTCCATCCCTGGTGGGCTAAGGCAAGCCGGACTCAGGGCTTCAAAGATACATGTCCAGAGAAGGAGAGCCCAGCAGAAGCTGCGTTGCTTTGTATGACGTGGACTTAGAAGTCACCTGGTATCATTCTGTCACATTCTGTTGGTCAAGGCAGTTACAAAGGTCTACCCAGGCTCAGGAGAACAGAGAGACCCACCTGAAAACGAAGGAGTGTCATTATCACATTGCAAGAGCGTATGGGATGGAATCTGTATTGGAGTGGCCACCTCTAGAAAATATACTTTGTCACAAATGTAAAGATTTTGTGGGTATGTGTGGTTTGATTTGTTGGTTTAATTTCAGTTAAATGATTTATGGCTCTCATCTGTAATATGAGGGCTTCAACCAGCGTAGTTCTCTAATGATTCCTTCTAGCTTTATCATTCTCTGATTCCAGTGATAGCGCAGGTGTGGCAGGAAGTGTTGAGTTGACAGCTGCTCAGCTTTTGTAGACATTTCTGGGCACATCATCAGAAGAGTCAGCTGGGACATTTAGGGGCTGTTGGACTCTTGCTGGCCTCACACACTGAAAGACCTGGCACTTCAGTCACCCTTTGTGTTATGTTTCTATAGCTAATCTTAACTGGAGGCTGCTAGTGGTGGGGTGATGAAATAAAATAACGATTTGAACCAGGAGCTGCCCATTATCATGATACTCATGGACTGAGATGGGCAGAACAGCCAGGCAGGATTATATTAGATCTACCTTCCCAAGTGCTCCTTCTCATTCTCTTTGGCCTTTGGAAGGTTAGGAAAAAGAGGAAAAGAAAGGAAACAGAAAAGAGAACTCTTTGGTATTACTCCTCTGTGTCAGCTAAACAGCTGCCATATTTGACCCTAGAGAGGACTTCTTTTAGAAATGGACTGTTACTCAGGGGTCTTGGATTTGGGATCCTGTTGTAATTACCATAGAATCTTCTGGACTAGCCTGGGAAACAGGTCTTTTTTGTGTGTGCTGAAACTAGGATTTATTTCAGAGACACATGTCCAGAGAGGGAGAACCAAGTGGAAGTGGTGTTATTAAATATTAAAGGTATTTAAGACAGTTGACAAAACATATCATGCAAAACAGGATGTCTTCTTGGAAATAGTTCAGTCCTCCTCTTGTCTCTATGTCGGACCAAGAGGCTACCCTGCTTTGCTACTGTTCCATTGTTAAGAGAACCAGGCACATAGAAGTTGAGACTTTGAAGATGGTAGAGGCCTGGACACCCATCTTGTACCCAGGAACACAGCAGTCCTGAGACAGGGCTAGTTACCAGTACAGGGGATGTAGTTATTTAGTGGCAGAACCATGCCAGGTTGTTTGTGGGAAAATTTTCCTCATGGATATCCAGCATACAGCATATAATCTCTGACATGTGCTTTTATTTCAAGAGTTTAAGTTTGTGTATAGGTATATGTAGACTTTCCTTTAAAGTATCTTAAGAAGTACCTTAACAAGTATCACACCCTTTATTCCTCTAAGATTGGTAGATATAAAACAGTGTTTTCTGCACTGAAAGTCCAAGTAATTAATCCTATTTTGAAATCTTATTTACATCTCCATTCTTCTTGGATAAAAAGAAACATAAATCTAACGTTGATTAGAAATTTTGTTTCCATCTACCAAACATGTATTGTGTTTTAGGGAAAACTCTAGGACCAAAAACAATACCCATGCCCAACAGTTATCATATTGCTTGGTTACAGTTTGCTAGGCACTCTGAAGATTACAAAAGACATGAAATACTCAACTCTTGCTGGAAAGGAATCCACAATTTGGTGGAAGATCTACAGACCTTTTAATGACAGAAGTGGTTATTAATTCTAGTTGTAAACAGGAATTGTTTTTCAGAGAAGGGAGAGAGAGCAGAGCGGACTCTGGAGGGATAGAGTTGAAACTGGAACACGCTTCGCACAGTGCCTCGCGCTGTGCTCTTTGCAGAGTGTTCACTAGAATGAGAGCTCAATGAATGTTAGTTGAATTGATGTGTTTGAATACGCAGAAGTGAAGAAGGGACATTCTAGATTGGGAAGAGAGAAAGGCATTGGTAAATACCCAGAGAATGGAATCAGGATGGGGTACTGCAGTAACTGACTTCACTACATGGTGGTGTAGGTGATTGGGAACCCAATTGTGGAGACTGTTAACTAGCAGACCGATAGTTTGGACGTGCTAGGAAATTGTCACAGGTCTTCAAATAAGAGGACACATTAATATACAGAATGCCCAGAATTGGAATGTTGCGGGGGAGGGGTGTGGAGACACACTGAGGCCAGGGAGACCAGTGCAGTCACTGGCATGACGTGGCCCTGTAGTTGGCAGAGCCCCTGCAAAAACAGAGGAGCATGCTGAACAGGAAACTCCATGAAGAATGAATCTAGAGGGCATGGTGACTGATGGAAGGAGTGGGAATGGACAGAGAGCAAGCTAGGCATTTCTTCTTGGAGAACTCTGCTGCAGCTGACAGAAATAGGGCCACAGGTAGCTAAGAGAGGGCAGGCTGGCTTGGTGAGAGAGAAGCTGGGGAGATTTGAGGTGCTAGGCCCATGAGTTTAATAGAGACGTTTTAAACTATATAAAGTAAAAAAAGTTACAGTAAACTAAGGTTAATTTACTATTGAAGAAGGGAAACATTTTAAATGTTTAGGTTAATTAAACAGTGTTTATAAGACTACAGTGGTATCCAGCAGAGGTCCCCAACCTTTTTGGAACCAGGGACCAGTTTTGTGGAAGACAGTTTTTCCATGGACTGGGGGGAAGGATGGTTTCAGGATGATTCAAGCGTGTTACGTTTATTGTACACTTTATTTCTATTATTATTACATTGTAATATGTAATGAAATAATTATACAACTCCCTATAACGTAGAATCAGTAGGAGCCCTGAGCTTGTTTTCCTGCAACTGGACAGTCCCATCTGAGGGTGATGGGAGACAGTGACAGATCATCAGACATTAGATTCTCAAAAAGAGCATGTAACCCAGATCCCTCACATGTGCAGTTCACAGTAGGATTCATGCTCCTATGAGAATCTCATGCCGCTGCTGATCTGACAGGAGGTAGAGCTCAGGCAGTAATTTGAGCCATGGGGAGCAGCTGTAAATACAGATGAAGCTTTGCTCACTTGCCTGCCGCTCACTTCCTGCTCTGTGGCCCAGTTCCTAACAGGCAATGGACTGGTAGTGGTTTGTACGCTGGGGACTGAAGACCCCTGTCTTAAGGTATATGCAGGAAGAAGTTTTACTTGTGCCAGTAGTAACATAAGGGTAATAGGCCTGCACCTCAGTGGGTATTTGGAAGACAAAGGAATGCCTGGAGGGGCCTACCCAGTGTAGCACTGGGTCACCCTATGGCATGTATGGACTTTCGTGGCATGAGTTAATACACAGAAGTACTTAGCAGCTCACACTCACTCTGTTACCATTGGCATGGCTTTTATTGTTAGAACTGGACTTGAATCCTGGCCCTGATGATGATTAGGTGTGGGATGGGCCAGGATATTTCATTTACCTAACCTTTAGTTTCTTTATCCGTAGAATGGGCCCGGTGACACTTACCTTGGAGAGTGTATTGTGGCAATTAGCATACTTGTGCCACTACCGCTACCACTTCCACTCTGCACAGAAACCTGAAGGCCTTGGGGAACTCAAGAAACACTGAACTATTTCAGTCAGTTCTCTGGGTTCCTGAGTTGCCGCTTTGAGGAAGATGTGGCCTATGGGTTGTCAGTGCCCAAGTTGGGATGGTGATGTCCTAAAACTACGGAGGACATTAGTCTGAATAGAAAGTGTAGGTACAAGTCTGAGCTAGGGTAGAATGTCAGATCTGGAGAGAGATTTGAGAATCATCAATAAAAATGGGATGATTATTTTAAATTATCCCATTTGCTGCCTTTAAACTCTAACTAGTTTCATTAAACTATTAACTGGCTCTCCTGGAATAACACTAGTAAGTGCAAAGTATTTTTAAAGTGGAGGCAGAAATTGGGAGCAGCCTATACTGGAAATTTTGGAAATGCTCCTCATGGCTTGCTGGCAGGTCTCCTCCCAGACAAATTGGTTATGTTGCTCTTTATTGAAAAAGTAGTGCCTTACTCCAGTCACCCTTTCATTAAAATGTTAAATATTTAAAACTAAAACCAAATGATACATCTCAAAGCAGCATCAACAGTAAAGCTCCAGAAGGAAATGTGTTTTAGATACGGGGTGGTGGGATCTGTAACCAACAGGATGATATGGATGAAGGACAGTTCTCATCCAGTGGTTTATCAGTGAGAGCCAGCATCATGTAATACAAATGTTTGGAAAGGCTTTTTTATTTCTTCTGCCTGGCATCCGTGTTCCCTTTTTTTTTTACCCTACCCCTCCTTACCTTTAACATTTAGGATGTGTCTTTCTCATCTGCTGCTCTGTGTCTTCAGTGGAGCCATGGGTCTGTTCCCCTTACTCACTGCCTCTGTGTCTTCTGCGGGGAACTGTAGTTTGCTTACTTGCAGATCTGCCTGCTTTTCTGTCCCCTGTGAACCAGTAAGTTATTAACATAAAATTTTGTGCAGTAAACGGGGTAAAACAGAAGGAGCCATTTTCACAGTGGGAATCATTTTAATACCTACAGTGTTTTCCAAACAGTTATGTAAGAGGACTGAGTAGACGTCGCTTTTCAGAAGTCATGGTGAGTTTCTGACTGTGATACACTAGTTAAAATTCACCAGAGGGAGTTAATTTTGAAAGCTCTCAGCCAGGGGTTAATGCAGAGGTATCTTTTAGCCATTTTTGTAGCTCAGCCCCTGTCTTCTGCTCTCTTGCTACTGCAGACAGGGGTCAGGTCCAGCACCTGGGATGACGCCAGAAGGAGACGTGCTGGGAGTTTCACACATAGATAAGGGGAATTTGCACACCTTACCCTCTGAAGGGTTTACTCTCAGCCCAGTGTTCTCTATCCACATGTAGATTTTTTGGGAAACAATATCTTGGAATGCAAACACAGGCAGCAGCCACATCACACATCCCTGGTCTGCACCCTCGGCTCCATTCCTAGGCCCACCACAGCTCTGAGGCTTCCCGATTTTTTACACTCGTCTCCCTTGACTCTCCCAGCCTGGTTCAAGGACTTAGTGATATATGGTTACTTTTCCCACCTATAAGATGGGAATAGTAGTAGCCTCTGCCTCGTAAGTTGTTGTGGTGATTAAATGAGCCAGTGCGTTAGAGCCTTTAAGACAGTGGCTGGCACATTATAGCGCTCAGTGTTCACCATTTTTATTGTTCTAGGGTGGTGTTTCCCTACCTTTTTCATACCATGATGCGTGTAAAAATGCCGTTTGTACTCATCAGTAGGTTAATGGTGATGCTACTTGCACCAGGCCCACCTGCCATCCCAAGGGTGGAGAGGTGAGGATCAGTATCTAGGCAGACCAGTGAGGCAGAGGCACAAGGCTTGGGGGACTCTGACAGGGGGTGGGCTCAAGCAATAGCACGAGGAACTTTTGAACACATTAATTTAATGCATTTTTGACCTGGTTATTTTTATTTTTATGTTATTGTTATTTTTATTCCAATATAGCTGTTTCTAAAGTGGCTATGTCTAAACAGCCATGTCAGAATTTCCTTTTTGGAACAGAGGAGCAGACTAGATCACATGGCTTCCAAGTTTGAACCTTGTGTTCTTTCCACTGTAGCAAAATTCAAAATAGAGCTTTCCAGGTTCTATTAAAACCCAAGGCTAGTAATGCTAGGTTCAGGTAACTTAACTTTTTTAAAGCCAAAAGTTAAATTTTCTCTACTGGGGAGTTGTAGGTAGGTAACTTTTGATTGTGATGTGAAATTTCAGCTCAATAGTGGAAAACTATAGCAATTTATCTAAAAATTAGAGCACAAAATCATAAACGTAAGTTGTAACACAAAGCAACAACCTCCTTGCCATAAATAAATATATATTTATATTTGGATCTCACCTGGCTGTGGGGATACAGAAACAGAAAAGGACTTATTTTGTGTTCCCAAGGAGCAGCACATAGTTGGGTTGGTTAGGCATGAACACACCGGAGAAACAAGTGCCAGCATCCCAAGACCCTCAGTTCGTGCGTCTGAGAGTGGGCAGGCTATGAGCTAGCAAGCATAAACAGCAGAGCTGCCCAGCTCTGGCAGCAGTGGCCAAGCCAGTGACTCGCCTTCTACATTTCCTTCCTCCTTTACCCTTGGCATCCTGCTATTCTAATATCTATACACTGGGAGTGATAGAAAAACTAATGGACACAGAAATAATTCATGAGGCCTTCCATTTCAGCACTGGAAATGCCCAATTTCAGCTCAACAACTACAAGACTGTTAAGAAACAGACTGTGTCCATGAACTTGCATTTAGAGGCTTATAGGGCCTGTTGATTTGTAAGTCAATAGTGTTAATTGTCAAAGTCTTAAAAACTTCAAGGTTTTCATTTGAAGAGAGGTGAATTTGTAGAGGGCAAGGAGATAACCACAACAGAAGCCTCTTTCACCTGTGACCCCTTCCAATCATTGACTACTGTGAGTGGTCGTCTTTGTTTCGATTTTCAAGGCTACTCTACATTTCTGGTAAACCACAAGGTAAAGGCTGGTCTCTGAGAAGCAGATGTTTTGCTGGTTTTGAGGCCTTGTGGCTTTCCATAGAGAAGTAACAGTACAGGCCACATGAAGCTCATGAAGCTTTTACTTCCTTTTTTTTTTTTTTTTTTTTTTTTAAAGTGGGGCCAAGGGTGCTTTGCTCTTGATAGCATTGTATTGATATACATGGACAGCTGTGGTAGGTCTGTGTTCACCACCAGATGTCAAATTCCTATTTCTGGAAGTAATTAGTTTGAGATACCTGTGAGACGTTCAAGTTGAGTGTTCCTAGTGGACCTGGACCATAGATTTAGTCTTAGAAATACCAGTGAGAATCTCGATAGATATTTAGAACCAAAGGAATAGTGGAGATCATATGGGGAGACAATGTATATAGCAGAAAGCCCTAGGACAAAGCTTTGGGGAGACTCCAGCATTTAGAGGTTGAGTAGAGAATTAGGCCAAGTGGTATGAGCAAAACCAGAAGAGTTTGGTGTCATGGAGTCAAGAGGTCAGCTCTATTAGGAGAGTTCAAAATGGACCTGTCTTTCAACAGTCCATTTCCACTGTGACCACCCTAGCCCAGGCCCTCAGCATCTCATTGTTGGTTTCACTTGTCCAGGTGCGGTGACTCACACCTGTAATCTCAACACTTTGGGAGGCCAAAGCGGGAGGATTGCTTGAGGCCAGGAGTCTGAGACCAGCCTGGGCAATATAGCGAGACCTCATCGTTAATAAATAAATAAATATTTTTTAAAGGAGACAAAAAATATGGTGAGCGTCAACTGCCCAGTGCTATATGGAGGGAGGCACTAGGTGTAAGATGTAATTCTTTAAGAGTTTATGGACTTTTGGGGTCAGCAGACCTTATACAAATAAACAAATGAGAGAGTAACTGGACATCTGGTTTCATTTGGGAGCAGGAGAGATTTTGAGGTGAACCTGGAGATGCCTTACCCAGATTCTGGAGTTGAGACAGAGGTCCCAGTGTGGGCCAGTTGGCATTACTGGACGTCTGGCTGGAAAGGTGAGCAGGGCCAGGATCCTGGAGGGCCTTGAATTCAGGGCTAAGGAGTGTAAACACTGTCCTGCAGAGACCATCATGCTGTTCTTAGGTAGGGGCTAAGGGCCAGATAAGGTGGGACTCAGGATGAAATCTATGGTTTGGAAAAATTCCTTGGCAGAGACTTTTAAATGGCTGGCTGGGGGAGATGGTTAATAGGCTAGTTATTAGGAAAGAGAGAGAAAGATCTGGCCTGGGACTGCCACTAGCATGGGCAGGAAAGGAGGGCGTTGAAAGACACTTCTTAGGAAGAATACTGAGGACTTGATGATTTGATGTTGGACCCAAGAAGAGGAAAGTACAGAGTCATAGAAAATGGTAACAGAAAATAGTTACCACTGTAGACGCCTGCCTGCATTTTACAGAGTGTGGCGGTGAAGTACGTGGATTTGAGGGGGCTTAGTTTGAATTCTGGCTTTGTCTCTGAGGAGTTGATCTAGTTACCTGTCTGTGCCTCAGCTTCCTTGTCTGTAAAATGGGGATAATAATTGTAAAGATTTCGAATTAATACATATGAGGCTTCTGCCATATAGTAGGTACTTAGTAACTATTGGTTGAATGGATGATGTTCAAAGGATTACATCACAATAAATGGAAGAAACAGGATCTGAATTTGTCCAGCTCTACCACATTACCCTGATGTTCCAGAGTCTGCCTTTCTCACATGTTGCCTCATTGTGTAGGCCTCTTTTATTGGACCTACTAGATGTCACTTGGCATCAAGCCCACGTTTAGATTGCATGGTCCTGGCGTTCCACAGCCTGGCTCACTCCAGATTGCCCGCTCCAAGTCTGTATAGACTCTGTCTCCCATAACCCACCTCCCGTTCTCCACCTCTGACCTTCGCGGAGGGCCCGGTCACCAAGTCACCTCCCACCTCTGCAGTAGCTGCCCACCCCTCATGATCTGGCTGATGTCACTGCCTTGGTGAAGGCATTCTGAACTACTACAGACTACTGCAGTCTAGCCTTCTTGGGTCCCTTGCTGCACTGATGAGCTGTACCTCACTTCTTTATGCTTGGCCAGATAACATCTCGGAATGTTCTGTAATGACTTCACACATATTTATCTTACCTGCAAAAATGAATCACAGTTCAATAAAGGTCCATGGCAACCTTTATTATCTTCCTAGACCCCAGCTAGGTGCTCAGTAAATACCTGAATACTTAAAGAATGGATTAAGAAGCAGGAATTCTGATGACTGCTGAGGTGTGGAGTGTGCCAGTAGTTCAGGTCCTCATCTCATACCTGAACTGTGTCACCGACCTCTTTAACTGGTCTGTCCCTAATCTACACTTAGGCCACACTGCCACTGGCACAGTCCTCATCCACTCTTTTCATGGAAAGCTCCAGCTTCAGCCTCTCTGCCAGCCTACAATTAGTAACTCTTCCATGCAGCCTGAAGGGCTCTCTGCAACCCGATCCTTGCCTGCCTCTTTCGTCTTATCTGCTGGCACTCCATTCTGCACACCCTGTCCTCCTTGCAGTTCCCAGAATGTTCTCTGTGCCTTTTCCTGGCTGACTTCTGCTGGAAGCCCTGCTGGAGCCCACCTGGCAGGCTCACGCTCTTCCTTGTCACTTCCTCTAAGACATCAGCAAGCAGAGTAAGTTGCTTCCTCTTCCTAGCTCCACCCACCACCCTTTGTTCCTCTGCTGCTTTTCTTGCAGGCCCTAGGACTGGTTTGTTTACCTGTCTGCCTTCCTGGGCAGACTGCAGCTCCTTGAGGGCAGGGCCATCTTTCCGCGCCGTCTCTCCCGGTGATGTGCTGTGTGCACGCAGCGTAGGATGCCTGTTGATCATATAAACGATACTTTTGTCAAGTAACAAAGGTCACTCCTCCTCACACTAGAGGAGAGCTTGCTGCTTTCTTGTGCCTTGACAGATTTTCCCTTCGAACTGTATGAATTATATTGAAAATTGACAATGATGAGTCATATCTCAGCAAGGGTGAAAATCAAAAACGCAGAGCCTCCACTATTGGAATAGGAGGTTGCAGACTGGTCTTAAAGGCTAAGTCTGGCCCTTCACTGAATCCTCCTGGCGGGTCTCAAACACAGGGAGTGGGAGGGACCCTCTGCCCGGTGGGCAGGTGATTTATTGGCTGGGAAGCTTCCGCGGTGATTTAGTTGTGAAGCGGCGCC
>NW_012098654.1:3131925-3150200 GCF_000951045.1 Mandrillus leucophaeus | reverse complement strand
GGTCGGCCGCGAGGGACCAGGCTGGGAGCCCCGAGGTGGGGGCTCGGAGCCAGGAGCTGCCCCCACCGGGGCGGGGAGGAGTGCTCGGGAGGCATGGGACAAAGTGAAAGTCTCCGGGCTGGGGTTGGGGACGAGTCTGAGACTGCTGTGAAAATGGATGGGGGCGGCGAGTGGTGTCTGGAGGGCGGAAGGGGTGCTGGTTATTCTCTGGTGGCTCGGAGTGGCTTTTAATGACGGCCGGCGGGGCCGGCCGGCTGGGTTTCGGGTTCCCGGTGGGCTTCCGCAATACTGGTGCCTTCCGGTACCTCCTGGCAAATTCTTTGGATTAAGGAAAGCGGCCTTTAACCCCCTAGGGTCTCCTTCTGGAGAAGAGTCACCAGGTTTGGTTCTGTTCCCCCTTTCTGCTCGACACTTCTGGGAAGCTTGGTTCTCCGGTGGGAAAGCAGTTGTGTTTTATTAAAACATGGAGCATATTTATACCTTCGTGCACCAGAATGTGCCTGGTGGCAGAGGGGACAGATTGCTTCTTAGCCTTAGACGCAGGACGTCCTTCTCTTAAACGTGCTGCCCTGCCTGGTGGGTGGGATTGGGGTTCTGATGAAGATAGTTGGGGCCTACCCTGGCCAGTGGGTCCCAGCTGAGCTGCTGACATGCTCTCCCAACCTCGTCAGTATTCCCTAGCCGAGACTTTTTTTGTGGTTGTTATTTTGCTGATTGTAGATATCTTTGCTTTGCTGACATCCTGTTTTGTTTTTGGTTTTTACATCCCATTTGTTTCTTTTTATCACAGAAACGCTTCGTTAAGGGACTCAGGCAGTACGGGAAGAACTTCTTCAGAATTAGAAAGGAGCTGCTTCCCAATAAGGAAACAGTGAGTACAATTGGACTTTATGTAACTTGATTTTTTCCTCTTTGCTCCTGCTGCCTCTCCACATTTGATCTTATGAAATGGTTTCCTTTAACCCTGCGCTGTGCTCAGACTCAGAGAAAATTCTGGCCTCCAGAATTTCTCCGTTTTACTCTCTTGACTTTTTCATTTGAGTTCATGGTTTTAGATAGTAAAGTGACAGATTATGCTTATCTGCCTGAAGAACATAGACTTCTGTTGTAACTCTAAGAACAGAAAGGTCTTTGGGAACAGAGGGTTAGTTGTGGGGGAAGGATTGTTGGAGAGTTAACATCTAATTTTAAACACAGTGGCTGAAATAGGAAATAGCATTTATCACTAGTTTGAATTTGGTAATTGGCAGAAGTCATCAACCACACTAGAGGTTTGTAGCTTATTATACTTTGAGTTCTGTGGAGATTTTTTCCATTTTTAAGTGTGTTTTGAAGAGGAGTTTTAACTCTTTAGTATTCTAGCCCTAAAAGTTTGCACTTTCCACTGGACGGATACACAAGGGGATCTTGTAAATTGCTTAAATGGAGCTTTACGAAAAATTACTTTGTATTTCACAAAGCTGGGGGTCAGAACTGACAAATATGCTCCGTAAACGTGAGGTGGAAGGATTTGCTGAGGAAAATGCGGAGTAAAATCATATGAAGAGAGTGCTGGGAAGTTCATTCTCATTTCCCTATAGTTGCCTCCCTCCTCATGTCCTTCCTTGGTGGTGTAGAGGCAGATGAAGAGAGAGTCTTTCCTCTGGCTAGGCCACAGGATAGGGCAGATGGGATGGAGTTGGACCAGCCACTGTCCACTGTCTGAGGGTGAAGGGAGGACTCAGTAATGAGAAACACTCTTCAGGACTTTGGGAGAAGTGATCCATGTTTAATCTGCCTAGACATTGAGCTGCTTTTTTAGGGAGTTAGGTGGGAGATGGATGGAAGAATATCTACTATAAAAGTGTGTGGGGAATTTGGGTTTTTTGGCTTAGTTTTTTAAATGGAGTGTTGTTTACTGACTTCTTGTTTAATTCTGTCTTTTTTTAAAAATGAGCTGTTTTTCTGGACACTTTTACTGTATAGCACCTCAAGGACAGTGATAACTCATGGGGAAGAAGGGTTTTGTGATTTCAAGTATAGTCTTGTATATATAAATGGATGGTTTGCATCAGTCAATGACAGTTAAATTTAAGTATTATGCATCTCATATGCTAGGATGGATCATATTGAGAATAGTAAAAAACAGAGAGAGAAACCTGTTTATAAGCATTAAACTAAGATGTATTATGAAGCCAATCTATATAACCAACTTATTTCTTACCCTTCCCAGAACAGGTTAGAGTTATTTAATATGGAATATTGAGATACATATTGTAAGTTTTCTTGGGATTTCAGTGACTTGAAGTTTGATATGATTAAAAATTAAAATGCCTTTGCCCAAGTGTAGGAAGTTTGGTTTGGCTGAGTGAAAAAGAGATCACTGAGTAGATTTCTCTTGATCGCTGGATTGTAGCCTCTCAAGTTCTGTCTGTGCTCCACTAAAAGTTGCAAACCGTGAAGAATTTGATACAGAAATCTCTTCACAATTATTTAATCTTTCTGTTTCAAAAAATAAACTTATAATTGCAGGATTAAGCATTAAATCTAAAATCTGCCCCACTGGGCATTTGGAAATGCTGGGTAATTTTATATAGTGTTTTATCTCCGTAGTGGAAGCAGATGTGAGTAACCTTTAACCTAGGTAAGCTCTTCTACTCTTTCTTTTCGCTCTTGATTGCCCCTTCTTATTGATGATGTGTGACTCAGTAAATAAATAGCCTTTTTTCTCCTTCAGAGACATTCTTAGTACACCAACCTTTTGAGCTAGTTCTCTGATTGTCTTTTCCACTAGCCTCTTTCCTGAGACCTTTCCCCATCACTCTTCAGCCTTCACAGTTTCCCACCCTGTAGCTCTTCTCCCTTCTCTGGCACCCAGCAGTCTTCCTATTTCCAAAGTCTTCATCAGTCACCATCATTGGAACTAATGAGACAGTTGTTTGCAGCAATGGAGGATTTATTTTGCCTGACATTTGCTAAATATTCATAGTGTCCTTGCTGTCTTTCGCATTGCACTGGAGGAGTTTGGTAGTAGGGTAAATCTGTAAGTATTATAATGAGCTGGGAGAGGCACTCATCTTGTATTTTCTTATTTTCTCTAGTTATCAACTTAGCCAAGCTAATCATTCACAGCCCACAGGGAGGGGAGGGCAGAGGTCATTTTTTACTTTTTGCTGCAGAAGATGAGATTTGCATGTACCAGTGTTGTTGATTCAAAACTTGCTGGGTAGAATTCTTATGGTCATGCCCCTTTTTATAGCAAATTCCTCTAATCTAGGTACTTTTCACATTCTCTCTTTTTTTTTCAAATGAGACAAGATCTAGCTCTCTTGCCCTGGCTGGTCTCAAACTCCTGGGCTCAAGTGATCCTCCCCCGAATAGCTGGGATTACAGGTACGTGCTACCATGCCTGGCTTACATTTTCTTCCGTCTACCAGAATTATTAACTCATTTCTTTGCTGTTCTCAAGTGACTTGAAACTTCAGAAGGGTGTCAGCATCCAAAAGAACATGCCTCATTGGGCATTGGTGCGAGGATCAGCAGACCTGTATTCTATTCTTGGCCTTACTGGTAACTATAGTACTTGATGATCTCTTTTTAACTGTGTAGTCTCCCTTGAGCTGTTCATTGGAAAGCTCAGGTCAAATCTTGACAACACTGGGAAGTTATTTTCTGTAAAACGGTGTTTCTTTGCATGAGAGTTGTGTAGGTGCTGCGGTATTTATAAAATGCCTGTACATCATTACTTGTTGCAGTGCCTGAGAGCAAAATGATGATTCTTGCCTCCTCTGCTACATACTTGCTCTGAGACCTTAGTTTATTCATCCCCTCTGTCCTTTAATTCCTGTGTTTGTAAAATGGGGTGATAATTCCTATCCTTTTGATTATTTTGAGAATTTAAATGAGATGTTTGTAAAGAGTGCATAAAAATACTTGGAAATGATTATTCTTCCTATCTGCCTTAAATACTACATAAGGTGGTAGCTAAATGCTTTTAAGAGTACAGAATTACTTTCTGCTTGTAAATATACTGAGCCTGTATAAAAAGAAGTTACCTGTTTTTCATTAATCTGTCTTGCCAAAAACTTGGGAGGGCAGCGCCTAGTTAACAACCTCCGTCTTGAAGCTTTGTTGAGACTCTCATTCGTACCAGTTCATTCATGCGGTTATAGCAGAGAAGGGTTCCTGGTGGGCATAGACGTAAACAGCTTCCCTAGCTCTTTTGGTTTCTGGTGTTTATTACACAGGAGCTAAATCTGGCTTTTCTCTGAACACTGCTGCCCACTGAAGTGGGAATAGTGGCTGTGATTGCGGAAAACCCAACTGTTTATAGAGGCTTAGTTGAATGGGTATTACGTGTTAAACTCAGGGTACCCAAGAGAATAACTACAAGTCAAGTCTTTTAGTATCACGGTTGTGCAAATATCCTGTAGTTTATTCTTCTTTTCCCCATTCTCTCTTTCTCTATAACCATTTTCCTCCCCCTCAATATGCTTATAAAGTATATAATTAGTAAGTGAAATGTAGTCAGGAATATGGGTGGAGCATATTAGATTCACCTTGACTGTATACCTCTTCTCTCTCAAGCCACCGTGTGTCATAAACCACATCAGAGTCTTAGGTGTTAGTATATTTGTGTAAGTCACAGAGCGTCCGGTGTCTGAACTTTTGGGAGGACAGTGGATAACTAGGCCTCTTGATTCTGCTTTGAGCCCTGCCACTTATTGTTGGGTAGATGGATGGTACGTGACCTTTGATGTTAAGGTAATGCCTGAAAAAATCGGAGGCCTGATAGAGAATCTTAATTACCTAAAGGTGAATCCATGTTATGAATAGCACAAAATCATAGATGATCCAAAAATAATTTTTTGTTTGATTTGTCTATACATTGCAATTTTCTTCAAAATCGTGAGATAATTATTCAAGCGATGGTGACATATCTCTTCTCTGAGGACATGTCTGTTATTTGAACCAAAGACTTTTTGTGTCTGGCACCTGGATGATTGTCCCTTGAATCCTGGCCTTTGTTTATAGCTGTGTCTCCTATTACTTAGACAAATTCAGCTGGCGCTGGATCGGAGTCCAGGAGCACTTCCTCAGTGACCTGCCATTGCTTGTCTCCAACGCAACTAAGATTGGTGAGAGGACAATTTGATCTGCCCTAGCTTGGTAGTAAAGAGGTATTCCCAAAGTGTTAGCCTCTGGAGGGAGATGGAAGGTGAAAGGGGACATGCTTTGGCTGTCTTTCTCATCTCTTTCTTTTTATTTTTGAGCACCTAGACCAGTAAAGATTAAGTTTTGTGTCATTTGTAATCCCAGTTGGTGGTACATTGATATTTACTATACCAGAAACTCATTTTCATTCACTTCCCATTATCAGAACTAAATTTTGCATATAGTTCAACTTTTTCAAGTTCTGGGTAGCCACTGAGCACTGCAATGGGTAGGATATCTATAAAGAGAAGCAAAGTGCCATCCCGCCCTGCAGGGAGCCAGCGTGACATTTACATGCCTGCCATACTTGGTAGAATGTGCCAAGGGCCCTGGTAGGGGGAGGTTCAGGCCCTACAAAGTGAGCACAGAGGCTCCTAGAAAACTAATCGGTGGAGTGGTGTTTGAACTGGGCTTTGAAGGAAGGATTCATTTTTGACAGGTCCTGGTTGGGAGGGTGGAGGAAAAGCAACTTTCCAGCCGTAGGAAATACTATGAACAAAGGCACGGAGACAGGAAATTGTAAAACGTGCCCAGAAAGTACATGAGCGTGGTTGGAAAGGAGGTTGCATAAGTGGATGCAGTAGAACTTAGGCCCAAATTATAGCTTCAGGGTAGATTTTGGGGGACCTTGAACTCCCTCCAAAGAATGTGTATGGGTGAGTGTGGGGATGGGACCCATCTAAGGCTTTTAAGAAGAGAAGTGAGAACTGTGCTCCCAAAGTGTGTATAGGATGGGACCAAAGAGGAGGCTCTTCTCATAATTTAGTCTTGTAGGAAGACAGAGATGGGGGTTAAAAATTGAAAGTTAATGGAAATGGAAGCCTGCCTTTTGCCTTCATTTTCTCTATTGGAAATGTGTCACTGTTTGAATGGGACCAAGGGCCCAGTGAAAGGGCAGCCAGTTTTGACGTTTTTAACTTTAAGTAATGGGATGAAAGGTATTAGAGATTTCAATTTTTAATTTGATAAATAACATGAAAATCAACCACCTTTCTTTCTCAGCCACATTTCTGGGAATGAATTCTATTAAATATGTACATAACTACTGGCCATTAACTGTACTTTTTTCTTCAGGCAAAATATCATTTGCATAGACCATATTCCTGCAGCAGAGAATAAATACTATTGAGAAAGGGCTTTAAGACTGAGTAATCAAGATTCTGTTAATATTAAGAGGTTAAAAATGATTCTAGCATTCAATATGAGCTTCCAGCCTGAAGTTTTATTTAACTTCAGATTATAACCTTAGATAAACAATTTTCCTAGCCTCATTAATGCTTAATCTAATGTTACATAACAAAGTATGAACTTCCTTAGTCAGTTGATGCTGCTGAGAATGTGCAAATGTGTCACGGCCACATACCAGTACATTAGAAGATCTCTGTTTTTAAACCTTGTCCCCCTTCTACCTTGTCTATCCTCACCGCTCACAGTGTGCTCCTCAGGCCAGCACTCTCATCACTGTTATTAAAATGGACGATTCTCAGGCCCTGTCCTTGTCTCTTGAGCCAGAATCTGCATTTTAACAGGCTCCCCAGAGGATTCCAAAGTACAGTAAAGTTTAGGAAGCACCGCTATTTACAGTAATGCAGTCTTGCAGAATTCTGCGCCTACGTAGTATATCATTCTTAAAATGATACTGTCTTAATTCTGTTAAAATCGTAAAGTTTCACTATTAGGGCTTGGTTTTGTTTTTCTAATTATTACAAAATATTTCAAAACATATAGGAAAGTATCTGGGCTTATTTCCATTGTCATTAATAGGATTTTTTTTTTTTTTTTTTTTTTTTTGGAGACGGAGTCTCGCTGTGTCACCCAGGCTGGAGTGTGCAGTGGTGCAATCTCAGCTCACTGCAACCTCCGCCTCCCGGGTTCACGCCATTCTCCTGCCTCAGCCTCCCGAGTAACTGGGACTACAGGTGCCCGCCACCATGCTCAGCTAATTTTTTGTATTTTTTAGTAGAGACGGGGTTTCACTGTGTTAACCAGGATGGTCTCGATCTCCTGACCTCATGATCCGCCCACCTCAGCCTCCCAAAGTGCTGGGATTACAGGCGTGAGCCACCGCACCCGGCTGCAAGCCAGGACTTCTTAATGTAGTTTTCTTCTCAATTCCCACTCCCATTTTTTTCTAGAAACATGATTGTAACTCCTCTCTTATTTTATACAAAAACTCTTGTTCTTCTCTTTACCTTGTGGCATGCGGTCTTAGTTAGACCTTGCCAGATTCTGTTTCAGTTTCTAATAAGCCTTTTTATGTGTAAGGATGGCCTTCTCTTGTTAACATGAAGTTTACATAGTCTTAAAGATTTAATACCATAGTGTTTTCAGGCATTGCTTTCTTTTACTTGCATTCCTTATATATGAAAAAGAAATGTAAGTTATTTGAGGGGCTGGCAAGATGGGAAAGAGGAAAGACATTTATGTGCCATACTGTTTTTCTTAATAGTTTGTGCTCACATAGATATAAACAGTTGGAATTTTCCATTTGAGGCCAAAGTGATTGCCAGTAGAAACAGGCACTGCATTTTGGCAGTAAGTACTGTGATCCTATAGCTATTCTTGTGCTGAGAGTTTGTTCCCATTAAAATGGAGCAGAGGCGTGAATCTATTAATTGTGATAGTCTGAACTATATGGATATTTGACTGGGCAGTGGTCCAGTTTTAGTGAGGGTAATCTGTGAGAGACTGACTGATATTCCCATGTGTAAGTGATATATGTAAGAGACTTTTGGTGCTGATGTTGGAAAGAAAAGGAGGTATTAAAAAATTGGGTGACTTTTTAAACCAAGGGCCTTGGATAGTTGCTGTTCTCAGTGTAAACAGCCTGAACTTGGCATTATCCTACATATGAAAACTAGTGGGAATGGCATGAGAATGCTTTAATTATTTGAAATGTATTACTTCATGTAGAAGTATGTAGGGATCAGTAATTTATTTGCTGTTGGTATTTGCTAACCTGTATTTCTTATGGTTTGGCTGTGTCTTGGTTACCTGGATGACTTTTAGATGGAGACATTTATTACTTTTAAGCCTAAATGGTCTTTACCATTTTATTAGTTAGTAAAACAAATGGAAGAATTGAATTGGTCTTTAGAAAGCCTTACAAGTTGTGGTTACTGTGGTTATACTCAGTGGATTTATCCACTTGGAGCTTGTATTTTATATTATAGATTCTTTTTTAGCCTTGTAAGATCTATTCTGACTTTGAAAACTAGCTTGCTGATATTTTAAAAATATATCTATCTAGTCTGTTAGGAAACCGACATTAAAACTAAGTTTCAAAATGTATCTGAAATTATAATCCTTGAATAACTAGTTTGTTTTTAATCTTATTTGAAACTGTACCCTTGAGTAATGCTTAGGAAAATAGAGTAAAAATTAATAGTATTGTTTTGAAAAGTAAAGCAAAACATTAACCTCAGTCTCAGTCCCAGCTGTTCAACATGGGAAAGGCGTACCCCCCCCTCCCAGTAAGAATTTTTTTTCCTGTCATGTGTAATTTGAAAACCATTAATTGTGTTAGGTAAATAGGAAAAGCAAACAGGAGAAACTTTCCTTTGGGAAACCAGAATTCCATTAAGCTAAGTTTTCTGAGATGTTTAGTTTTTCAATTAAGTTTGAGTATTAATGGCCCATGTTTCTTCCTCCCTACCGCACTTTGGAAATATAATTCTTTGTTCTGCTCAGGTATCTTAAATCCTTCTTCTAAATCCTCTCAATTGTGGCATCGTAATCCCCGGGATTTGACTACTGAAATTTTATTTATGTATGTATGTACGTATGCATGTATGTAGAGACGGAGTCTCCCTCTGTCGCCCAGGCTGGAGTGCAGTGGTATGATCTCAGCTCACTGCAACCTCCACCTCCCGGGTTCAAGCGATTCTCCTGCCTCAGCCTCCCGCGTAGCTGGGACTACAGGCACACACCACTGTGCCCAGCTAAGTTTTGTATTTTAGAGTTTTAGTAGAGACAGGGTTTCACCATGTTGGCCAGGATGGTCTCGTTCTCTTGACCTGTGATTCGCCTGCCTCAGCCTCCCAAAGTGCTGGGATTACAGGCGTGAGCCACTACACCCGGCTGACTTTTGAAATGTCTAAACAATCCCAGTTGACAGAGTTGGGATTTTGGGGGAGCTTTTGGTAACCCCAGGCCTGTGCTGTCTAGGATGGGATGTCTGAAGGTAAATAAGGGTGCTTACCTTCATGGCCTCTAGTGAAGGGGCCAGGTGGGCCAGGGGTCTTCTCTGAAAGGTTTCTGAGTTTCCTCATTTCTTTTTTTTTGAGTTGGGAGTTTCACTCTTGTTGCCTAGGCTGCAGTGCAATGGCACAGTCTCAGCTCACTGCAGCTTCCGCCTCCCGGGTTCAAGCGGTTCTCCTCCCTGTTCCTCCTGAGTGACTGGGATTACAGGCATGCTCTACCACGCCCGGCTAATTTTGTATTTTTAGTAGAGATGAGGTTTCACCATGTTGTCCAGGCTGGTCTCGAACTCCCAACCTCAGGTTATCCACCCACCTCAGCCTCCCAAAGTGCTGGGATCACAGGCGTGAGCCATGGTGCCCTGCTGAAGCTCCCTCATTTCTAAAGGTCTTGCTGGGGCTGCCTCTGCTCCTCCCCTGACTGGTTGCTGTTACACAAAGGGCCCATTTCATCTCAGCAGAGTTGGGTTTTGTTTCACCCTTTTAAAATTAAGATTGGCCAGGTACAGTGGCTCATGTCTGTAATCCCAGCACTTTGGGAGGTCAAGATGGGAGGATCACTTGAGCCCAGGAGTTCAAGTCTAGCCTAGGTAACATGGTGAAACCCCATCTCTACAAAAAATACAAAAAATTAGCCAGGTATGGTGACGCACGCCTGTAGTTACAGCTACTTATTAGACTGAGGTGGGAAGATCACTTGAGCCCAGGAGGTCGAGGCTGCAGTGAGCCGAGATCACGCTGCTATGCTCCAGCCTGGGCAACAGAGCGAGACTCTGTCTCAAAAACAACAACAAACAAAAAAAAAAATTAAAATTTATTTTATTTTAGTCTTGTACTTGACTCTGATTCCTCTTTTCCATGCATTTTTATTCTGTACACATGTGTGCATGAATGCGTATATGTATTTATATAGAATATAAAGCCTTCTGGGCAGGGACCTCATTTTAATACCTCATTATAGCACCCTTAGAGTCCTGTAACAGGCCCTATTATTTGCTTAAAATGAAATGTGTGTGTGTGTTCACACATGTATAAATGATGGGTTAGAAATACATTGTAACCCCATAGGTAGATAATTGTTGGTTCTAAGACATGAAAACTCTTCATTATTTTTAAAGAAACATTTTCCTCGTCTTTTGCTCTTCAGTGTGAGCAAAATCTAACAGACTAAAGGAAAAAAAAAATCCATCAACAGTCATAGGAAGCTTACAAAGCTGCAGGGATCTGGCACCACCAAAACTTCTCCACCTGCTCTGCTTTGAAATGCTGCTTTTAAGACCAGTTTGAAACCTGGATATCCCAGGCCTTCAACTTTGTGTAATAGACAGAAAACCCTTGTGAACTCTACTGTCCCAGGACAATGGGACTAGGACTTGGGGTTCACTGTGCCACACTGGTCCTTCCTGTTCTGTTTATTGTGCGCAGTAAATCAGCTCTCATGTTTGAACAGCGGTTCTGTGTTCTAGATTATTTATAAGATTGAAATCCTTTGTTTATTTTTCTCAGCAGGTTTATTGAGCCAGTCAAGAATAAAATACTGTCTTAAGCAGTAGAGTAAGCCATTAGCCAATTGCACCTTAGCTTCAAATTAATCCCTAAAGGGTGTGCACATGAACACACACACTTTGCATGTCCCACGTATGTGTGTGCACTGGAGGTGAGAGCCAGGGGAGGTGGAGGAGCTTTAGTGGTGCCAGATCTCTGCAGCTTTGTAAGCTTCTTATGACTGTTGACGGATATTTTTTCCTTTTAGTCTGTTAGTGAGTCATCATCATATGCCATTTTATTATCTTGAAAACAGTCTGTGGAATTTTTTATCCCGTGTCTTTGCTGTATGAGTGAACCACCACTGAGGCTGTTGGGAGCAATATTAAGTTGGAGACTTTCTTCAGTGACGCTTCGCTTATGTATTTGCAGCTGCTGCCGTTGTCGCTTTGTTCCCATGTACAGGAGTTGGGGTTTTGTGATTGTTGTTTGGCAAGAAATATTAATAGTAACTTTTGTGTGTTTGATTATTTTCAGGGCTGGAGCAGCATCTATCCAGCACCTTTGGGACTTGATGATTATTGACTTAGGCACAGGGCTTCTAAGATCAGAACTTGGTTCTTCTTCCCACAAGTGCCCTGTTTTGCAAATGTGCTAATGAGACACATTGAATTAGGTCAGAGGTTTGTGGCCTTAAGTTGTGGAGGGAAGTGTTTTCATTTGGAGAGAATCTGTAATTTGTGGAACAGTAGGAAGAATAATTAAGTTCTAAAGGAAACAGGCCCGATGAATCTGGATACATGGCTAGTTTCGCAAAGTAAAGCCCAGCCTGTGAACTGGGGGCAAACTCTACATGTTTTGGATAATGTGAGGCTAAAAAGAAAAACCCTAAAACTTTTAAATAAATTTCTAAAAACCAAAACCTTTTAGTATATTTAATTTATTGGCTTAAAACTATAAACATTATAGTTTTAATAATTCTGTAGATCAGGAGTTTAGGTGGGACTCAACTGGCCATTTGTTTCCATGCCATGTGTCTAAAGCTCACTCTGTAGTATCACCTAGTAGACGGGTTGACCTGAAAGGTCCAAGATGGCTTCCCTTATGTGTCTGCCACCTTACTGGGGATGGGTGGGAAGCTGGCTCATCTGGGGCTATTAACCAGAATACTGGCATTTGTTCTATCCTCTGGGGTGAATTTGCCCTTCAGAACTTGAAGTTCTAGCAGGGCATGGTAGATGCTCCTACTGTAGTCCCTACTACCTGGGAGGCTGAGGCAGGAGGATATCTTTGAGTCCAGCCTGGGCAACCTAGCAAGACCCCATCTCTTAAAAAAAAAAAATTTGAAGCCCTTATTTCTTTTGATCATGTAAATCTATCAGGTGACTCAGGAGAAAAGTCCATGTGCCTCTGTCCATTTTATGGCCACCAGATGAGTTAAAGGATGTAATTCTTCTTTATGTAGTCATTTTGTATTTTTATTAAGATGTCCGTGTTTACAAATAGGAATACCCATTTGTCCAGTATATCTTAGACTCATACAAAAGTGTACCATTTTCTTTTGTACAGTACTCTAGTTATTATTTCTCCAAATGCTACATACCTTACCGGGCATGTCTATAAATACTAACATTTGTTGCAACATTTTTCTGGAAATCTGTTATTTGGGATGTTTAACTAGATGGGGTGAATGTAAAATGCTCCTAGTTTATTCCTAATATTAGTCAATCATCAAGCATTTACTGAGCTTATTGAGCATGGGGAGAAAATAGGGAGCTGTGGTTGTGCTCCCTGGGATGTCTGACTGGCTGCCACTGTGCATGTTGGAGGGAAACCAAGTGCCGAACAATGTAGTGTGGACATTAAGTAGTAATGGGAGGATGAGGGCTTGGGGAGTCTTGTGCATCCTGGAAGATTTACACTTGGGGCTTCAAGCTCTTTGAAGGGTGGGTGTTTTCAATGTTAAAACTTGTTTGAAATGCCTTGCCGAAGGAAGTGTGTGAAGCAGCTTTCTTGTCTGTTGAGGTATTTCTTACCACCTGAATCTTCTACAGCATTCCTGCAGAGTGGGGACATCTAACCCATTAAATGGAGCCATTGTGGTTTTAAACAGTTCCATTTTTTGGGCCACCTTCCTTTTATTAAGCTGAAATCTGCATCACTTCACCTTCCATACATTGTCCTGATCTCATCCCTGGGAGACTTAGAGAATTATTGCTGTAACATCTTCCTCACAGAGGCTCTTCATGTGGGCCTGTGGAGTTGGCATACCCGCTGGCCGGGCTTCTGGCTACAGGATGCTCAGGCCTCTGCTTCCTGCAACAGCCATTCTGGATGAGGTCTTGTGGACCTTTATCATTCGGCCCTTTGTGAAACTTAATGTCTACAAAGAGAAGAAAGTGGCAACAATGGCCCCAGCTGGTGTCCCCCAGCCAGGGTGGCCCCCCCTCCCCTGCCCAGCCCTCCTTCACCCAGCAGGCAGGCAGGCAGGCATGTGTGTTAACTCAGTGCCTGCTGTGTGTGTACCAGTGCACAGTTCCTAGACTGACATAAAATCACATATATGTTGTGTTTGTTCTGTTGAGTTGAACTTGTCTTCATCCCAGCTGTCATTTCCCACAATGAGAAAGCATTAGTGTTTGGATTTAGTAAACAAAACAAAACAAAAAAAATTGCCTGATTGAATAGTGCATACCCAGACTAACCATTAATTACATGATTTCGACACTTAGAATGTACCTGAGCACAGATTTCCAGTGCCAAAGCACAGCATCATCATGCATGAAATAGTGGTCTCTGCTCCTGGCAGAGGGACCAGTAGCTTTGATCGTGTCCCCAGGCCCTCCCCAGGAACTTGTCCATGCTGATAATCTTAGCATCAGTTAATTTCTCAACCCATTCCTACATGTTTTGATAAACTGTGGCTAAAGATTAAGATAGCAACCATTTAGCAGACGTATGCCTTCATGTGTGTGCTGCTTTTGTTTCAAATCAGCTGTTGAAAGCAAAGCTTGAATGACAGAGTTCTCCCTTCTGCCCCCTCATAAACAAAAATTCTGGAAATGAACTGTTCACAGACTGGCCTAGGAACCCTGGATTTTAAGGTAAAATCATTGCTTTGGTATTTGCTGTCAGTCGAAATTGAACTTCTGCCTTTCCACTTCTTTTTTTTTTTTTTTTTTTTTGCGATGGAGTCTTGCTCTGTCGCCCAGGCTAGAGTGCGGTGGCCGGATCTCAGCTCACTGCAAGCTCCGCCTCCCGGGTTTACGCCATTCTCCTGCCTCAGCCTCCCGAGTAGCTGGGATTACAGATGCCCGCCACCTCGCCCGGCTAGTTTTTTGTATTTTTTTTAGTAGAGAGGGGGTTTCACCGTGTTAGCCAGGATGGTCTCGATCTCCTGACCTCGTGATCCGCTCGTCTTGGCCTCCCAAAGTGCTGGGATTACAGGCTTGAGCCACCGCACCCGGCCGCCTTCCCCCACTTCTATTCCTCTCCCCAAAACAGTGCTGCTCACAGGAACTGTATCCCAGCAGAAGTGTGGACAGTTCTGCTTTTCTCTCTGCTGCCTCATGCGGTTGTTAGAACAGGCTAATTCAAGCTAAAGTAGGCAGTATAGCTTTTCATTCTGTTTACTATTGCTGAATAACAGGAGAGCAAGGGCAGAAGGTATGGTAGATAGCTCAGCGTTACAACCATTGTCGGGGCTAAACATGAATCGTTAGGAATCCGGTTGGCCATTCCTCTTCTCAAACACTGTACTCCCTCTGCTGGTTTTGAGACAACTGATACTTCCTTAAGAAGTGTGAGGCTCTGCCTTCAAAACGGCACAGTCTCTTTTCTCCAGATCTGCAACTGTGTGTGTTGCACACACACAAAGAAGACAGTTCTTTCTGGCTGTGGGGAAATGATTTCAGTTCTTGGGCAAGGATGGCAAGGAATAAATGTAGAAGAAATTCCTTTCTGATACCATTCTCCTACCTCACATCCTACCCCCAAATCATTGCAGGACATTTAGATTTGTTTGGGGACCCCCAAACACAGCGCTCTCTGGCGTTGTATTCACTTCTACTTGTTTTCTTTGACCACCACCACCCCTGCCCCAAGCCCAGCCTCCACCTCCCTGCAGCACTCATGACGGGAGTCATTTTTTATAGCACACATAACCTTTCCACCAAAAGGAAAAAGTGCACTGCTTATAACAAAATGAATCTCTTTTCTGCTTTTATTTTGAAAAGTCCTCCCTGTTTAATGTGGAGGATATTCGTGCTGAAAGCCTGTTCCAAGTAGGCATTTGTGCGTCCCAGAGGAACTTTTGATTTATTTCCTTAACTCTGCCCTCCTTTCTCTGTGGTTCAGAAACGTTTAATGATGTGTGAAGCTCGGAGACTTCAGTGCGAAACAGTAGTCGTTTTAAGAACCCCTCCCACTATATAAAAGGCCTGCCAGTTTCCACATGCTGGGTTTTTGACTCTCTGAAGGGCTGACCTCTTACAAATTTTGGTTGTACAGCAGGGCATCCTGGGTTGGGGCCTTGATAATGCTTTTGTGAAATCTTTTTTCCTCCTCCTCTCGCTCTCTTTGAAAGTTGTAATGAAAATTCCGGGCTCTTGGCCAGCCTGTGGGATGTGATACAGTAGAAATGTTTCTGGTGCCCTTTGTTACTGCTCGGCTTTGATTAGGCTTATTTCCCGTAAGCTTGATTTTGCTAGCCCTGCCCCCACCCGCTTTTTTTTTAATGGCTGAGGAGGTTAACTTAGCCAAGGTTAAGCGTTTTATTATGCAGGCTGCTTCAACCTAGTGGAGTCACTGTGGCCGGGCTTTTGTGGCAGAGAGAGACGAGGGGAAACTATGTTTTCCCTCCGTGTTTGCATTTCTCCCGCTCGAAGGCTGCCTTTTACTTTTAGTGCCAGTCTTCATAGAAGGTAACAAGCTAGGTAAGCTATGTTGGTTTCCCGTTTCTTTACTCAGAATGTTTCAGGAAACCATTGTACAACTTGTCTTGAGATTTTGTTAGTCAAGGTAAAAATCATGGTAGACCTCCCTTTGGGGTTTCTGCCAGGTGGAGGGCGAGGCCTTGAGGGCAGCAATTAACAGCGACATGCCTTTGATCCTCCCTGTGGTTCTCTGTTTCAAAAGAAAGAAGTGGTTGCAGCTTTAAAAAGGTTTTTAAATGCTGCTTTGACCTTGTATTTATAGCTCTTTCGTCCTTGCAATTAAGAACATTTTATAGACATCAGCTCAGCAGTCATCCCCGTAAGTCTATTAGGGCTGCTAGTATCACTCCACATGCACAGGTGGAGAAACTGAGGCACAGTGATACTAAAAATGGCACCCTCACAGGTCTTGTCCAGGTCATGGAGTAGGGATGAATCAAGAACTAGGGCCTTTAGAGGTAGGCTTCCCCCACAGAACCTCTGTGGTAAGTGCTTGCATTTGGGTCAAGGTTTGCTTTTTATAGAAAAAAAAAAAAGTGGGATTTTATTATCATAGAAATTCTTTATTCACAGTAGGATTCCTTGGCCAACTTATAAATATATGTGCTTGCTTTGTATCCTAGAGCTGTTGAGATGCGAACTGTCTCATAAGGTAGCAAAGGGCACTGTGATGGAAGCTTCTGTTTGATCGGTGTCCTGGAATCTGCTCCGTCCCCTTCTCTGGGCAGAAATGTGGTCCTGCTTCCTTCTGGGTTTAGGTCCTGGGAGCCTGTCACAATTCTGTCACACAAAAAGAGAATTCTGTAATGACCATCACAGCTGTATCATTTCAAGGTTCTATGCTAAAAATGTGCAGATCACCAAACAGTTGGCCACTAAGAGAACCTGTACCACAGAGGGTGTCCTAATGCGAATGCCCGCCCCAAACCCTGCAGACAGCACTTTCTGGACTTTATCCTCCGTGTTCATTAACTTTCCACTGATTTAACAGTTCTAACGAGAGTTATTCTTGATCTTTGATGAAGTGGATTTTTGAAACTTGGGTGTTTTGTTGTGGAGATGATGCAGGGCCCTGTAGCACATTTGTGGCAGGGTTCTTTTCACTCTTTCCACAAAGTTGTATGAACTCGGCCTTTTACCTGGGCTGAAAATATGGTCTACAATTATATATGTATGTAATACTTCTTAGATTTTTTAAGATTCTAACTGGACTAAATGGAATTCTCAATTTTCAACCTGTTCTAGTTATTCTGAACTATTCTCCCTCTCACAAAAACACATGCAGATACACAGAAATTTATTTTGTGTGTAACACTTGACTTCCAAAAAGTTTGGGTTATTCTATGCATAATTTTTTAAAAAACCATTTGGTTTAAAATAATTTCAAACTTCAAGAATTTGCAAGAAGAGTATACAGCATTCCCATATATTCTTTACCCAGATTCTCCAAATATTAACATCTTAACACATTATTTAACCCTCCTTTTGTGTGTGTGTGTGTGTGTGGTTTTTTCCCCCACATGAACCATTTGAGAGTAAGTTGCAGACCTGTTGCCCCTTTATTCCTAAAAATGCACCTTAAAAAATAAAAAAGTTGCAGTACTGCCTTTTTCTCCTTAAAATATTAATCTGACTGGGGACAGTGTCACGCCTATAATCCTAGCACTTCTGGAGGCCAAGGAGGGAGGATTGCTTGAGTCCAGGAGTTCGAGACCAGTCTGGGCAACATCGTGAGTCCCTGTCTCTACAAAAAAATAAAAATAAAAAAATTAGCCAGGTATAGTGCCACGCACCTGTAGTCATTTGAACCCAGGAGGTCAAGGCTGTAGTGAGCTGTGGTCACACCACTGCACTCCAGCCTGGGAAACAGTGAGACCCTGTCTCAGTTTTAAAAAAATATGAATCTGGTAGATTGACTCACTTAGAATCCTACTACTACAGTTAAAAATCATGATACACTTAAGTTTGGCTTTGTAGTTGTTAGGGGGAGAGGGAAGGGGTGTGTTTTTAGTAATTTTTCCCCCCTTGAAAACGCAGAAGAATATACAGTAGGAAATTAAAATCAGGCCGGCCGTGGTGGCTCACACCTGTAATCCCAGCACTTTGGGAGGCTGAGGCGTGCAGATCATGAGGTCGGGAGATTGAGACCATCCTGGCCAACATGGTGAAACTCAGTCTCTACTAAAAATACAAAAATTAGCTGGGCGTGGTGGCGCATGCCTGTAATCCCAGCTACTCGGGAGGCTGAGGCAGGAGAATCGCTCGAACCAGGGAGTCGGAGGTTGCAGTGAGCCAAGATCGCGCCACTGCACTGTACAGCCTGGCAACAGAGTGAGACTCCGTCGCAAAAAAGAAAAAGAAAAGTCAGTAATTCCATCACTAAGAGATGACCACTAATTAACAATTTGACCCATATTCTTCAGACTGTTTCTAGGCATTTATCAATAAATATTTTAAACAGAAA
>NW_012098654.1:3129584-3130535 GCF_000951045.1 Mandrillus leucophaeus | reverse complement strand
AAAAAAAAAAAAAAAACTGGATCATTGGTTTAAGTACCCCTTTCCCAGCACCAGCACCTCCCCCTGGCAGTTTTACAGGTGAATATACTCAATATTTAATTAACAAATCTTTAAGCTATTTCTCAGAGATGAGGAAAAGAAGGCAAGCTTCACAACTTTTTTTAAAAGGCTAAGTTTAACCTTGATCTCAAAACCATGTAAATACAATGTAAGAAGGAAACATTTTTTGTAGGCCAGTCTCTCCCTTCACTAAGCAAAACATAAAATGTCTTAAGTGGAATGTTAACAAACTGAACCCAGCAATGTATGAAAAGTACTACATGGCGACCAAGTAGGATTTATCCCAGGAATGCAAAGATAGTTTACCATGAAAGACTCTAGTCTTATGTTCCAGCTTTCTACCGTTGCATGACATACCATCTCAAACCCATCCAAAACGGTATAAAACAACCTTTTTGTTCTGTTTATGGATTCCATGGTTCAGGAATTTTGAATGGGGCAGTAAGGGTGTCTTTGTGCCGTGATTTCTGGGGCCTCAGCTGGGAAGACACAAATGGCTGGGTGTGACATAAACAGCTGTGATCTTCTTTACTTACACGTCTACCACCTGGCTGTGATGGTGACTCTGAGGCTGGACTCAGCTGGGCTGGAAACCTGGAATACCTATACTTGGCCACTGCATTTGGCTTGGGCTCCCCACAACAAGATGGTTGGCTGCATTCTGTGGCCGTTTCTGACCTAGCCTTAGAAGTTACACAGTATTGGCCAGGCGCAGCAGCTCATGCCTATAATCCCAGCACTTTGAGAGGCCGAGGCAGGCAGATCATGAGGTCAAGAGACTGAGACCATCCTGGCCAACATGGTGAAACCTTGTCTCTACTAAAAGCACAAAAATTTGCTGGGTGTGGTGGTGCACACCTGTAGCCCCATATACTCAGGAGTCTGAGGCAG
>NW_012098654.1:3119154-3120494 GCF_000951045.1 Mandrillus leucophaeus | reverse complement strand
CAAAAAAGAAAAAGAAAAGTCAGTAATTCCATCACTAAGAGATGACCACTAATTAACAATTTGACCCATATTCTTCAGACTGTTTCTAGGCATTTATCAATAAATATTTTAAACAGAAATGGCCTCATTCTGTTCTATAACCTAATTTTTTATTTTATTTTTATTTTATAACTGTTTAAAACTTATCTATATTGATCTTTTGCTTAAAGCATGTATCTGTGGAGTCATTTTTGATGGTTACATTTTAAAAGACATCATAATGTTATTAACCAACTTCTAGTTTTGAACATTTGTTTTCCTTCTGGGGTATTTTGTGGGGAGCGGTTACTGCTGCAAAAAAAAAATTCTTAATAAGTGACTTTGTTTTATTTTGGGGCAGTTATTTCCTTAAGATTCATTCCTAGAAATATTTATTTGAAGTAGTATGTGCATTTTTAAGGCCTTTGGTAGCCAGTGCCTTGTGTCCTCCTGAGAGATTATATTGAGCATACTGCTACCAGCAGAGCCATGCTCACCTCTCACTCTTGACCATCAGTCACTATTCTTTCAGTGTTTTAACTTAGCCTGCAGTCTTCTTTGTCTTCAAAAACTTTATGATACTTCTGACAACACCTCTGTTACTCCCCTGTCCACCCCCACCCCCCAAAAAAGGAAACCCAAAAAACCGACATATAGTCAGTTGGTTTATTCCAAAGAAGTGGCACAGGGACCAGGGGCTTCATCTCCCCAGCTCTGGCAATATTTTGGTGACTGTCTAGGGCTGATAGTCATCCTCGAGGGTGGGGTGAGGAGCCAAGCTTTCAGGACCAAGCTTGGCTCTGTATCACCTCACCCAGAGCAGCCTTCCGCCTGGCCCTGACACGGTCGGCACAAGTCTACTGCCATCTAGCCCACCTTTGTAAGTAGCTGTATAGATTGTCGGCCCTGGTGTGCTTTTACTGTGGTTTTTGATTACCCAAGGACTCTTCTTCTCTCTCACTCTGTTAATCAAGAAGTAGTTTAATCTAGTCAACAATTACTGTGGGAGAGTAATCTCAGATTAGAATCTGTGAGACACTCTGCTTTTAAAAACCAAGGATGATTTGAAATTAAAAAGCTAAGGTTTTAGCCAGGCTGACACCTATAATCTCGGCACTATGGGAGGCTGAGGCAAGAGGATCACTTGAGGCCAGGAGTTGGACACCAGCCTGAACCTAGTGAGATTCTGTCTCTATGTTCTTAAGAAAAGCTGGGCGCAGTGGCTCAGGCCTGTAATCCCAGCACTTTGGGAAGCCATGGCGGGCAGATCACAAGGTCAGGAATTTGAGACCAGCCAGGCCAACATGGTGAAACCCCGTCTC
>NW_012098654.1:3080672-3118184 GCF_000951045.1 Mandrillus leucophaeus | reverse complement strand
AACATGGTGAAACCTTGTCTCTACTAAAAGCACAAAAATTTGCTGGGTGTGGTGGTGCACACCTGTAGCCCCATATACTCAGGAGTCTGAGGCAGGAGAATCACTTGAACCCGGAGGTTGAGGCGGAAGTTGCAGTGAGCCAAGATCACGCCACTGCACTCCAGCCTGGTGACAGAGCAAGACTCTATCTAAAAAAAAAAAAAAAAAAAAAAAAATTAACACAGCATCACTTCTACTGTATTGTATTGTTTACAAAATAATCACTAAGTCCAGTTCACATTCAAGGGAAGGGAAAGTAGGCTTTTTTTTTTTTTTTTTCTTTTTTTAGATAGGGTTTTGATGTCGTTTAGGCTGAGTGCAGCGGCATAGTCACGGCTCACTGCAGCCTCGACCTCCCAGGCTCAAGCAGTCCTCCCACCTAAGCCTCCCGAGTAGCTGGGACTACAGGTGCATGACGCCATGCCTGGCTAATATTTTTATTTTTTGTAGAAATGAGAACTGTCTCTGTTGCCCAGGCTGGCCTCAAATTTCTGGGTTCGAGTGATCCTCCTGTCTCAACCTCCCAAAGTGTTGGGATTATAGGCATGAGCCACTGCACCCAGTTATAGATCCCATCTTTATTTATTTATTTATTTTGAGACAGTGTCTCACTCTGTCGCCCAGGGTGGCGTGCGGTGGCAGGATCACGGCTCACTGCAACCTCCACCTCCCAGCTTCAAGCAATTCTCCCTCCTTGGGCTCTGGAAGACCCCATCTTTTGATGGAGAGTGACAAGGTCACATTAAAGACTATGTGAGGTGGGAGACACTGTTTCGGCTGTCTTTGAAAATGTGGTTTGCCATTCACTGAGAAATAATTCACTGAGAAACAAGTGCATTTGTTTCCATAGCTGCATAAAATTCAGTGGGCCAAATGCAGCGTTCCTTGTAATGATGGCTTATAGGAGACTAGGAATGACAGGACATCTCCTTAATGTGAAAAATAATAACTTCCAAAACTATATTGTCATATATATTTATATATGTGTGCGTGTGTGTGTGTGTGTATATATATATATATATTTTTTTTTTTTTTTTGAGAGAGAGAGTCTCACTGTGTCTGGAGTGCAGTGGTGCAATCATGGCTCACTGCAGCCTCGACCTCCTGAGCTCCTGTGATCCTCCCACTTCAGCCTCCTAAGTAGTTGGGACTACGGGTGCACGCCATCACGCTTGGATAATTTTTGTTTTCTTTTTTTCTGGGTTTGTTTTTTTTTTTTTTTTTTTTTTAAAGACGGAGTCTCACTCTGTCACCCAGGCTGGTCTCTAACTCCTGGATTCAAGCGATTACTGTTTCCTCAGCCTCCCAAAGTTCTGGGACTTTAGGCGTGAGCCACACATGTAGCCCCTGTGCATCATAATTAATGGTGAAACTGTCAGTCCTTCACTGAAAATAAAGAGCAAAATAAGGTTGCCTACTGTCATCACTAATATTATTAGACTTTTTACTCAGATTTCTATATGACACAATTGGACAAAGACCCTATATATGTGTGTTTATGTAAAAGTATATAAATATATGGCCAGGTGAAGTGACTCACTCCTGTAATCTCAGTGCTTTGAGAGGCCAAACAGGGAGGATCACTTGAGGCCAAAATTTCAAGACCAACCTGGGTAACATAGAAAGACCCCATTTCTACAAAAATAAAAATATTAGCCGGCCATGGTGGCGTGTGCCTGTAGCCCCACTACTTGGAAGGCTGAGGTGGGAGGACTGCTTGAGGCCAGGGGTTCAAGTTACAGTGAGCTGTGATCATACCTCTGCACTCCAGTCTGGGCAACAGAGCGTGAGTTTGTCGAACTATAATATATATGTATACACACACACAAATACACACACAAATATATATGACACAGGAATAGAAAGAAGAGGCAAAACTGATTTGTTTGTAGGTGATGCATTTAACCACATTAAAAATGTAGAGACTTAATTACTGGAACAAATGAAAATATAGAAAAATTTTACTGTTTAAAGATTTTTTAAAAATCGGTAGTGTTCCTATGGACCACCACCAACAAAGTAGAGAATGTAATTTATTGAAAATACAGAGCCGGGCCGGGCGCGGTGGCTAACGTCTGTAATCCCAGCACTTTGGGAGGCCGAGGTGGGCAGATCACCTGAGGTCGGGAATTCGAGACCAGCCTGACCAACATGGAGAAACCCCATCTCTACTAAAAATACAAAATTAGCTGGGCGTGGTGGCGCATGCCTGTTACAATCCCAGCTACTAGGGAGGCTGAGGCAGGAGAATCGCTTGAACCTGGGAGGCGGAGGTTGCAGTGAGCTGAGATCATGCCATTGCACTCCAGCCTGGGCAACAAGAGTGAAACTCCATCTCAAAAAAAAGATATGCAAATTCTTTATTTAAAAAAAAAAAGACATAAAATATTAAAAGATCTAAAAAAAAAGGCATAGATAAATGGAGAGATGGTGTGTCAATGTTGATGGAAAAAGTACTCTACATTATAAAGACACCCTTACTCTCTCGTTACTACATCATTTCAGTCACAGTTTTAACAGGGTTTTTCGTGGAGCCAGCAGACTGATCTGTGTGGTAGAATAAAGATCCAAGAATAGCAAGAAAATTAAGTAAGAAACAAGGAAGATAGGCTTTGTCCAAATGAACTAAGACTTACAAAGTTAGAGTAATTAAGACCTGGTGGTCTTGATGCAAAATAGAGACGTCAGTGTAATGGGGGCAGAACTATGTGATATCCGTGGGGAACTAACGAATTATTCAGTAAATGGTTTGGGACCAATGGGCTTAGCTGGCATAGGAACAAAATACAATAAGATTATAACTTCCAGATAAGTTAAAGCCAGGACAAACAAAACTTTAAAACTATAAGGAAACAGAACATTTTAATGTTCCATGAGTAGGGAAGGGTTTATAAGAAATAGTACAAAAAGTACAACTCCAAAAGTAAATGATAATATATTTATCTATATTAAGACTTAAAAAGTCTGTGTTTCATAGGGAACCATAAAGCGAGAAAAAAGTGACAGACTGAGAGAAGATATTTATAGCATAACAGAATTAGTATCTAGAATGCATGAAGAACTTGTATAAATCTGTAATAGATACAACTAGTTCAATAGAAAAATGGGTGAAAGATGAGAACAGGCAGTTTTATCTGAGGAAATCTGAAAAGTCTGGAAAGTTTTGCAGCCTCACTAACAAATAGGGAAATGCAAATTAAAATGCACATATTACTTCACACCCATTATATTTACAAAAAAGTTTATCAGTTTTAAGTAGAAGTGAGGTTGTTGAAAAGCAGGTACACTCATGTACTCTTAGTGGCCGTGCACATTGATGCACCTGTTTCCTGTTGAGACATAAAGTAAAAATCACAGGTATCTGTAAAAATAGCAAATTTTTTGTAGTATAGCAAGGCCCTGTGCCTGATTCCATGGGTGTAGTGGATTGCATACCCAACTGGTCTTCAGAGTCACCTGACAAAATCTGTTTTTAAGCTGCGTATTTTCTGGTGATCTTCCAGATTTGAGGAACACTCCTCCCCCACTCTAGAGTTCAGTGAATACTTCACTGGGGAGTCAAAACATAAATACGCATCGTAAGTAATAAAAAGGAAAAATCATTTAAGACTGGTAACAGGTGTTAGAAGCACTACGTGATTAATTGCCAAATAAATTGTAGAGGTGGTCGTTGTTAATAGAAGGGGATCTTATTTTACACTGGGGTGGTCAAGACACACTTTAGGAAGAAGCTGAGAATTGGACTCGGCCTTGAGTGATGGGGAGACGGTGAGAACCAGCCCTGAACAAAGCACACAGGAGAGCAGAGCCATGGAGATTTATCAGTCACACTCAGTACTAACCCCCTTGCCTGAGAGTCAAGACCTTTTATACTGTGGTCCAAATCAGCTTTTCCAAGCCCCTTCCCTGCTGCTTTTCTTTCTGCACTTCTGGCCCTTGCCAAACACTCAGACTTCCTGTCTGCCGTTTTCCTGCAGTGTTCTGCCCAGAATGCCTGCCCTTCTCTTACTCCATGTGGAAATGCTCTGTTTTTAAACTTAATTTCCTTCATTAATCTTTCTCTAATCTGAAGAGGATATAACTCCTTTGAACACCCCCGTAGAACATCGTGCCTCTCTTAGGGCCCTTCTCTGGCTCTGCTTTGTCTTATGACTCCCTTTTTGGATTGAGCTCCTGAAGGCAAGGACTGTCTTACTCATATTATCTCCATCATGGTGCCTTGCACCTAGATGCTCAAGAAATATTTGTATTATTGAATTAAAGTTGAAAGTTGCAGTCAATCTTTTGAAGATTATTCTGGCAGCAGTGTGTATCAGAGAATAAAGAGCCTGAAATCAGAAAGTACAAATAGCAGAAGATCTTAGTCTCTGTGAATGAGAACGGTGAGAGCCTGAAGTCAGGGGATGGTGTCCAGTAAGAATGGGAAAGATCAGAAGAGCCAGGAACTTACTGCATATAAGGGAGGAGGTAATAACGGTCTAAGGAGCATGGATCCTCAAGGCTTAGAGAACTGAGAAGCCAGCAGGAAATAAAACTAGCACAGTTGGGTTAGTGCCATTTTGGTGACAGTTTCATGTGTTTTTTTGTTTGTTTGTTTTGTTTTTTGTTTTTTGGGTTTTTTTACATTTTCATGTGTGAGCATGATTTTGCTTAACATGAGTTTGGTAAATGTGATCAGAAAGGTTTTGTTCCCTGGTACATTTTACAGAATGGTTGCTAAGCCAGCAGAACTCAGAATTGGGTTCAAATCCCAGCTATCCCACTCATTCTCTGGGGCTTTGGGGTAAGTCTCTTAGATGCTGTAAAATTTAGATTCCTCAGTAATGAAATGGGGGCACAAATAGAACCTCCCTCAGAGTCGTAGTGAACGTCAAATAAGGCAGCAGTGATTGAGCTCTTGTTAGGCACTAGACATTGTTCTAAGCACTTGAACTTACTTAACCTTCATAGCATCTCCATGAGGCAAGTGGTGGTGTTGCCATCACAATACATGTGAAGACAAAGGAGGCAGAGAGATGATGATGACTTACCAAAGAACACGGAGTTCACACTGAATCGGAACTGAAACTTGGGCAGTGTGGCTGCAGAGCACCCAGTCTTGGCTGCTGTGCTGTTTCTGACTCAGTATCTGTCACATAGTAAACATTCCATTAGAATCAGCTCCTGTTTCTCCTCCCAGGGAAGACACACATTACATTTTGCCTGAGATAGCTGTCTCACCAGATGTGTATACAGTCACGTGGTAGACAGGAAAGCACATTTGTGAGTGTTAGTTCTCATGGTCCTTTGGGTTTTCCCTTACCTTTAAAATGCAAAGATGCTGTTGAAAGTGAATAAACTGACACTGTGGAGAAAGCATGATGTATCACACAAAATGCCGTTGTGGACAAAGTTCATTTTGACTGCTTAATGAGGGGAAAGGGGTCTCCTTTGGGGATGATGAAAGTGTTTTGGAATTAGATGTGAGGACTGTACACATTGTGGATGTATTAACTGCCTCTGAATTGTAAACTTTAAAAGATTAATTTTATGTTGTGTGAATTTTACCTCAATGACAATTTTTTAAGTTAATTCGAGTTGGGTTTTACTTCTGGAAATTACAAAGAGGAGTAGTGGGCAATACTTTATGCTGTTAAAATTAAACTTGACTGGCCGGGCGCGGTGGCTCAAGCCTGTAATCCCAGTACTTTGGGAGGCCGAGACGGGCAGATCACAAGGTCAGGAGATCGAGACCATCCTGGCTAACCCGGTGAAACCCCGTCTCTACTAAAAAATACAAAAAAAACCTAGCCGGGCCAGGTGGCGGGTGCCTGTAGTCCCAGCTACTCGGGAGGCTGAGGCAGGAGAATGGTGTAAATCTGGGAGGTGGAGCTTGCAGTGAGCTGAGATCTGGCCACTGAACTCCAGCCTGGGCCACAGAGCGAGACTCCGTCTCAAAAAAAAAAAAAAAAAAAAATTAAACTTGACTTATTAGACGGCTGACTGCTTTCATTGTTATCCACGGCTGAAAAGGAGATGAAAATCCTGCTTGTAGCTGAGCAATCTTTAGAAGTCTGCTACGTTCCTCCCAAATTCCATCACTCTAGTCAAGAGTAAGAGGATTTGATAATAGGGGACTGGTTTCCTCTCGACTCTGTGATAACTGGGGACTGATTCCAGGAGGACAGGTACTTTGTATGTGAGTTTTCATGTACTTCACATTATGTCCATGTCACATTCTTCAACTTGATCAGCTTTTGAATTTTGGCACAGACAATAAACTCCACATTGAATTCAGCTCTAGAAGCTGGGATTCAAATTTGACCCCAGAATGGACCCCAAGTGATAGGACAGCAGCTCTTCCCCCTCCCACTTTGCTGATGGTAGGAACAGGAGAATTAGCATAGGTTGTCAAGAGATGATCTCTGCCCAGTTGTTCTGTGCCTTCTCATTTGTCACTAAGGCTCTTAGCCCTTGCTTGAAGGCTTTTGCTAATGTTCCTTGGGGGACAAGATCTTTCTCTGGAATCCATTCAAGGTGGGTAGTTAATGGAATGGCTGTCCTTTAAGCACAGAGAAAGGGGTGGTGTCCCCTATGCCTTACAGAGCAGAATAATAATAATGGAATTGGTCCTCGTTCAAGTGTTCCTTCCCAGATTTGTGCTCCCATGTTCCTTGGACACTCTCACTGGCTGATTCTCTGCCTGAGCCTCTCCTGCTTCCTTCTGTGCCCCCACTGCAGGCCTTCGTTGCAGGCTGGTGGTTTTGGTTTTGGTTTTTGTTTCCTCTCCTCTTTTAGAAACACAAATGTCTTACATTCCCACAAAAGAATTTAGGAAATGAACCTGTTTACAGAAAGATACACACAAGTTTGACGTTGCTTCCTCAAAGCACTTTGTTCGCAGTCACCCTTCTAGGTCAAGCTCACCTTCCTTCTAGGTCAAGCTCACCTTCACGTTTTTTTTCCTACCTCCAGCTTCAGATGCCTCCAGGTGCCTGCACAGCTGAGCAGGAGAGGTTCCTTTTTTTCTTAAACTAGTAATGCAGACAAGACCAAAGAGGAAATTGTTCTTTTGTTTTGTTTTTGTTTTGAGACATAGTCTCACTCTGTTGCCCAGGCTGGAGTGCAGTGGCGTGATCTCGGCTCACTGAAAACTCCGCCTCCCGGGTTCAAGCGATTCTCCTGCCTCAGCCTCCTGAGTAACTGGGACTACAGGCATGCATCATCACCCCTGGCTAATTTTTTATATTTTTAGTAGAGATGGGGTTTCACCATATTGGCCAGGCTGGTATTGAACTCCTGACCTTGTGATCCACCCACCTCGGCCTCCCAAAGTGCTTGGATTACAAGCGTGAGCCACTGCACCTGACCTGGAAATTGCTCATTCTTTGGTATTATTATTTTTAGTTTCTTTGTACTTGATTTATTCTGTGGGGAGGAGAAGGGGAATATACAGTATCTTACTACAGGAAATACTAGATACCCTATCTGAAAGTCTAGTAACAAACTTCCCTCATTGAATGCTTTTGGGTTGTTTGGCCCTTAAAATATGTTTTCTTTTTTATCTTATTTACATTTATTTACTCACTCAACCAGTCACTCAACAGACATTTGAGTTTCTATGGGAAAGACGTTTTAGATAGATGCTGAGGATATAAAAATGAGTAATGCAGTTTCTCTACCCTTAAAATATTAATCACCTGCTAAGAAAGGCAAACAAAAACCAAGTGTAACTGTGGTAAGTGCTTCATGGAAATATAATATATACACTAGTAGTGGATTTTATGGTTTACAGAGCAAGTTAATGTATTATTATTTCCTTTTGGTAACAGTCTTCTGAAGCAATTGGGTGACTCTGGCTGAGAGCTGGGACTCAGACCTTGTGATTTGTCACTTTTTTGTTCCTCATTCCACCTCTCCAGCACTGAGTGATGTGGGATTCCATGACTGCTAAGTTTGTTCTCTCTGCAGTAGCTCCTTCCTTCTTAAGTTAAATTACTGGAGAGTGGAAATGTGTGTGAATTCTTCTTCCACTCCCGCTGTCCTTAGACAAATTACTTCATCTCCTTGTGCTTTAGTTTTGTCATCTATAAAATGGTAATAATAGTATCTGCTTCCCAGGACAGTAGTGAGAATTAATTGAGCAGTTGATGATCAGAATGATCTTGCCTGTATGTAGTTGTTGAACTTCAAATATTTTGAGAATCTGAAAAGCAAGAAATATTTCTCAAAATTGTTTAATTTGGAATTGTGGGCAGTATGTTTAGCATGCTTCCAATCAAGATTTTGGCGAAGCTTCTTAATAATGGGGAAAGCTCTGTATAGTGTTGTGTGCAAGATGAATTATGTCTGTTTACTTTGGATTTCAGCTCTGTCGTACTTGTACAGTTAGAGCCACCAGCATTAGAAATTGAAAGTTGGGATTATAGAATGTCGAGAAATGGCAGCTAATTTGGTTTTCCCGAAGTATAGGTCACCATCCTTCTTTTGTCTTTCTGGTCTCAGGAGCCCTTAGTGGAGAAGCAGGGATTTTTCTTGGGTTATAATGTATAGGATTTTGTAGTGTTTTAAGTCCCCAGGTGGAGATTGGAGGTGACCAGGCTTCATGGCAAAATCCTGGGCCTTGAGCTCCTATCATCTGAAGCTTCTAATTGCCCTTCAGATTATAAACAAAAAAATGAAGTTTTAAAAGGTATTTTTATATTTTAATATCTTTTCTTAGTGACATTTTCAACTCTATAGTTTTTACTTTTACCTGGATACTAGTAATCCATAGTTGATTTGATACCATTAAACTTTCATTCGTGTAAATTGTCTCTGTATTATGTAGTTGCCCAGTTATGGATGTATCAGAGTTGAGGGTTGTTATTTTATCTTACCTATGCTCTTCAAATAATATTGATAACAGAAATAACCAGAAATGGACCTTGCCTGCGCTTGGGTCCATTTGTTGGGAGATGCCCAGTATGTTTTATTAACACTGTGTACTATTTTTAAAAAACCTTGACCTGTTAGGAAACCAACCCCATTTTATGAGCAGAATTAAATGGGATATGGAAAGGGGGAGTGCTCACGCAGAGCAGTTTAGATTGAGTCAGCAAGAGAAAGGAGGGTCCCCTAAGCCACTGCTCTTTGTCACACTATGGTCCAATCAGAAAAGCCCAGATGATGTGGATGCTATAGTTCCTGGCTTTGGGCCCCCAGTCACACAGGCCACACTAAATAGGATACTGCATTTTACTTGGCATTTATTGCCCTTGATGGAGACGGAAACTATTGTATTTGGATCTTCCTAGAGCAGTTAGTGAACTGATGGTGCACTAGACTAAAAAATTCACAGAAACATCTGGAAAGGTAAGATCAAGTACTATAAAATGTAGGACAGTATCTGGCAAAATAGCTTCCTTCTTGGTAGGTTGCTTCTTTGGGAACTTGGGGACGAATCCCTGCAGAATTCCTATCTGAGCACCTTACTATTCCTTTTTGTGAGTAAGCCCACCACATTCTCCTTCTCCTACTTTCAGGATAAACTTTATCATGGTATTTTGGTGCACATGTTCATTGGGTAGTATCCAACTATATTTTCCACCATCTCTACATGGTTTAGAATCCTTTCGTTTTCTATGAAATAGAAACCCTTGAAAATGCCCCCAGAGAATGCACATCGTGTTCTCTGCAGCACTCTGTGTGGCTTGCTTCGGTCAGAGGGCTGCTTCACAAAGAGCTGAAACTTTGCTCGCAAACATCCCTCCAGGGCTGGTAATCTTCCAGACAGGATGGCCCACTTGATAGAAATGTTTTCAACACAACCTTGTGGCAGATGTTTGCTCTGGTGTGCTGGCGTAACAGATGCTGACCATAACTCTTGAGGGCCTCCACGTCCCTTGTAGATGGACTCTACTGCTAGTGTGAGTTAGGCATACTTTGGAGCCATAATTAAAGCTCCTAGATGGGGAGGGGTAGGGGTGAATATTGACTGTGTTCAAAGCAGGTATTTATGGTTGATAGGGAATTTTGTCTTGGCTGAGTTTTTAGAAAGCTAGGAATGAGTACTGAGACCCAGGGGAGAGGAAAAAGTTTTGGCTAAGCTTGTTTTTATCTATCTATAGACAGATGGAGATAGAGATACTCATTTTCCAGGTTAGGTAAAAATATAAGCATAAAAGGATTTTTTTTTTTTAAAAAAAAAGGATTTTGTTAGATTTAGCTTTTTTGATTTTTTTCAATTGTGTATTTTGTTTATTTCTATTTCTTACAAATGCCTTCTTTGAGGTTTTTGGTCTCAAGAATGAATCATTAACCTGAAACCTCTTGAGCATGTACATGACTTTTTAGGTTATTTCTTTACAACATATAAATCAAGTTGTTACTAGATTTCTTTATACTTATTCGTCTTACAGATATTTATTGGAGATCTGTAGAACACTGAACATTGTGTGAGATGTGAGAAATGCAGCAATAAACAAAAGACATGTTCCCTGGTTTCTAGAATTTTAATACTTTTTTTTTTTTTGAGACGGAGTCTCACTCTGCCGCGCAGGCTGGAGTGCAGTGGCGCGATCTTGGCTTGCTGCAGCCTCTCCCTCCCGGTTTCAAACAATTCTCCTGCCTCATCCTCCCGAGTAGCTGGGATCACAGGCATCCACTACCATGCCCGGCCAATTTTTATATTCTTTAGTAGAAACACGGTTGGCCAGGTTGGTCTAGAACTCCTGACCTTGTGATCCACCCGCCTCGGCCTACCAAAGTGCTGGGACTACAGGCATGAGCCACCATACCCGGCCTCTAGAATTTTAATTCTGTGAAGAAGACAGATTAGGTGAATAATTAGATATATAATTATAAATTCTCATAAGTGCAATAATAGAAATCTACTTAGTATTATGAGAAATTATGACAGTGGGACCTAACTTAAGAAAGGAATATCTGAAGATATTTCATTTCAGTTATGACCCCAGGAATGAGGAGGGAAGGATAGAATCAGAAGAGCCCCCCCAGGCCAAGGGATCAGCCTGTACAGAGGCCCTGGAGAAGGATAGGCTTGGAACTCAGGGGAAGCTGAAAAAATAAGTGTAGCTGGAGTGTATGGAGCAAAAAGGAGAATGGGGAGGGGTGAAGTAGCAGTGACGGGGAGAGGTCAGGTCATGGGAGCCTTGCATGCTCCATGGCAGTAATAGCAGGTCCTGAGGGCCTCTCAGGTGCCAGACACTGTTCTCAGTCTTTACGTGCATCGGTTCATTGACCACATAGATAGGAGGCTGCGTAAGTTACCTAAGTATGTACAGCTTGGAAATACCATAGCTGGGATTTACTGTCAGGCACTGTGGCTTTTAGAGTCCATGCTGTTGAACGCCTAACTAGATTTTTGTGCTGAGAATGTGACAAGTTAATAAAGAATCTCAAACAGGGAAGTAACATCAGTTTTCCTGTTTATTTTGTTATTTTTAAGACAGAACGTGGAATTTGGGTTGTAGTAGGTCAAGGGGAGTGGAAACAGCACCGGGTAGGAGTCAGTGTGATCATGAAAGGTAACCCGGAGACTGGATAAGGGTGGTGGCAGTTGAGGCAGAGAGAAGTAAAGTTTTTTTGTTTGTTTGTTTTTAGATAATATTTTGGAAGGCAGGATTGGTGAGATTTGGTGTTGAATCAGAAGGGGCAAATCAGAGAGGACAGCGTCAGGGAGGATCCCCAGCTGGCACAGGAGCCACTCAGTAGGGGAAGTGCTGCTTGTTAAGATGGGGAGGTAAGTTTGGGAGGGAGAAGTGAAGATCAGGAGTTCCCTCTTGTATAGCTAGTTTTGAGATATATGTATGTTTTATGGAAGAATGGATTCAAAATGTACATCGTTTAACTGGATAAATACGATATTTAAAAAAAATAGTTTTAAAAATATTTACTAGATAGAAAGGAATTAGTTGGGAGAATTTTGGACTTAGGTTTCTGGGGCTCTAGCTTCACTACTGTTTGGGTCTCCGAATGAGACTGATAAATTAGTGCCCCTTCTCCCTTCCCCAAGTTCTGAACAAAGAGAGATGGGTTCAAAATATTACCTCTAGGCCGGGCGCGGTGGCTCAAGCCTGTAATCCCAGCACTTTGGGAGGCCAAGACGGGCGGATCACGAGGTCAGGAGATCGAGACCATCCTGGCTAACATGGTGAAACCCCATCTCTACTAAAAAATACAAAAAACTAGCCGGGCGAAGTGGCGGGCGCCTGTGGTCCCAGCTACTCGGGAGGCTGAGACAGGAGAATGGCGTAAACCCGGGAGGCAGAGCTTGCAGTGAGCTGAGATCCGGCCACTGCACTCCAGCCTGGGCGACAGAGCCAGACTCAGTCTCAAAAAAAAAAAAAAAAAAGAACAAAATATTGCCTCTAGTTATTGATATGGTTCGGACTGTGGGATGTAGATTAGTGGGCAGGGGAAGAGCCTCCCCTGGGGAAGAGGACAAAAAAGAGCAGCTAGCTGCCAAAACTGTGAGGATGCTGAACCGTGCATGCCAGGTTTGTTTTTTCCACTCCCCAGATCAGCAGCTTCCCTACCTGTGGGGGAGTGACCACTGGCCAGGAGTTGTGCCAAAGGCCTCTGTGTACATGGGTGTAGCTGTCTGGAGCGGGGTCTCTGCTCTTCTGTATGTTCTTGTTTCTGCAGATGTGTCACAGGATGCCTCTGGGTTCAGATGTGGAGTGGTTGGTTGTGGCACATGGCTCTGCTTCAGGTCACAGGATGACTGTCTCTAGGTCTTGGATTTTAGGTGTCTGGTATTGGTTTTCCTTTTTCCTGTACATGCCCACCTCCTTATGTTAACATCCTCACTATCTAACTGCTCTTGTTCTTAACCCATGATGTATTATCACTTCTGCCAGAGAAATTCCGTCGAGTTTGGCTTTGTATCTTGACAGGCCCACAGACAGAGAGATTGAACAGGATCTTAGGGGAGACGCTCTTTGGCCATAGGCAGTTGGAGGTGATGAACTGTTTGCAGAAGTGGATGCATTTAAGAGACAGGGTCGTCGTTGCTGCACTGATTTCTCCTCACAAATGGAAAACTATTAACGTATACAAAACAGTGTGCACTTAGCTGACGGATTGTTTTATTCGCATACTACAGTTGGGGCTTCATTTAGAGAGGGAAGCGGTAAGGTTCCCTCCATGCGACCTTCCATGGTGGCTCCCTGACTTCTCCTCACAACATGAACCTCAGATTGACTGCAGAGCGTGGGTGACCAGAGAGAACTGCATCCCCTTCCTCATGGTTGGTTGTTAGCACGTGTGGTGGTAGGAGTCATGGTAGGGTCTTGCCTAAGACATTTTTTGTATTGTTGTAAACAAGAGGCACAGCAACCTTGGCTTTTTGTGTTAGTCTGCCCCTGCTGGGATTCCCTAAAGTAGGGGCATCCACTGAGCCACACAACAGCAGAAATCTAGAAGTAAATGGAGGGGGTGGCACAGAGGTTTCTGAAATTGCTGTGAATAAAGAACAAGGCATTGACATGGCTTGTCAGTGGATGCTGGGGATGAAGGTTTTAGTACCTTCCATTTATGTATTTAGTTTTTCAGGTTTTACAGACACGAGAGTGGGTTGATATGAGTTCATAGACATATTCTTCATACCCCCGAGGCTACTTGTGCTGTAGATTATATTTGGAGACTGTTGACACCTATAGAGTAGTCATTTTCTGCCTTATCTAGAAGCACAGCTCTGCTTGTTTTAGACTGACTTTGATAATTTTGAAGATTTCATGTCACCCTTCCCAGCTCACACACGTCTTTCTAAGAAGTGTCATTTCATAAGCACTATACTTTCCTAAAGATAATACAACAAACACTTAGGAAAACTGATTCTAAGAAAGAAGGGGAGGTCCTGTGGGTTTGAAGAGCTGACACACAGAAGTGTGCTCCCAAGTGGGAGCATCCCTGCAGTGGGTGTGCTGTGGAGCTCGGACAGCACCTTTAGAGTGAGCAGGCAGTTGGCAATAGGGAAAAGTGAGGTCAGGTGGAAGAGAAGTCATTAAACCCCTTATCTGGCTGGCTAATGAGCAAAGAAGTACTTGCATGTCATTTCCAAATTATCTGTAGAGAAGAGAAACCTTTATTTAAATGCAGAATTGGAATATTTGGCAATCTTCTGGTTTAATTTTTTTTAAATTAAATATTGAAGAGTTAAAAGAATATAACATTTGTGTATGGTATAAAAACAGCCACACTGTTGCCACCACACAGCTTAAGGTTGCACAGACTGTTCCCTCTCCAGTGCAATCCCCCGTCCTTTCCACTCAAAGATAACCACTACACTGGATATTCTGCTATAACCCCTTCCTTTTCCTTATGGCTTGCCTCATACATGTGTATTCCTACACAGTATATTAGTTTTGCATGTCTTTGAACTTCCTGTGAATGGAGTCATGGAGGAAGAATGTCCTGCACCTTGCTGTTTTCATTCCTCTTTATCCCGAGAGGCAGCTCTGCATCCTGTGGTACTTCACAGCCTTGTGTGAATAGAACATCTTTTCCTTCTCTTTTCTGCTGTTGATGGACATTTCAGTTGGTTCCAGTGTTTTGCTGTTACATACAGTTCTGCTGTAAACGTTCTTGTATACATCAACTGGTACACATGCACACGAATTCTTCAGGGTATAGTTAAGACAATTTTTGAGTTATAGGTATGCATATCTGCTATTTTACCAAGTGAAGCCAGATTGTTGGGTTTTTTTTCCAGCTGTATATAAGAATTCCAGTAACTTCACATGCTTGCCAACACTTGATAGAATTAGACCTTAAAATGCATACCAACATTATAAATTTGAAATATCTGAGTGATTTTAATTTGTATTTCCCTGGTTTCCAGTCATATTGGGCATCCTTTAGTGAGTTTATTGGCTATTTGTGTTTCCTCTTTATGAAGGGCCTATATAAATCTTTTGCATACTTTTCAATTGGATTGTCTTTTTCTTGATTTGTAAGAGTTCTGGATACTCATCTTAAATAATGTATGTTGCAGATACCTTCTAGCTTGTGTCTTATCTTTTCACATTTTTTATGATTGATTAAAGATTAATATGTTGTTAATTTAAACGATTTTATCCTCTCTCCTTAAATATATCAATCTTTATGCTTTGAGCTTTTATTTGTAGGAAATCTCTCTTGGTCATTTAGGCAGTCTCCTATACTTACTGTTCTCCAAAATTTTGTAATTTTGCTTTTCATGTTTAAGTTCTTAGTCCCTGGGTTTGGTGACTATGTAGCATAAAGAAGGAGAGCAGATTTACTTGTTTCTGTAATAAATCACCAGGTGTCCCAGTGTCATCTCTGGAGAAGTCCAGCCTTTTCTCCACTGATTTGTGTTGCCAGCTATGTCAGAGGGAAATTTCCATAAGAGTGTGAATCTGTTTCTAAGCCGTTTTGTTCTGTTGGGCTGGGCTCTCTGTCTATCCCAGTAGCTTCACTGTCTAGCTTTAGGATAATTGTTTATAGTTGACTTGGCAAGTCCCCTACCTTTTTCTTGTTTTTCAAGAGTATCTTGATGAGTGGCACTTTATTCTTCTTTAAAATTTTTAAAATCAGCTTGTCTTGTTCACAAACTAACCAGCTGGGATTTTGAATGAAATAGTGTTGAATCTATTTGAGTATGTTCCCTTTATCTATCTTTTTTCTACTTGTGCAGTCCTTTCAAGTCATATTTTTATCCTCTCTCCTTTCTGCACACTACTTCTGCACCCAAAGTTGCAGCTTTTCCCCTGAGAGAATATATAGTAGATTTCAAAACCTTTGTCTTCTGTGTTATCTCCTTGAGGTAAACTTCACTTGAAAATCCAACACAAAGAATTTGGGCATTTGAGGAATTTGTATTTCCCTGGTTACTAATCATATTGGGCATGCTATAATGAGTTTATTGGCTATGTGTCTTTTTCATGAAGGGCCTGTGTAAGTCTTTTGCTTATTTTTCAATGGATTGTCCTTTTCTTTTTCATTTGTAAGAGTTCTGGATATTCATCTTAAATAATGTATGTTCAGTTCACTGCCTTCAGAAGGGAAGCCCTCTGGCTGTTTGGGATTCTATCTCAACTGGGTTTCAGAGCTCAGGCCCAGGGAGTAGGAAGCCTTATTTGTGTGGTTTCACTGTCTTTACAAGACAGGGCTGCACAAGCTCATAGGACCTCAGGAATGTTCTCGTTATTGATAATGCCAATTATCAATGTGGGAAGGATCTCTTGGCTTGGGATCAGAGGGGTTCCTAAGAAGTTCTCTTGGCTCTGTTTTATTCTTATGATTTATATAGGAGCAGTGGTAATTTTTTTTTTTTTTTTTCTTTTTGGTCTCTCTGATTCTAAAGAAAAATTTGTGAGGAGAGAATAGTTAATTGTAGTCCTACAAGTTTTCTTAAATATCTTGATATTTTGACCAGTTGGGATATAAGTATTCATGAAATTTATAAAAATTTTTGTCTTCACCTACATGGAAGCTTAGAAACTACTGCTCCTTTGTGGTTCTTTTGACTGCTGTGAACCAGGAATTTGTTTTTTTTTTTTTTTGGTAGAAGGCTTCCCTTCAAGAAATAAAACTCTCCAGGTAGCTGGTCAGGCATTCTGAGGCCACAGTTGGTTGTGTTGTGTTACGTTGTTTTGTTTGGTCACCAGGAGCTGGAAGTACATCGTTATCTGATACACTTCAGGGTCCTTTCAGCATCTGGGGGATTCCTGTATTGCCTTTGTGAATTCATGGAAGGCAGGATTTAAAATGGGAGCCTGCCCCTGCTGCCATTCAGGTTTCTGTGGTTGCATCCAGGGTCTCCCTTGGATCAGTTATGATTTCTGCTTAAAGCACAGTGTCAACTTTCCCTGAGGGTTTCTCTTGAGGGTTCGGAACCCTCTAGCTGGGCAGAGGGCAAACGGGCAGTCTGAAACTCTTGAGGAAGGAAGCATGGGGCCGTCAGTAGAAGTTAATAATCAAGTTATTTCTTACACTGTGATGGGTGTTGGTATTATTAATTCAATTGCCCATTTATATGTGAAACCCATTTTCATTTTAGACAGTGAACATGTTAAATTCTGAAATAGAAGTAGAATAATTCAAGAGATACATTTTCCTCGGTGCTTCCTCTAAAGAACAGTATAGACCCAAGGCCATGCTTGACTCAGTCTTGCTAGGAATTCCAAGGAAGGAAGATGGAGGACACAGGACCTGTGGCTGGCAGAAATTGCCCTGCAGAGCTGCTTTTAGGTGGGCCCAGGAGGAAGGTGCCAGCACAAGAGACTTGTCAGGTGCTGCCCTAAGTTCAATTTTAGATTGTCCTTGAAGTGAATGTGGTTGTTGCATCAGCTGAGAGCTGTGCCCATGACTGGCATGTTGATGGCCAGCTGTTGCCCTCTGCCACTCAGGAATGCTGGTGACATGCCACTGCCATTCCTGCCCACAGCAGGAGACAGAAAGTTTAGCTGGGACTGGAAAACAAGTAACCCGACCTCTTCATTAGTAGCCTTCTGGAACAGGTAAGTAAGAGTGTACAGAAGAACTGTTAATTGTCTTTTAACTAGAGGGAGCAGAGAAAATGCCTTCAAAGCATCTGGTTGTGGTGTCACAGCCTTCTGATCCAGATAATATGTGACAAGAATTTTTAAGTGATATTCATTAGTTCAGGTATTCATCACTCCTACCTAGAGTTAGCATATAACCGCTCATCTTTGCTGTTGCCGTAAGCAGATCTCACTCACCTCTTTATTTGCTGCTCTGTGAGAGCAGCACTGTTTAAATGATTGCTTGAGTTCCCAGGAGAGGATCCCTGCTCTTCTTATTTACGCCCCTTTAAGATGTAGGTGTTTTAGTACCTCATTGCATCCAGAGAAGCACCTTCATTTTCTGAGCACATCAGCACATCTCTTTACCCCTATAGAGGGGACACATTACACAATTGACATTGTATCCCACAAGAAAAAACTAGAGCAGCAGAAAGAGGATGCGCATGACTCAGGGAGAGATGCACCTGTGTGCATCCCAGCTTACACATTCCCGATCACACAGCCTAGAGAGACAGAGGGACAGCCACGATGTGGAATAAACAGTAGAACCCCGACCTGAGGAGGCAGTAGACCCAAGGAGGCTTTGGGGTGATGCGGTTGATTGTACAACCTGTTCTCTATGCTCAGCATCAGAAACACAGATTCTTTCTAGCTTAATTCCTAAAGAGTCTTTAGACCTTCTTTCTGCTAAGAGAGTTTGTAATCTATACCACCAGTTTTCATTCTGGGGTTTGTGACACTAATGAGTACCACGTTACCACAAGTAAATTTTTTTGAAATTCGGCAATAGAATTCGTTATAGTAGGCATACTTTTTTTATTTTATTTATTTATTTTTTGAGATGAAGTCTCACTTTGTCACCCAGGCTGAAGTGCAGTGGCGCAATCTCAGCTCACTGTAACCTCCACCTCCCAGGCTCAAGCGATTCTCCTGCCTCAGCCTCCTTACAGGTGCGTGCCACCACACCCGGCTAGTTTTTGTATTTTTAATAGAGACAAAGTTTCACCATGTTGGTCAGGCTGGTCTCAAACTCCTGACCTTGTGATCCACCCACTTCAGCCTCCCAAAGTGCTAGGATTACAGGCGTGAGCCACTACACCTGGCCGTTGGGCATAAATTTTAACATAAGTGTATGTTCTTTGACACGTTTAAGAGTGGAGTGATGGTGTCATAAAATTAAACAACGGGACATCGTAAGTCCCTTAGGCTGGACCTTTCCAATCTGTGCATCAAAGCTACAGACGGCTCACAAACCCTGTAGTACGTAGCCTGATATAGATTGGCAGGTGCGTTCTCTTGGTTTAGTTTTTATTCCTGCGGAAATGTTTATGATCTTGTGTGTCCTCATTCTGTTGCCAATTATGTAAGAATAGAAGCTGGAGCTGGGCTTCTTAGGTTGCATCAGTGGGCTGTGGGGCTGGTTCCAGTTGGGATCTTCAGACAGAATACTCTTCTCCTTGCCCAGTGCTTATCTTTCAGATTGTGAACTGGGCCCAGATACCGTTATCATTCACCATCTCTAACATTCCCTTATTCTTTGACTACATAAGGCGCTATAGTTTTAGGGGAAACATGATAGAGGAAGGACGTTGGTTGTATTAACCATTCTTTGAAAGGTTTTTTTTTTTTTAATTCAGTCAATTAAAATAGTCCTTTAAGGTGTACTTAGTTGTGAGTTTGTAGTCCTTTTCCCAGATAGAAAAGGATGTTTAAGAAAAAATCCTGTCACTTACTGAGCATGTGTGCCAGGTCCTTTTTGGCACTTTCATCCTCACCGCAACCCTGTAAAGGAGGGAGCTCGTGGCGACGCAGCCCAGGTTTCTAGATAAGGAGAGTCTCAAGGAGGTTCCTTAACCTTCCTGTGGTTGTTTTTCTCCACTTTTAAAATGAGGAAACAGAGGCCAAGAGAGGTTAGGGAATTTGCTCAAGGTCGTGCAGCCAGTGGCAGCCGTTCTCACTCAGTGTTCCGAGAGTTAAGCCTCAGAAGCCAGGCATCCATTGTATGTAATGTAGTTAACATCTTTCCTGTGCATCTAGAAAGGTACTTGTTATGTTCCATTCGTAGGAGAATTGAGAAAATATTAATAGTCGCTTCGTTTTAAGAACTCCAGTTGAAAAAGGCTAGACAGTCGATGCTTGTTCATTGTTTTTCTCCATTCTTCCCCAACATGCGTGTGCACACGCACACACACGCGTGCGCACGGCTGAGCCAAGGCCTAAGCTGAGAATTGAGTTTCCTCATCCATGTGGAGGCAGCTGTGAATGCCACCTGGTTCTGAAGAAATTGGGATACTTGTGGGCACAAAGGTGGACCTGAGATCACTGGAGCCAAGCTGGTGGAAGCACTGACCACTGCGGTGGGCAGAGAGCTGTCATTACTGGTGCTTCAGGCCACAGCCCAGTAGGCTGTCCTTGTTCTGTTTTTTGTTTCCTGTCCTTTTTCCTTTTTCGTTTTTCCTTTTCCTTTTTCCTTTTTCCTTTCCTTTCCTTTCTGTCTTGTCTTGTCTTTCTTGTCTTTTTTTTGAGATGGAGTCTCTGTCGCCAGGCTGGAGTAGTGCAGTGTCACGATCTCGGCTCACTGCAACCTCTGCCTTCTGGGTTCAAGCGATTCTCCTGCCTCAGCCTCCCAAGTAACTGGGACTACAGGCCTGTGCCAACACGCCCAGCTAATTTTTATATTTTTAGTAGAGACGGGGTTTCACTGTGTTGGCCAGGCTGGTCTCGATCTCTTGACCTTGTGATCTGCCTCCCTCAGCCTCCCAAAGTGCTGGGATTACAGGCATGAACCACCACACCTGGCCCATTCTGTTTTCTTAAGAGCCTAGCAGGATGGCTAGCTTGTAGGCATAATCCCAGAGCCTCTTGCTATCTGCCTGTGGGAAGCCTGTGTGTGCTCTAGCACACTGAAGGAATTTGGTGCTCACTTTCTCCTGCTTTTGAGCTTTGGTCGTGTGTTATTACTAATCCTTAGAGGAAGATTTTGACTATAACCACCTTCCTGCGTGCTCTTAAGGCAGGTTCAGAGGATTCTCACAGCATGAAATGAGAAAACACTCAGCCTCAGAAAAATGGAAGTTATTCTTTTAGTGCCAAAGTGTCATCAGACCAGAGTGCAGCTTGGTTAATTCAGGTTAAGACTTAGCCCCTGGAACAGTGTCGAGCCAAGGCTTGTGTGGTTCATCGTAGGTTTGTAAAACAAAAAACACATGTGTTTGGTAAATTCCAAGTGCACGTTAGTGCATACGCGTATGTGCAGGAACACTACCTGTAAGACTCTTGTTCTCATTTCACACTTGCGCATCCCCGGAGCTGGGGAAATCATTTTCATTTTTGAGAGTAACCTTAACTAATTAGATGGATCAAGGGACTCTTTGTTTTGTTTTTTATAATGTACAGATAAATTAAGGGAAATAATAATTATCTTGAAGAATTCTGATTCTCATAACTAATTTTCCATCTGTGTATATTTAGCTCAATTTTGAAATGGTTCACTGAAAGATTTCCAAATTTCTTATCACTGAAACTGAAGTTATTTCACTTTTATGACTGTTAGTGACTTCTCTGTTTTATGTATTTCTGGTGCAGTATAATTCTCATACGTCTGTGTGTCTGTGATAGATCTCAGTTCAAATTAACATTTCCTGAGCACCCATCTTGTGCCAGGCACTCTCCTAATGATTGCTCAGGTTACAAGGTTTAGAGTGGCCACATCCCCTATTCACTTGCAGTTTAGAGTCCGGTTGGAGGAAAGGGAGGAGGGGAATCAAGTTAGAGACAGAACTTGATATCCTGCAGGACTCAGTGATGTATGAGCCACAGAAAGGTCACAGCTGAGTGAGAGAGTTGGTAATCATGGAAACAGGCGCATCAGAAACTCGCTTCCTATGGGTCAGTAAAGAGTGTGTATGAGGCGGTGTGGATGACAGCAGATAGAGCTGGCAGGGTGGGCCAGCAGCAACCAGGAGAACGGCATTCCAGGCGTCTGCACCCAAGGAGAGCCTGGGGTCAGAGGCAGGACATGTGGGAAAAACCATTGGTCCCTTTTACCCAGGGAAGGACTCAAGAAGCCAAATGTGGTAGGAGATGGAGGCTCCAAAGCCCTGGCAGACATTACAGCAGCACTGAGCACTTTCAGGACCAGTACCCCAAGGTCTAGCTCTGGAACACCCCTCTCTGCCCTGACTTTGGTTCCTCCATCAGCAGAGGGGCTCCTGGGCCACGGGCTCAAGTCTGAAGTCACCTTAAAGAGAAATCTCTACCTTTCTGTTCTCCTTCATTGCTGAGGGTTTTGACTCGTGTTGAAAGGTTTCTGAAGCTTTCTGCAGCTGGAAAGTCAAGAGCTTTTTTAAAAGCTTGAGTTTCCAACTGCAGAAAGCTTCAGAAAGTTTTCAACACACGTGTGCAGCTGGAAACACAAGCTTTTAAAAAAACCTCTTGATGGGCCAGGCTTGATGGCTTACGCCTGTACTCCCAGCACTTTAGGAGGCCAAGGTAGGCGGATCATGAGACCAGGAGTTTGAGACTAGCCTGGCCAACATGGTAAAACCCCATCTCTACTAAAAATACAAGAATTAGCCAGATGCAGTGGCACGTGCCTATAGTTCCAGCTACTCGGAAGGTTGAGGCAGGAGAATCGCTTAAACCCAGGAGGTGGAGGTTGCAGTGAGCTGAGACTATGTCACTGCACTCCAGCCTGAGCGACAGAGCAAAACTGTTTTAAAAAAGAAAAAAAAAAGACCGGGCGCGGTGGCTCACGCCTGTAATCCCAGCACTTTGGGAGGCTGAGGCGGGAGGATCACGAGGTCAGGAAATCGAGACCATCCTGGCTAACATTGTGAAACCCAGTCTCTACTAAAAATACAAAAAATTAGCCGGGCGTGGTGGCAGGCGCCTGTAGTCCCAGCTACTTGGGAGGCTGAGGCAGGAGAATGGTGTGAACCTGGGAGGCGGAGGTTGCAGTGAACCGAGATCGCACCACTGCACTCCAGCCTGGGTGACAGAGCGAGACTCCATCTCAAAAAAAAGAAAAAGAAAAAGAAAAAAAGCTCTGACTTAATGGAAAGCTTGTTGACTTTTGGGAGTTGTGTCTGGGATCTAGGCTTGAGCAGTGAGGACGCAGAGCTCATCGTCAGCACGGCTTGCTCTGAGGCTCTGTTAGGTGTTCTGATGCCGAGAGAGGCCTTTTGCAGTGTGGGCATGAAGGAAAAAGTTACTTCCCAAGAGAGGGCCAAGGGCGCCTTTGCATCACAAACCAATCCCAGCATAAATGTGTGTGGGTGGGAGGGTTGGGGTTATAGTGTGTCCTAGGAGCACAGTGACATACCTCCTCCTGCCACACGCCATGTCAGCCATGAGGTGGGCGTTGGAGTGGGGTGACTGAGGTCACCCATCGTGACAACAGTGGTGATTTGTCTCCAGAACAGTAGCTGCCACGATTTGATGCAGGCTAAGGTGTGCTGTGGTGAGTTTGTGGCATACGTGCTGCGTTAGGTGAAGTGATCCCACCCAGCCCGAGAGGCTTCCCTGCTACACATTGTGTTCCAGAGGTCTAGGTCCGTCTGGCATTCAAGTTGTGTGTTAAATGGAAAAGGAAGCTCCTGGCTCTCCTCTGGGGAGTTAGCTCCATCATTTTTCCAAATTCCCTTTGGGGTAGGGAGCAGCTTCCTAGTCTCTAGACAGCGACCCCCTTGTGCCCCCTATGGGCCCCACATGCATAGCAGCCTGCATGGGGTGGCGCTGCCAGTCCCACACTTCCTGGGCCTCTTGAGGGAGAGCCAGCTGTCCTCTGTAAAGAACCTTTGAGGAAACTTAGATACGTACCAGGAGAGAATCCTCGGAGCCCGTATGTCACAGTCACAGATTCGGAGACCTTGGCTGTTTCCATAAATTACACCCCAACCCCTGGTGGTTCCCGTCATGTGTGTTTTCTCAGCTGCAGTGTGCCTGTTGATGTGAGGAACCCAGAACAGTCTCTTGGAAACCCCTGGAACCACAGAGTTGTGGTGGTCAGAGAGCCTCACACATTTGCCTGTGAGACTCTGGAGGGTTCTTCCTTTGTGTTCTGTTGGCAACAGTTTTCCTTCCCATCTTGTGGTTCTCTTGCTTCCCCTGTGTCCTTTCATGTGAGCCAGCCGTCTTAGATCCACAGCATCTGAGAGCTGTTCTGGAGTTGGGCTGGTTCTCCTGGGTCAGAATGCAGCCGTCGTGAGGGAACTGTGTGGCATTTGCCCTTTAGAGCTGGTAGGATAAGCTGTGAGGTTTGGCCCCACTTAAAGTAGAAAATTATGTGGCTATTTTCCACGTTGCTCTACCCATTGGCACCTGTTTTTCTCCTGCAGCAGACTGCATCTTCACTGCTGGCAGTTAGCTTCATGAGCCCCGTCTCACAGCCCAGGGCTTAGAGGTTCATTCTGCAGGCCTCACTTCCTCTGCTGGTTCCTCTCCTTTCCTCGAGGCCCACCATGAAGCCCTGTCCTTAGGCTTTTGTATTAGTCTGCTGTGGTTGCCGTAACAGAATACATAGACCGGGTGGCTTTAGCAACAGAACTTATTTTCTTACAGTTCTGGAAGTTGGAAGTCCAAGACCAAAGTTCAGTAGGGTTGGTTCTCCTGAGGCCTCTCTCCTTGGCTGTAGACGCCATCTTGTCCCTGTGTCTTCCTGTGATCTTCCTTCTGTGGGTGTCTGTGTCCTCATCTCTTCTTATAAGGAAACCGGTCATATTGGATTAGGGCTCACTCCATCTCATTTTAACATAATCACCTCTTGGAAGAGCCTGTCTCCAAATAAAGTCACATTGAGAGGCGCTGGGGGTTAGAACTTCAACACAGGAATTTGAGGGAGGACACAGTTGCATAAAGATAGCTGCAGTCTCTCACCTTCCTTTCTGTAGCTTCTTTGCTGGAAGGCTCTGTGAAAGAATGGCTCTGGCCGCACGTTTGAGACAAGAGCACAAAGAAGCAGAGGCCTGGTTTGCGGGCTTGCCTGAATTTTTCTAAGATACTTGCTTTAGGTTAAGTCCAACATTCAGGTGAAAGATGAGACAGTTCACATCTTGAAGAGGGTACGGTACTGTAATTGTGTTTTTGTGCTTTGAAGTGTAATTTTTGTTTCTGCTCCTTTTATTAAAGGTAATACAGTGACAAAATTAAGTACCCTTTCTTTTCCTTTCTTTGTATTGAGAAATTTTAAAATTCAACTTGCAGAAATGGATTATACATGATAATCTGCTGTGCATCCATAAAATCCATAAAATATAAGAAGCAGTGTTGTTAGAGTAGCTGTTCTCATTTCCTGGCAGTCATTACATGCTTCCAATACAAAAACATTTTTCTCCTAACTATCTTTTCTGAGCTCAAAAATGGATTTCCCTCCAGCCCCTGTCATTCAGTTATCACCTCGGGAAATGCACAGATATAACTGATGATCCCTTTCAAACGTCCTGCGGCAGGCCTCGCTCTCTCCTTCATCGTTCGTCCCGCTCCCGTCATTAAATGTTACATTGCTGATGTGTATTTTATAGGGTGACCCTGACGGATGTCACTTTGATGCTGTGCAGGGATAATAAGATTGCACATATAATGAAAAGCCAATAAATAGAAAAATGTTGACGAGATAGAGAATGGTAGTTTTAACAGTTTTATGGCTTTCGTTTTTTCTTTCGTCTCCCCCTTTGCTGGTAGAATTGTGGTTTTGTTACAGGAACTAGAAAACATCAAGAAAGGTGAGGTAGCGATAGAACCAATGGCAGTGAAATCCCGCTTGCCCTGTTTCTGAACTCTAATAAAATGAATTCAGGAAATAATGAAGTGTTCAGCTTGTGGGAAAGAAAAGTGATGTCAACAAATGAATTCTTGGGGTTTGGGAGGCTCTACTGAGGAAACAAGGTATTTCTGGTATTAGCATTATTACACTTAAAATATTTACAGCCTGTATTTAAACAAACAGTTCAGTAAAACAAGAAATAAACCTCCAAGAAGTTTAGAAATAAAAACCTCCAAGGGGGCCCTCGTGTGTGGGTTCCATGTAAGTGAAATCGTGTCAGAACTGCCCGGGGCTTCCAGGCCAGAAACCGGGGTGATTCCCCACCTGTGGTGGGAGTCTTTCAGCTCAGCCTGGGCTTTAGACTGTTTTGCAGTGGTCTCAATCTTTGCCTTCAAATGAGTGGTTTCTAAATCTGTTATTTATTTTTAAATTATTTTAATTACTATTACTTTTTAGTTAAGTTGGAAATTAGGAAGCCACTGTCAGCCCTTCCTCACTCAGCAGCTTTATTTACAAACAAGCAAGCAAACGAATAGTTATCTATTGCTTGATCAATGAATATAATTTTTTTTAATAGATCTACTTGCAGTGGGTAGCAATAAGGTCATAGAGGTTCAGCAGACCCACCCTGGGATCCCTCCAACACCTGTATGGTTTTGAGCCACAGTTCGGAGCCACTGATTTAAATACATACTTCTAGCTGGAAGCAGTTTGGAAAGATGCTTTGTATAGTAGGTGTATGCAAACATCTCTTTTGGGGCAGAGCCCATATCTCTTTAGGGACTCTGCCTTGTCTACACTCAGGCATCACTGCTTTTGGATCAAGAGGCAGGTGAAGGCCACTTATTGGCACATTTCTGGGACATATGTCACCTAGAGCCAAAAGTAGGCCAGAGGGCTTCTCCTATATCACAAGCTGGTGGGTGGTGTCAGGTATGGTAAGTAGGTAGTGAGGTGGGGAGAGTTCATGGTTGTAGGCTCCCAGTGTCTATCTCATGTCGTCATAGAGGTTGTTCTTGGTACAGGAAGCAGAAAGCGTTTCTATAGACATGTACATAATTCTAAATCTGCACTTACGGCTACCAAATGTGCTTCTGATTTGGGTGCGCCTGAAGTTGCTTCAAGCAGGTGCAGTTCTGTAGTCCATGGGTGCTGGGGTGGGGGCTCTACCCTGAGCTGGGAAGGCTGGCATCCTGTTGTTATCAGGATGCACAGGGATCTTTTGTGTTCTTTAGCCATAACTGCCGAAAGTCCAGGTATGAGGGTTAAGATGCTATTGCGTTGAACTCCAGAGATTCCAGAGATCAAAGATAACCCAAATTTGCGCCCCTTGCTTAAAAAAATCTAGATGGCTATTTCCTGTTAGTGCATTAAACCATGACTGTCAGACTTTTTAGAGCAGCAGCACAGCAGAGTCTAAGTTTAAGGGCGTTTAGACTTCATTGAAACTGAACTTGGCCACATGACTTCATGTCACTGTGCCTCGGTTGCCTCATTTGTAAAGCAGGGAAAATGAAAGTGTATCTATTTGGGTGTCTATGAAGATAAAATATAAATAAAGATGAAGATAAAGTATATATAAAAGATAAAATGTATTAAGATATAAAAAGATATGGCTAGCTTAGTTATCATTGTAGATTTCATAGCCAAGTAAAAGGTTATTTGTTTGCTTGCTTGTTTGTAAATAAAGCTGCTGAGTGAGGAAGCATTTTCAGGGGCTTCCGAAGCCACCAGTCCATGATACTCACCTTCAGAGCAGCCACTTCCAAACGTCCGCACATGGATTGCGTTTTCACTGGCCCATGAGAAATAAATGTAGCCATTTTTCGTAACAGTAAATGTAATCAAAGAACTTTTTTTGTTTACCTTTTTGGAGATAAAATGTCATTTACAAAATAATGATGAGATCAGGAGGCAGTTACTTCTAATGACCTTATTTGGCAAAATAAAGTGATAATTTGGTATCCATTTCTTAAAAGTTTTATCCTTTTAATTTCAGGTGAATTTTAATTCTCTGGAAATAATCATTTCATCAGATGTTTACTGAATACCTATTCAAGATGTTGTCCTAGACCTATGGGGTACTCCCAGATGAGATGAGCACGTACTTCGGCAAGTTGGGTGGGCCCATGTGTGGTTACAACTCAGGGAAGCCTGTACGTGCTAGCACAGAGGTGGGAATGAAAAGGTGTAGGAGTGAAAACAGTATGGTGCCGCCCAGTAGTGGGGGAGTGGAGTGAAGGGAAGGCTTCATGGAGAAGAAGGCAGCAAATGTGATGAATTGAGTTCTGAGTGACGAGGAGGACTAGGGCCTGGACATGGAGGAGGTGGGGGTGTACAGGGCTCGGGGGCTCACCCCGCAGGCAGGAGAACACTGAGGAACAGAAAACTGGCTATTGTGTTTGACATAAGCCAAAGGCCGTGAGGCAGGGGAATATGGTAGAAGGGTCTTCCAGCAACACAGAGAAAGGCTCGGAAGAAGTAGTCAAGCAGCTGGGTCTTTGTTCCTTAGGCCCTGAGGAACCTTTGACAGTTTGGAGAAGAAGTGGCAAGGTACTAGCGGGCTTTGCGAAGACTCAGTAGTCTGTATGCAGCAGGAGAGGGCCGGCCCAGGAAAAGCTGTGGCAGGACCTTAGGTCCAGATGTCTGAGTGGAGGTGGGGCCAGGGTGGGATCAGCAAGTGACTGAGCTCATCAACCAGAACAACACAGAGCTTAGGAAATCTCATTACAGTGTTCAGTGTTGGCAGAAGTATTGAGCTCTTTCAGTTCCTTTGCACTGTACAAATGTAGTGGTAATAATTGTTTAAAAAAAAAAAATTTAACTGATTTTTTTTTTTTTAATGTTATGAAAAAGTGCCTGGGTAAGGAACCATCTCTGTGAGTGTCTTAGACTGGCCCCACCTGTTTACAAGTTAAACCCACAAGACCTTCATGTACTTCCCTCCCTTCCCTTTGCCTTTCCCCAGAAGAGGATCTGGAGGTGGCACCGAGGGACTGCCTTGCCTGGAGGCAGCTGCCTCCTCACTGTGGGCTTCCTCGTGGGTGGTGGTTTAGATCAGAGCCCTTCAGCCTCTTGAACGTAGGAGGCTGAGATTTCAGAATGCCACTTCTCTGCATGTGCCTTCAAGCAGATCATCATTTTCCCTACTGCACTCAGAGACCACAGAGGTGATATTTAACGATTAGCAGCAGAGTCCGCTGACAGTGCCAGGCTCCTTTAGGGATTAGAGGATTCAGTTGGTTAACAAAAGAAGGAGCCCAGGAGAACAGTGCTTTAATTACCAGAATTGTTACTGGAAGACAACCAGTTGCCTGCTGGAAAAAGATCTGTAGAAGGTGGCTGCTCCTGAATATCGCTGTTGGTTCTGCCCAGTGCCCGGCTTCTCACCTCAGATGTTCTGAACAGTTGTCAGATCCAGCCCTTGAATCGTTAGGGAGGGAAAGGAAAGAATGACTCGCTTAGGATTCCATGCCAGGAAATTTTCCAGCTCCGCTCAGCAGCAGCGTTGGAGCACTCCCGTTAGAGCAGCTCTTCAGGGGACAGCGTTGCATGCCGACTCCCTGGGACCGGCTCTCAGGGCCAGAGCTCTTTCCTCATGGCCTGGGTCACTCTCTGGGCCGCTCTCTGGACCCGGATTTAGGAAGCAGCTCTGCACCGTGTTTCTTTCTCCCTCTCTGCCCCTACATAATTTGAGGCCTTGTTTTTTTATTATCTGTTGCTTGCTGGGATTTCTCCCTGAAAAAACATATCTTAATAAAAAGTTTTAGATCTCTCCACTTCATCCAGTAAGGAAGGGGTGGATTTCTTCATGCCTTTTACATGAACCACCAAAGAAGGAGCCAGATGATAACTGTGGGGCATTTTTTCAAACAGAAGTTTTAGCAGGGGAACAACATTCTGATTCTGATTGCACATTAGCACAGAGAGTTAAGGCATTGTATAGAAATTATTTAGCTGCTCCTTCTGTATTCATGTTAAAATATTTGTTTAGCCATAGGAACAGATAATCATATGTCTCAAATAATTAAAATGATTTCTTCTAAATGCTTACTTTTTAAAACTCTGAGATGGGATCAGTTGTGTACAAGGATGTGCACTCAGCAGCCCTGACCCTGGTGGCTCCTGTCCCATCACATAACTACAGTCTGCTCAGCTGATAGTGGCAGGTGGGCTTCGAGGACCTGTGAAACAGCTTCAGAAGGAAACTGTGTTTATAACCCCGTTATCCATGAGAAGCTTCCAGGCCTACCTCCTGATCCCCCATCTCTCAGACTGCCCCCTCCTTGTTAGTGGACGATGCGTGGCCCAGAAAGGGTGCCCATTGGAAACTTTGGTGGTGAAAAAGAAAGGAGCTGCAGCTGACCCTCACTAGTGGCACAAGGCCGGAGCCTGGGCACATGCGACGCTGCAGGGATCTGGTTTAGATACGTGCCTGCCTACATCTCCCCTCTGTCTGTGTGGACAAGGAGGCAGGAAACTGGTGTTCCAGGGCCTTCCTTAACATAGCTGTAAGGCCAGCAGTCCTCATCATTCTTTGCTGTTGGTCGTAAAACCGTGTTGTGACAATGGAAGATTCTCACTGCTCACCATGCACTGAATTGAAAGGGAGTGTGTATATGGTTATTTACAAAGGACTGAGTCCTTTGGCTTAATTTAAAACACACACACGCACACAAGACCTGATGGTAGGTGGCAGGCTGCAGACACCCTGGATGCCATGTGTGGGGGTCCCCAGACCTCATCTTCTGTTGCAATCCCTCCTCTTCCTCAGGGGGTGTCCAGACTTCTTGGGTGATGTGGTAATAATGATATAATTACCAAAAACAATGGGACTCAATCTTGGGTGTACCCTTATGCTCCTAATATGAGACAGCAGAAACCATTGATTTAACCTTCTCCTCCCTCCATGTCAGCCTCTCAGAGGATCTTGTCTGAGGAGTTTGTGCTGGGCTCAGGCAGAAGAGAAGCTGGGCCCCGTACTGGAAACAGGCATGCTTGCTACGAATGAGCCTTTTATATTCAAAATGCTTCCAGTGCCTTCCTCTTCAATAATCTGTTCTACTTTTGCACTCCCCCATGCCCCTAAAGAGAGAAAACATGTCGTTTATCTTACTTTAAAAAAAAAAAAAAGAATTCTTATTTTTTAATTGGGCAGGACAGGTTACAGGTTCTCTTCCCATAGCATTCCAGTGCCTGCGGGAAATTAAATAGCATTTGTGTTGGTGGATAGTGTTTCACTTTACCACATGCGTGCAGGTAAATTGTCCTGTTGGAAAGCCTGGAAGGAGACCCTGCTCACATCTGTGCACACACGCACATAGACAGGGGCACCCACTTGGCCCCTGCATTGGGTCACCTATCACTTACCCACGGTAAAGCAGAACTGGGCCTGGCCAGAATGGCAGAACCAGTATTAATACCTGAAATGGGTACAGCCAGCCTCTAGGAGGTAGGCAGCCCCAGCCCCTGTTGCTCCAGGCAGCAGAGGGAGCTCTTAAAGACCTGCGCTGATGTCTTATGTTGTATGTGTGAACTTGATAGACTTGGCATCCTAACCCTGGAGGGGCAGAAGTAAAGTGGTGGCTAAGGAGGAGAAAGTGGTCTGAGCCCAGCAGGCCCCTGGATGGCAGGAGCCGCTACCATTGAGCTGTCCCCCACTAGGCCCAGAGTCAGCTGACTCTGCGTCCTTAGCTTTTTCTTTCTCTCCTGAGGCCCCTCACCCAGATTGCCTGGTGCCAGGCAGCTTACTACTTCTTCCCTCTCTCTTCTTCCATGTGTGGCATTCCCTTCCCCTTGTTTTTCTTTTTACGGGAAATTAGAGGAACCTAATGGTGCTTATTTTCTTAATTCTGTCTTAGTATATACCCTGGAAAGACAGCTCTGCTGGGAAGAGACTCCTAAGTCCAGGAGCCAAGCTCCTGTCATTGCCAGTGGCTTTTTGCATATGACCTGTGGGAAAAATTTAGCCCCCCACCGCCAATAGAAAAAGGAAAGGAGAGAGAATCTGCTAAATATAGCCCAGTGGATTTGAGCACTTCTCTTGGCAAGAGCTGCAGCCAGTAACACTGTCAGTTGGAGATGACTTCGCCCCCTTCCTTTCCCATTTCTGCCCAGGCACTAAACCAGTTGAGTTCCTCATGCTGTGTGCAATTATAGCACCGAGACATGAGATATGTTGACTGTGAGACCTTGTTGTGAGATGAGGTGAGAGCATCGGGAGCAAAATGATCATTATAGGCCATTCATGTCGACAACATTTATACCTCTGTGTTTGCTTGCAAGCAAAATCAGGAGCTAATTTGCAAGGCTGCCTTTGTGGAGCTGCCTTTTGATTAATGATTGCCTGTGTTAATGTTTCAGTAAGCTATTGATTTCTGCAACAGCTTTTGTTCCCTGAATTTATGTGCAGCAGGTCTCTGCAGCACACACTATGCATGTTTGATTAAAGTTCAATTGACTTCGTTCCTGGCGAGGCCTCTAGCTGCTTCATTCCCTATTTGTAGAACCAGAGCTTTCCCCGACATGTTCTTTTGTTTGTGCTCAAGACCTTGCCACCCATGCAGTCACCAATATGCCATTTCCAATCCTAGATTCGCTCCATTCCAGTGTTGAATCCCTTGGTAGACATAACAGTGGTTGAGAGGCAGCTAATAAAACCTGGCCTGGATTTGTTGTTGTTTTTCGTCAGCTTTATTGACGTAAAATTGGTATGCCTGTCATATGTGGTATGAATACCATAAAAATGTACCCACTTTAAGTACACAGTTTCGTGAGATTTGACCGCTGTACACATTTGTGTCAGTGACACCACATTCAACTTATAGAGCATTTTCATCACCCCGGAATGCTTGCCTGAGTTCTTTTAGTTTCTTGTCCCCCACCCTCCAGGCTCTCGGCAACCACTAGTTTGGTTTTTGTGATTTCTGGAAAGGAGTCATGCAGCACCCACCGTCCTGTCTGCCTGCTTTCATGCAGCATGGTGTCATTGAGAGTCACCCATGTCATTGCATGTGTCATTGGTCTGTGCCTTTTAATTCCCAAGTCGTAGTCTAGTGAATGTGGGGATACCATTGTTTGTTTATCCATTCTCCTGCTCGTGGGCCTTTAGGTCATTTCCAGTTTGGACTGTTAAAAATAGTTTCTGGTCGGGTGCGGTGGCTCACGCCTGTAATCCCAGCACTTTGGGAGGCTGAGGCGGGCGGATCACGAGGTCAGGAGATCAAGACCATCCTGGCGAACATGGTAAAACCCTGTCTCTACTAAAAATACAAAAAAAAATTATCTGGGCGTGATGGTGGGCGCCTGTAGTCCCAGCTTCTCGGGAGGCTGAGACAGGAGAATGGTGTGAACCGGGGGGGGCAGAGCTTGCAGTGAGCAGAGATCGTGCCACTGCACTCCAGCCTGGGCAACAGAGTGAGACTCCATTTCAAAAAAAAAAAAGAATAGTTTCTATGAATGGATCCGGAAAAGTCTTTGTGTGAGAATTTTTTTTTTTTTCTTTTGAGTAAATAAGAGAAGAATTGCTGGGTTTTTGGTAGATATAATTGTTTGAGCATTCTGTATTTCCACCAGCAGTGTATGACAGTTCTGGTCAGTCCGTCACCTTCCTGAATTGTAAGTTTACCATTCTTACCACCTGTGACTTCACTGCTGTGGAGGACAGTCCTTTTGTCTGGTCATTTTCATCCTTGGCACTCAGATGGTGAAACCTGTTCTGGACTCTGCTACTTCTTTAAGGGGTGTTACTTAAGTGTCAGCAAAAAGTTGATGTTGATTTCAATGTTAGATTTCTTTCTTTTGTCTTGATTTTTTTCACTTGTTGGCAGAGAACAATGGTGCCAGGAGCAAAGGTTTGAAAGTTGAGCCTTTTTTCTGTCTAGCATAGGGCAGTTTCTTACCTCACTGAACTCTGACTTCTTGTTTTTAAGTCTTATTTTTTTTAAAGAGCTGAGCTCTCGCCCTGTTGCCCAGGCTGGAGTGCAGTGGCACAGTCGTAGCTCACTGCAGGTCAGCCGTGAGCTACGTAGCTCAGCCTCCTGGGCTCAAGTGATCCTCCTGCCTCAGCTTCCTCAATAGCTGGTATTATAGGCACACACCACCATGCTGGGCTAGTTTTTTAAACTTTTTTGTAGAGATTGTTGCCCAGGCTCGTCTTGAACTCCTGGCCTCAAGCAATCCTCCTGCCTTGGTCTCCCAAGTAGCTGGGACTGCCGGTGCACACCACCATGCCCAGCTAATTTTTTTTTTTTTTTTTTTTTTTTTTGAGGTTGGGGACTAAGTCTCACTATGTTGCCCAGGCTGGTCTTGAACTCCTGGCCTCAAGTGATTCTCCTGCCTCAGCCTCCCAAAGTACTGGTATTACAGGCGTAAACTGCTGCGCCTGACTTCTTCCCTTAACCTGGGATCTGCAGGTTACTATCTTTTAAAGCCATTTCAAAACATACGTATTTGATAAATAGAAATAATTGATTATAACTGTGTGTAGCAATATTGCATTATAGACAAATGCTATTTAGAAAGGTCAGGTTGCTGCTTTCTGACAGCCTTCAGGTAAGACTCGGAGGTATGGCAGAAGCTCAGGTACCACCTTCTTACTTGATTTTTCTCTCCCATTTTTGTTCCCTTTTGTCTCCTATAGCTTTGCATTTCTTCTTACATCCCAAGGTTTTTTTTTTTTTTTTTCTTTTGAGGCGGAGTCTCCCTCTGTCGCCGAGACTGGAGTGCAGTGGCATGATCAGCTCACTGCAAGCTCCGCCTCCTGGGTTCACGCCATTCTCTTGTCCCAGCCTCCTGAGTAGCTGGGAATACAGGCGCCCGCCACCACGCCCGGCTAATTTGTTGTATTTTTTTAGTAGAGACGGGGTTTCACCGTGTTAGCCAGGATGGTCTCGATCTCCTGACCTCGTGATCCACCCGCCTCAGTCTCCCAAAGTGCTGGGATTACAGGCATGAGCCACCGCGCCCGGCCACATCCCAAGCTTTTATCATTGAGTAGCTCCTAAAATGACTTGAACTGAGGAAGTAGAAGGAACCACTGTGAGTTTTTTCTCATGCTGCTTTCAAGCTCTGGGATGGGCTGTGACTTACCACAGCACCCGTTGCCCTTTTGAGCTCATGAAGCATGACACTTGGACAGAGTATTGGAGTGGGACTGCTCCCTGCCTTGACTTCTCTTCCATATTTTCTCAGAGGAAAACCAGACACAGGTCAGCGTTTATGTCAGCAGTGATAATCCCCTAGCAGGATTTATGAATCTTCCCTCTAGCCAACACCTAGGAGCAGTATAGATAAATGCATTTCCAAGTCTGGAAAGTGGGAAGTGAAAAGAGCCAGGATGTTCACAGATGATGACCTTAGGGGCCAGGATGCTCATCCCCAGTTGTAGCCCACATTCCTAGACTAGCATGGGAGAGAGAAGCCAGTCAGCAATTCCAACGGCAGTATCTGCATTTCCCCTTATCATTCAGTTCCCATCTCATGGAACCGAGGGGTGGGCGCATACACATACGTGTAGGGACATGAGTGTGCTTGTCCCGAGGTGGCTCCCTGGCCCCGCTGGCCTGGGGTTATGCTTCATCTGCTAGGTACTGGTGATCAGGAGTGATTTGTTAAGTGCTTGAGGAGGTTGAGACACAGCCAGTGCTCCAGGAGATCCATGTGATGGGTTTTATAGGCCAGTCAGCCCTCCTTCAAGGCATTCCAGCCCTTCCAGCCCTCCTTTAGGGACCACAGCCGTGGTCCCACTTCTTAGAAAAATGCCCAGGCATAAGATGCAGCTGTGGGCAGTCAAGTATTAAATGCACAGGCATCCCCTGCCTTGCGGAAGCCACTCCCCCACCTAAAATCTGCCCACTTCTCTTGTCACTGTGTTCTGAGGCCGTTTCTTCTGGGGGTGTTTTGGGTGAAACCTGGTCTGATTGGGTGAGTTTGTCACGTGGCAGCTACATGTCTTTATTTGGTTTGTCTATTTTAGTCCTTCTAACACTAGTCTTTCCAACACCCCCCCCCCACTTTGCCCTCTCTCTTTTTGGCTCCTCCATTCACAAGACAGTGTTTGATGAGGCAAAGTGGGGGTGCAGGTACCTCCAAGACAACTCCCAGCATCTAGTTGCCAAGCTAATAGACTTTCTACAGTGTTGATTTAATTAGAGAGGAACCGGGTGCTCTGTGCTGTCTCACTTGACTGATTTTTTTTTTTTTTTTTCTTTTTTTAAGTTTTAGTTTTAGGTAAAGAGACTTTATCTTGGTGGTTTAAGAAATCGTCTTGTGTGTGTAGGGTGAGACGGCAGCCTGCAGCGCCCTGAGGGCTGGGGGTGCCCAAAGTGCCCTTTCTTTAAAAAGCTTACGTTTGCTATATTTCCAAAAAGATGTCTTGCTTTTGTTTCTGCTGGGCCATGAAAAGGCCTTGGATGTGTGACATTTCACCTTTGCATCAGCACCGCTGTGTCTGTCCTCTTGTAGTCTTTCTTTGTCAACATAGTCTTTCTTTGCCAAGCCCAGTGCTTGCCTCTGGACATCGTGCCGGCATGTCAGATGTGGGCCTTCAGATGGAGCCAGGTGGAGGCTGTGGAGCAGTTTCCTGAGCGCGAGGTCTCTGTTCTTTCCGACCTGCTTGGCCCTGATTCCTCACCACCTGGGCAGTTTGATTTGGTTGGTTGGTTGTTTCTGGGGGAGTCTTAACTGGCTGGGCATTTCCTTCTCACACCTGTGTGATTTCGCTGGCATTATTGTAAAGAAAGCATCACTGTGTTCACACACATGCACAGACTCTCACATGTACACACAGCTAGAATGTAAGCTCCTCGTGGGCAGGAATCTTCTCTCCTTTTCGTCTATTGTGGATGATGTGCCTCCCATGCTTACAACGGTGGTGGGGTCTGACATAGCAGACACCCAACAAGTACTTGTTCTTGGTGTCTGGAAGTCAAGCTGTGCTGGACTGAGGAGGCAGGCCCCCTTCATGCAGTCCATGGGCAGCTCAGTGGCTGTTTCTTGGACAAGCCCAGTTCCTCTCCCCACTCCAAGAGCGACTGGTCTTCATTCTCGTCTCTGGTGCGGCTGTTACACACCCAGCTTTCCACTCTGGCAGAGAGGGTGCGGTGGGGCACGGAAAAGCCCCAGGCCCTCCCTCATAGTCAGCCCTTCTCTTTTGCAGGGGGAGCTGATCACCTTCTATTACTATTGGAAGAAGACCCCCGAAGCAGCCAGCTCCCGAGCTCATCGTAGGCACCGCAGGCAGGCCGTGTTCAGGAGGATTAAGACTCGCACTGCGTCCACACCTGTCAACACACCCTCCAGACCCCCGTCTAGTGAATTCTGTGAGTAGGGGTCTTGGCACCACAGTGAGCGGAGGGGACACTGTTCACAGGCAGCCTGTCCCACTCTGGGCCCATAGGAGCTGATGGCTCCAGGAAACATGAGTGGGTGTGCACCCATGTTCCAGTGCATGTGTGAAACCTGACCTAAATATAGGCCTATGGTGGGGGTGGGGAACAGGGTGAGGATTCAGGAGGGAGACTTTAGAACATTATTTGTACATTTAAATATTTCTCATAAACTCGACATCATCTTAGGTTTTTACAAAAAATATACGTCTTGGCCTGGGATGTTTTTGGCCTTTTCCTGGGAAGGTTTTCCATTTGACAGGTGATGTACTTGATGTCCTGTTTGAATTCTCATTGCACTTTTGGTTGTAATAAGATCAGATTAACACTTTCTTCTTTTTCCTCCTGCTTTACCAAGATCCTCTTTTTGGTCCCAGTATGATGTACAATCTAATGGTGCTGGAGCCCATACCTTCTCACTCCTAAAAAACTGGGATGTAGCAAAAATGCCTTATAGCTCTGTCCTGACCTGGGACGCTGAACCCGAGGGGCGCCTGTGTTGCTCATGCAGGTGACCAGAAATCACCTAGCAGGACTGGTGGGGGACACTCGGTGAAGATGGAATTTCTCAGGATTGCCTGGACATATTAGGGAGGGGGGCAGCATGGGCGCACTTGTCCCAGTTCAGACTCACCCGTTACGGGCATCAGTGACAGGGCAGGCCCTTAAGTATGGCCCCTCACGCATAAGCCGTCTGTTCTGGTGACTGACACTGAGGAGCTCGAAGTGGTCCTTTACAGACACTGTCCCACCTCAGCCTGTGCAGCCAGCCAGTCTGGCTGGTGGCCAGAGCCTGCAGCAGGCCAGAGGTCACAGGCCCCCCCCCACCACC
>NW_012098654.1:3065398-3080617 GCF_000951045.1 Mandrillus leucophaeus | reverse complement strand
TTGACTGAGTATAATGGTGTCTTCCCCCACCCTCACTATGTGCCTGCCACGCCCAGTGGACCTGAGTTCAGCCAGTGAAGATGACTTCGACAGTGAAGACAGCGAGCAGGAGCTGAAGGGGTACGCCTGCCGCCACTGCTTCACCACCAGTAAGTGGCCTCGTCACGCCCCTGGGTTGGGGCGGGGGCACAAGCACTTCTGTGTTCTGAACATTTCATGCATCCAGCTGGAAGCCTGCCAGGGACAGTACTTGATTTGACATTTGCATTGTGCTTCGGGATTAGAGAAAGTTAGAAATGTTTAGTTTACTTTACTCCCCTGCTTGCAGTCGGTATGGAATACTGACTGGTAGGCAGGACAAGCTGAGTGGGATCGGTGGTTGACACTGTGGTTCCTAGGAGCTTGCTACCAGCTTTTCCTGGGCACCCCAAGATGAAGTGGGCAGCAGATGCTTCTGAATCCCTCTCCTCCTGGCCCTGGGGGAGCAGGGCAGCACTAGCTCTGGGGTGTTCGGGCCCAGGACTGCATGGTGCTGGTGGCATCAAGTTTGGGTAGAGCCCACAGAAGGGCCCCTCTGCCCAGACATCTGCAGGGAGAGGGTTTCCAAGGCTGGCCCCTGCCACTTCCCTCACACAGCCTCTAAAGATTGGCACCACGGAGGCCGGGAGAACATCCTGCTTTGCACCGACTGTCGCATCCACTTCAAGAAATACGGCGAGCTCCCACCCATTGAGAAGCCTGTGGACCCACCACCGTTTATGTTCAAACCCGTCAAGGAAGAGGATGATGGGCTCAGTGGGAAGCATAGCATGAGGACACGGCGGAGTCGGGGCTCGGTGAGTCCCCTGAGGCCATGGGGCTCCTGGCAACTTCTTCAGTTTCCTGGGATGTGTCGAGGCCTGAGCCTACCAGGGGGAGGAAGCGAAAGTCTTGTGTACCAAACAGAGCCCTGGAGGGGAGCTGCTTTGCCTGAGGCAAGGCAGTAGCTTGCCTGTGGGCTGGGAAGAGCACTCTGTTCTCTCCTTCGAGGGGCCCCAGGGCAGCATGCCGCCCTGGGTTTTATAGCAAACTCTTAGCTTCTGGCTCAGTGCAGGCTCTCCAAGGCCCTGGGAGCTTCTTGCGGTGTCAATTCCATTGTAGCAAATCTCTGCTATTTTAAATTTGCAGGCTCTTTTGTGTTAGGGTGTTTGTGGTTTTTTTAAAATGTTTGACCCCATTTTGGAAACTTCTGGTACATTTTTCTGCTCACTGCATAGCTCCTCCCATAAAGAGACTTTGTTTTCTAGGTTGGAAATGTGCCAGAGACTTTGGGAGGGGCTGTTTCCAGGTTTGGGGCTGAGGGTACTGACAGGGTCTTTCCCTTGAGCCTCCCCTATGGCCCCTTCAGGCAGGTGGGTGGGGCCTTCCTCCGCCCCTTGTATGCTGTCAGGGCTGGCCCGCCCCGCTCCCTCGTCCACCAGCCAGAACCGTTGTCTCCTGATCTCTTCTGAGCCCTCATGGCTTTGCAGAAACATGCTGAAGCCCTCAGCGGCTTGGGGAGCTGAGCAGCTTTATTTGACAGCTTCATCTCTTTGGGTCACTTCCTGTCCTGTTAGATTAAATCCACAGGTGTTTGATTTCATTTGGTTTGGTTGAGAGAATGGACAATTATGAGGAATAAACAGAAAGAGTAGGGTGCTTTAAAGATGGCCCCAGCCGACTTTCTGCCACTCAGAAAGCGTGGTTCATTTCCAGCACACGTTGTTCAGGACAGTCCCTTGGGATGAGTGCTTTAGGTTTGAGAACCGCTTTCTGGCATGAGCCCACCCATTTCCCCACCTCTTCCCTGAGCTCCACACGGACCTTCACGCAGCCAGCGACGGGCAGGGTAGCCTATTGTTTGCCAAGGTCTAGGATTTGCTGAGAGGCTGATGGGGTGTGCTCTTCAGGCTCCTTCCTGTGGGCTGGGCTCAGGTGGGCCCACATGGGGACCGGGAATCTGGTGTCACCAGTCTTCGGTTTGGGTGGGCAGATGTCGACACTACGCAGTGGTCGGAAGAAGCAGCCAGCCAGCCCTGATGGTCGCACCTCACCCATCAATGAAGACATCCGCTCCAGCGGCCGGAACTCCCCTAGCGCTGCCAGCACCTCCAGCAATGACAGTAAAGCAGAGACAGTGAAGAAGTCGGCCAAGGTCAGGTGCTGGGGGAATAGTAGGGGCTATTCTGTCCCTCCCTTCCATTAAAACTGGGTTGCTGGCGTTCGTGATCAGCTCCCTCAGACACAAGGATGCAGCTCAGCATTGTCCTGGCCTAGGGGCTGCAGACTGAAGGCTGGGGGCCTAGAGAAAGGGGCTCCAGCACCAACCCTTGGGGGCCACCTCTGTCTCAAACTTCCCAAGTTCTCAAAGGTAGAGAGTGTGGGGAGTGGTTAGAACGGCTCCCTCCAGAGCCAAGTACAGTCCTCCCTCGGTATCTTCTGGAGACTGGCTCCAGAGCCTCCACCTCCACCGCCCAGGATACCAAAATCCACAGGTGCTCAAATCTCATATACGTTGACACAGTGTTTTGCACGTAACCAGTCACATCCTCCTGTAGACTCTAAATCATCCCTAGGTTACTTCTACTGCCCAGTACAATGTAAACGCAGTAAACAGTGGTTCCACTGCCTTGTTTAGGAGACAATGACAAGAAAACACTATGTGCATGTTCAGTATAGATGTAACCATCATAGTCCCGTCTACATTTTCAGTCCGCGGTTGCTTGAATGTGAGGATGCAAACCCACAGATGCGGAGGGCTGGCTGTCATTCCCACCCCCAGATACGTGTTCCTTCTTGGCCCTAGTTGACACTTCTAGAGCTTTTTGCTCCTGGAGATGGAACTCAGAATGAGGGAGCAAAGTTGTCTTATAAACTGTCGTCATTTCCCTGCTGAGGCTGATGGGATGGCCTCCCTTGGCCTGATTGCTCCTTGTGGGCTTCCCCCTGCAGAAGGTGAAGGAGGAAGCCTCTTCCCCTCTTAAGAGTACCAAACGCCAGCGGGAGAAGGTGGCCTCTGATACGGAGGAGGCTGACAGGGCCAGCTCCAAGAAGACAAAAACGCAGGTGAGGTTTGCCGCTGATCCTTGCTGAGTTAAGCTAATGCTTCTTCAGAAGCCCCCAGCCGGGGTTCTCCCTAGTCGGTGGCCGTGCCCTGTCTCCTAGTGTGGGGCTGGAGTGGCCCTTGACACTGGCTGGGTTGGGGCACGACCTGTGGTTCTGGAGCCAAGCTTGCTACTTCATCTGCTCAAACCCTTACTGTGTGTCCAGCGCTGGCGGTGCAGAGCAGACAGGGCTCTGCCCTCCTGGGACTTCCATCCTTCCCTTCTCTGATTCTAGGAGATCAGCCGGCCCAACTCACCATCTGAAGGCGAGGGAGAGAGTTCAGACAGTCGCAGCGTCAACGATGAGGGTAGCAGTGACCCCAAAGACATCGACCAGGACAATCGCAGCACGTCCCCGAGCATCCCCAGCCCCCAGGACAATGAGAGTGACTCGGACTCGTCAGCCCAGCAGCAGATGCTGCAGGCCCAGCCCCCAGCCTTGCAGGCTCCCACTGGGGTCACCCCAGCTCCCTCCTCAGCTCCTCCAGGGACCCCTCAGCTGCCTGCACCAGGGCCCATGCCCTCTGCTACTGCAGTTCCCCCGCAGGGCTCCCCCACGGCCTCCCAGGCCCCTAACCAGCCGCAGGCTCCCACAGCGCCTGTTCCGCATACCCACATCCAACAGGCACCGGCCCTGCACCCCCAGCGGCCACCCTCCCCGCATCCCCCGCCACATCCCTCACCGCACCCCCCTCTGCAGCCTCTGACTGGGTCGGCAGGCCAGCCCGCTGCACCCTCTCATGCCCAGCCCACCCTGCACGGTCAGGGCCCACCTGGCCCTCACAGCCTACAGACTGGGCCCCTGCTGCAGCACCCAGGCCCCCCACAGCCCTTTGGCCTCCCTCCCCAGGCCTCCCAAGGCCAGGCCCCTCTGGGGACCTCCCCAGCCGCAGCGCACCCTCACACCTCCCTGCAGCTGCCAGCCTCTCAGTCGGCGCTGCAGTCCCAACAGCCTCCGCGGGAGCAGCCCCTGCCGCCAGCGCCCTTGGCCATGCCCCACATCAAGCCCCCGCCCACCACTCCCATCCCCCAGCTGCCGGCGCCACAGGCCCACAAGCACCCTCCCCACCTCTCAGGGCCCTCGCCCTTCTCCATGAATGCCAACCTGCCGCCCCCTCCAGCCCTGAAGCCCCTGAGCTCCCTGTCCACACACCATCCCCCGTCGGCTCACCCACCACCCCTGCAGCTCATGCCTCAGAGCCAGCCGTTGCCCTCCTCACCTGCCCAGCCCCCTGGGCTGACCCAGAGCCAGAACCTGCCCCCGCCTCCTGCCTCCCACCCCCCTACAGGCCTCCACCAGGTGACCCCCCAACCCCCATTTGCTCAGCACCCCTTTGTCCCTGGAGGCCCTCCTCCCATCACCCCTCCGACCTGCCCCTCCACCTCTACCCCACCGGCGGGACCTGGCACCTCAGCCCAGCCACCCTGTTCTGCTGCGGTGGCTTCAGGAGGCAGCATAGCAGGGGGGTCATCCTGCCCACTCCCCACGGTCCAGATCAAGGAGGAGGCTCTGGATGACGCTGAGGAGCCTGAGAGCCCCCCTCCCCCACCAAGGAGCCCATCCCCTGAGCCCACTGTGGTGGACACCCCCAGCCACGCCAGCCAGTCAGCTAGGTAAGCTTCCTAGAGCTCCGGGACAGGTCAGGCACAGGTGGGCTGGTGGGGGCAAGTTCTGGTGGGAGGGAGGGACGGGGTGGGTTTTGGCAGGAGCTCCCAGCAAGATCTGTGGCTTTTCTCAGGTTCTACAAACACCTGGACCGGGGCTACAACTCGTGTGCACGGACTGACCTGTACTTCATGCCTCTGGCCGGGTCCAAGCTGGCCAAGAAGAGGGAGGAGGCCATTGAGAAGGCCAAGCGCGAGGCTGAGCAGAAAGCCCGAGAGGAGCGAGAGCGGGAGAAGGAAAAGGAGAAGGAGCGGGAGCGGGAACGAGAGCGGGAGCGCGAGGCAGAGCGGGCAGCTGTGAGTCCAGGGTTGGCGAGGTGTGAGGGGGGCGCTGGTCCGTCCTGCGCCTGGGAGCCACGCTGGGCCACCCAGCACTGCCCTTGGCTGCCTGACTCGGCCTCCCGGCAGCTAGAGGGTTGGGTGCTATTTACACCCTCTCTCCACGCCTGACGGGGGCTGCACGTCCCAAGCTGCCGGGGTAACTGCACATGGCAGGTCTAGGCTGACTCCCAGCAGTAACTGGGCGTCCTCCTGCCTGAGGGCCTTCAAGGAAAGGGCCTGTCCTTCCCCTGTAGCCTTTGGGTTCATAACTTCTAAGTAATTTGAAGGAGCCAGGGAGAAGCACAAGGGGTGCCTTGAGAGAAGACCCGAGCACTCAGGCGGTAACCAGGCCTCGAAGGGCTTCTCCAGCTGTCCTGCCTGTGGCCGCCTCATGGGCTGGGTGCTGTGGTGGTGGCCAGCTCTCTGCTGTCGTCGGGAGGAGAGGGCGGCCAACCCAGGAGGTGGCATGAGGGGCTCCCGGTGAGGTTCCTGGCCTGCTGGGCTCACTCACCCGTGCCCCCTGGCTGTCACTGCCAGACACACCCTCACACGTAGACACCTCACGCATGAGCTTTGTCTCACAGGGGCACACTCCCATCTGGGCCTGAGGGGAGCTGTGGGCACAGATGAGCCCGACCCTGCAGGGCCTGGACTGCATCCTGGTGTCAGGCCAAGGCCAGGGCCGGGTCTCTGTGGAGGGACCAGGGTGGCCTGTCAGAGCAGGCCAGGAGCAGGACCAGGCCCACCTCCGCATTGTGGGTCAAGCGGAGACCCCAGGCGCTCTGGGGACCCCTCATGTTTTCTTTTCCTTCCGCAGAAGGCATCCAGCTCAGCGCATGAAGGTCGTCTCAGTGACCCCCAGCTCAGTGGTCCTGGCCACATGCGGCCATCCTTCGAGCCACCACCAACCACCATTGCTGCCGTGCCCCCCTACATCGGGCCTGACACACCTGCCCTTCGGACTCTGAGCGAGTACGCCCGGCCCCACGTCATGTCGCCCACCAACCGCAACCACCCCTTCTACATGCCCCTTAACCCCACGGACCCCCTGCTGGCCTACCACATGCCTGGCCTCTACAACGTCGACCCCACCATCCGCGAGCGGGAGCTCCGGGAGCGGGAGATCCGAGAGCGGGAGATCCGGGAGCGCGAGCTGCGGGAGAGGATGAAACCGGGCTTCGAGGTGAAGCCCCCAGAGCTGGACCCCCTGCACCCAGCCGCCAACCCCATGGAGCACTTTGCCCGGCACAGCGCCCTCACCATACCCCCGACGGCTGGGCCCCACCCTTTTGCTTCTTTCCACCCGGGCCTGAACCCCTTGGAGAGGGAGAGACTGGCCCTGGCGGGCCCCCAGCTGCGGCCCGAGATGAGCTACCCTGACAGACTGGCAGCAGAGCGTATCCACGCAGAGCGCATGGCGTCACTGACCAGCGACCCCCTGGCCCGACTGCAGATGTTCAACGTGACTCCACACCATCACCAGCACTCACACATTCACTCCCACCTCCACCTCCACCAGCAGGACCCCCTCCACCAAGGTGCGTGCCCCGGCATGGCAGGTGGGACAGAGGCACAGGGAGGGGTGCAGAGCCTGATGAGTGACAGTCACCATCCAGGAGCGGAAAGTGTTCTTTTCTGAACAGATTCCTCATACTTGGCAGATCTTAGAAGAGCTCAGCATCCACTACCATCATGGTTTTGCTGTATCACGGTCTGTCCTTGGCCCTGCATCTCTCCAGAACTGCAAGGCCTCAGACAGCTGCAGCACACCGGGGTGAAGCCTGTGTTATCGGCCCTGTGCCTGGGATGGAGGGAAGTGGCCTAGGCCCACGGGGCAGGGTAAGGGCAGCACAGCAGTGTCATGTGGCCTTTGGAGCCAAGGAACGTACAGATGAGGCACTGCGCTACTCAGGGGTCACTTGGTGAGAATTAAAAGCACAGTCCTCTTCTCTTGAGGAGCGAGGCTGGGCAGGCCTCCTGCTGGCTTTGGCTGAGTTCTCCGAGCTGACCCACCTGGCCAGGGCTGCCCAGTCCTATCCACCATGGGAGTAGGAGCTCCTGAAGGCCGCTCATTCACCAGCTGTGGGGAGGCTGCTCTAAGGCAGAGGTGAGATGGCGCAGGAGGGTGGCTACTGTGCTTTAGGAGGCAGGTTCACCGCTCCATGGGACTTGGGAGTACAGGTCCCGTGGTACAGCCTGTGTGCAGGGCTTCCTCACCAGCCACCCTCCAGTGTGGGGCAGGATGACTGAGAGGCCAAGGCCCAGAGGGAGGGTGGGGAGCCACCTTGCTTGGGGTGCCTCCCCTGCTCCTGTACCCAGTCCTGGCATGGGAGAGCACTCAGCATTGCCATCCTCATATCTGAAGCTCTGTTGCCACCTGGTGTAGACCTTACAAGCCTTGGTCTAACAAGTGTTGAGGACAGGTAGTCATTTGCTCATTCCTGCATCATTCATTCAGCATGTGTTTACTGAACCCCTGGGATGTGCCAGGCACAGTTGTAGGTGCTGGCAGAACCCCTGTCCACATTCACCTTCCAGTTTGGGGAGATAGTTGAAAGATGTGTGCTGGGTTGTGAGAGGTGGAAAGTGCACGTTGTGGAAGAACATAAATCCGGAAGAGGGACTCAGGAGAGTGGGGGGCAGTGTGGCAGTTTTGAGAAGGCTGTCAGGAGAGGCCCGCTGAGGACGCAGCAGAGACATGGAGGAGGTGAAAGGGCAAGCTGTGGGAAATAGGGGCAAGAGCAGCCACAGAGGCCGAGGGGGGCTCCCAACCTTCCAGGGACCCCCGGGCAGTGTGGCTGGAGGTGGCAACCCTGAAATTCCTGCCAGCACCTGTGTTGGCTGGAGCTGGGGGATAGGAGGTGAGGGTAGGAGGTGGTGTGGTGAGGTCAGATCAAGGCAACTTTCTGAAGGGAGAGACGCAAGATTTGGCGCCAGCAGAGAAGAGAGGGCAGTGCCGGGCCGGGTCCCCATTCTGCGCCACCAGTTCTGCTGGCCTCCTTTGGGCTCTGCAAGTGAAAGGCAGGGAGACAGCCCTTGGCAGGGCGTGCCAGCCCAACACCTGGTGGGGCAAGGCTGTATGCTGCTGTGACCTGACAGGCAGAGGGCAGGCCCAGGTGGCTGACGAGAGGAACCCTGCTGATCCCGGATCCTTGACCAAACCGGACTGGGATTGCCTGTTGGGGGCGCTCCACAAAGGGACTAGGAAGTACCTGCATCAGCGGTGGGCTCATCACTTCTCTCTGCCTCTGGAGCTGTTGTTGAAGGTGGAGGCAGCCACTTTAGGGCAGGGCCACCTGCAACCAGGTGGTGCATCCAGCCCTGGTGACCCGGAGCCAGCTTGGGCTAGGAGGAAGTCATCGGCCATTCCAGCTAAGGGGGACAAACATTGAAGAGCCGCGCGCCGCCTCCATCTGGCCTTTTGTCCTTTCTTTAGGTTCAGCAGGCCCCGTTCACCCGCTGGTCGACCCCCTGACTGCTGGCCCCCACCTGGCTCGCTTCCCCTACCCGCCTGGCACTCTCCCCAACCCTCTGCTTGGACAGCCGCCTCACGAGCACGAGATGCTTCGCCATCCAGTTTTCGGTAAGACTTCCCCTCTAGGAGGGGCGGGGAGGCCGTGTGAGTTGGGTTGGGGTCTCGTCTGCTGTTCTCATTCATTCATTCATTCATTCATTCATTCATTCATGCGTTGAGCAGGCAGGTTCTTTCCCCCTGCATGCAGGGGGTCCGTGGGGGAAACAAGCCTGCACTCTGGCACTCTGGGGGCTGCCTGGGGTAGGGGGTCATAAATGCATCAGCCTTGCTAAGAGCCAGGACTGCAGGACCAGTCAAAGTAGCAGAGGGGGCTCATAGCAGGTCTCTGAAGGAGAAGCACTTGGGCTGAGGCCTGGAGCATGTGGAGGAGGGGCCGGGAAGGGTCCAGGCAGAGGCTCCCAAGGGCACCTCCTGCCTCCCCGGAGGCTCTGCCTTCTGGCTTTCTGCAGTCTGGGAGGGGCTGGCTCCTGTGTCCGTGCTGGCACCTCTCCTGTGCTCCTTGCCGTTTGCTGTGCCTGTGCTGTCCCGGTCTTGGCCAGTCCTCTGGCTATTTCTGTAGCGCAGGTTGTTTTGTGTTTGGCAGGCACCCCCTATCCCCGAGACCTGCCTGGGGCCATCCCACCCCCCATGTCAGCAGCCCACCAGCTGCAGGCCATGCACGCCCAGTCGGCTGAGCTGCAGAGACTGGCCATGGAGCAGCAGTGGCTGCATGGACACCCCCACATGCATGGTGGCCACCTACCAAGTCAGGAAGATTATTACAGGTGAGGTGGGGTGCTGGGAGGGAGTGGAGGGGGATCTGAGCCCAGGCTCCCACCAAACCCCCCATGTGCCCACGGTGCTTCTCCCGCAGTGCCCAGGGCCAGGCTCCTCCCCCTCGGCCTGCTGGGCCCTAGAGGGGACATTGCGGAACCACAGTGGTGGGAGAAGCAGGGGAAGGGAGGTGTTGGGAGGGCAGGTCAGCTACACAGGAGGCTGCAGGCTTGGGCTTGGATTGCCTGGCTATTGCCTTTGGGGTTGCCCCCAGCCTGCCTGACTGCCTGCCTAGGCCTGAGACTAAATATGCTTTCCTGTTTTGTCTTTCCAGTCGACTGAAGAAAGAAGGTGACAAGCAGTTATAAGTTATTTATTTGTTAATGCTGGCTGTGGAAACCCCAGTTCTTGGGGGGAGAAACAGGACTTTTTACATACAATAGGAGCTGCAAAAGCAAAAAGAATATCTTCTAAAGATTTCTTTATATATTTAAAAACCCACAACTAAAAATGTATCCACATAATAGTGTTCGTTTGTCGAGAGGATTTCCCGAGACTGGTTTGGATCTCCCTGCATGACAGTCCCCCAGAAACTTAGTGAGTCCTGGACTGGACTGAACATCCAGAAAGCTTCCCTGCAATCTTGGGGTTTGGCTTTAGTTTTCTTTTCCTTGATTTCTCAGTAGGTGCTAGAATCCAGTTCACACCCTTCACTGTGCGTGCAGACACACTGACACACTCCGCCACGAGTGCTCCAGAGCCCGCGAGGCTTGCAGATCGGTGGCATAGGAATTTGGAATCCAAGAGCTATAATTTTTAGAAAAATCTTTTATTTTAATACATTGTAGGAAATCTTCATAATTTGAGAAAGTTCTGCAGCATGGCTTTTTACGTCTGTAAATAAATAATTTTAGAACAGCCTTTTTTTCTTCCATAAACTACTATTGTGATCTATTTTTTCCAGCCATGTCACTAATTGTGAATTCCTACCAACTATTGACAGAATACAGAGTTGATTTTTTAATAAAAAGTTATATATAATTATCCCTTTAATTAAAGGGAGCAAAGGGGCGTTCCACATGGGCAGAGAGGCTTGGGCCGAGGCCTGGTCACAGCAGCGAGCATCCAGGGTTTGCAGGGACGATGTTACAGACTGTCTGTTTTGCTACCTTGCGTTTCACTTGTGTCTGCTCCTAGCCTGTGCTCTGCCAGCAGCGCAGACTTCTGCTCCATCAGACCTCTTCCATTTTGCACAGGGAGTGCAGGAGGTGAATGTTCACTTTCTGTTCTCCGGTGTCACTGTTCTGTTTCCACGGGATGGAAAGCGCATGGGCCTGTGTCCATTGTAGATTTCCTTCTAGATTTCTATGTACACACACTTGATTGTTCTGGATGAATGTCTTTTTTAATACTCCGAAAATTTCATCATCGAAGAAATTCAAGAAAATGATTCCATACAAATAACTCAGCACATGAGCAACCCAGGACATATGCCTGCCAAAAGGATCTGTTAGAAGGCTGCCCTCTCGTGCTCATTGTCATCTGGATCTTGTGGTGAGGACGGCCCCGTCGTTCTTGCCGCAGACTGAGGCCACTTTTGAGCAAGGGAGATCGTGGAGTTAAGACAGGTGTCGGGGGTAGTCTGTATTTCACCCTAGGAGCAGGTCTGCGTGGTGACCCACCCCGCGCTGGGAAACCATTTGAGTGCCACTGTTCGTCCTGGAAGTGGGAACCGGAGTCCCACCCACAGATGTGCAGTCAGAAAGCCGGCTTTGTGGGGGCCGCTGCTTAGGAGGCCAGGCCCTTCTGAGTGGAACAGTCCTGGAGAGAGCCTGCCCTCCTTTCCGGGGTGCCGCTGTAATGCACTTTCTCCCAGGCGGAGTGCAGGCTCTTCCGGGTTGTCTCCCTTCTGTCAGCCCTGCTTCCTGCCAGGACATGTCCTCTTCCGATCTGTCTCTCTCAGACACTTGACAGCTCTTCTGCCATTGTGCTGGTCCCATCCCAAGAATTGTAGGACAAAAAGAGACCACACTGGGTCAGAGGACACAAAGTCCACCTAGGACCCAGGCCGCAGAGGGAGCAGGAAGAGAGGCTGATAGTTTGATCCAGAAACCAGCAGGTACTCGCTCAAATTCAGGTTCTGGAGTCAAATAGGGGCATTTCCAGTTTCTCTTAAAAACCGTGTTTGGTTTCAGTTGGGATAGGATTGTTTTGTCTGTTGAAAATGTTTCTAGGTGTTTTTTTTCTTCCATTTTTCTCTCATTCCATTTCTGCCTTAGCTTTAGTTTCTTAGCGGGGAGGAAAGCTCACATTCACCTTCCGCTGTGGGACTTCAGACCACATCGGCTTGGAGGCATTCGTCTCCTTCTGGGGTGGGGACAGGCTCTCACGGCAGGCTTGTTCCCATGGCTCTGAGTGAGGCCTCTTCCTGCTGGGCTGCCAGACTCCTGCGCCCAGGCCCCCACCTTCTCGGCTTTTGGTTTTTCTTTCTTTTTGGTAGAACACAACATCTGCCATTCAGTTAAACCTTCTTTATCTCCTCCTCTGTCATCCGTTTTTCCAAAGAATTAAGAGTCGAGTCCTCTGAGGTCTGTACTTGAAAACTGTCCGAAGGTGTTCTCGTTAGGTTTGCTTTTCTCCCCGTATCCCAAGGCGAAGCACTGAGATTCTTCCATCTAAAAAACCCTCGACCCGAAACCCTCACCTGGTCAGCTACAGTTTGTTTAGGAGGCCCTGACCTTCACGGTGTCTTTGAAGCCCAACCACTTGGTTTCCTTCCGATTTTCCTCCCTTTGTTCAGGGTTTGGTTTGGCTCCTCTGTGTGTGTCCGTATCTTGTTCAGTGTCCTCGAGGTTGAGCTTCACTCCACTGCGGCAGAGGCAGAGTGCACACTCGGATTTGCTACATTTCTATATATCTTGAAGCTAAATGTATATATGAGTAGTTCGCCGTGAGATAACACAGTGTGAACAGTAGACACCCAGAAATCGTGACTTCTGTGTTCTCTCCATTTGAGTATTTTGTAATTTTTTTGAAATATTTGTGGACATAAATAAAACCAAGCTACACTACAACCCCTGGGTGTCTCCCATGCGCTGTCTCATTCCTGGAGAGTGGGCGAGGATCCTGGCTGTTACGCTAGGGGGGAAGGAGCAGAGGGAGAGTCGGCTGTTCCCTGCTACTCAGGACCCTGTTTGAGCGGCTTCCAGAAACATCCTCTGTCTGGGAAGAGGCTTTCCCTGGTGAGGGCGCCATCTTTCTGCGGAGGCTCCCCAAGCAACGGGATGGGCCCTAAGCAGGCGTTGGCATTGGGACTAAAAGCATCTTCCCCTACCCCTCGCCATTCACCCCACACCTCTAATCTGTGGACGTCGCCAGCGTGTATGGGTGTGTGGCAGCCTCCCTGCTCGGGAGACGTCAGAGCCGCCCTCACCTGTCTCTCCCCAAGGCCAGCCAGTGCCCCAGCACCCCGCCCTCCCGCCCAGCTCTAGAGTCGCCCTCAGGTGGCAGGTGTATCCCAGTCCTAGGGGGCTCTGACCCTCCAAAGGGGCAGCAGGCAGCCTGCAGCGTGTGGACATGGCCACGTGGGCAGGCATGGTTGGAATCTGCGCTGTGGCTTAAGAACCTGTCGGGAATCTGCACTGTGGCTTAAGAACCTGTCGAGGGCGTTTTCCTGAAGCCTCAGGATTGTCCCGGGAAGTGTGTCCACCCCTTGTCATCTGGCATGGGGCCATGAGTTTCTAGATGTTTTGGGACATGGGAAGAGAACAGCCCAGAAGGCTGTTGGTAAACTGCCCTCAAACCAGGCAGGATCCGCCACGTGGTGAAGACTTGGGGAGCAGCAGGCACCAGGCACTGCCTCACTCGGGACCTGAGAAAGCATCGTCATACAAGGACCCGAGTGGCACACACAGTGACGGTCCTCGAGGCAAACAGCAGGGGTCCTGCTCAGCATCGTAGCTGACCAGGGCACAGGAATGGGCCTACAGGCCGGCCGCGGGAGCCCCAGGTGGCTCTCAGTCCAGGTCTTGAGTGAGAGGATGGCACTGGGGTGGCTGGGAGAGGCTGGAATCCAGGCGCTGTCTTTGTGGGTCTCTGGGACTGCCCCCCTTTAGGAAGCTGCTGTGTTTAGCAGGTACAGGTCTGTGAGGTGTAGATTTCAGGGTGGTCAAATGATTGGACCCAAGCGTCTTGAGTAGATAGTAGGTTGATGCTACAACAAGGCCTCATCAGAGCTGGGCAGCTTCTCAGGTGTGAACAGCTGTGGCCATTGTCACCACTCTGCCATGCACGCATGTGAGAAAGAGGGCTGGGAATGCTAACCAGACATCTGCTGGGTGGACGGGGTGGAGGGAAATGGTGCTGTCCTCCAGCAGCACCCCCAAGCTGGGCCCTCACCTCTTGCTGCCCCAAGGCGTGCCCTCTGCCCCTTTGTTCCTGGAAATGCATCCTCAGCTTGGACATGGTGGCTCAGCAGCCCCGCTGGTTCCACTGCAGGTGGGCTAGGGAGATGGCACGTGGCAGGACATGGTGTAAGTCCTAGGGCCTCAGCACAGTGTAGGTGTGCCGCAGGTATGTGGCTGCATGGTTGGTAAGTGTCCACGGTAAGTCTAGGGAGGGGAGACCTCACTTAGGCCTCACCTGGGTAAGACAAGATCACGTATCTGAGGGCAAGGATGCACCGTGGAGAGATCAGCGGTGGCCTCCCACACACACACGGGATTGCAAGCTTCCAGGCCCTCAAAAATCAGCACTGGTGAGCTATACAGTTGTGGATGTGATCAGCTGATGAATGGTGGCGGGGCCCTTCTGTGTGGAAACTGAGGAGACGTGAGGACCCCTCATCTGAGCTAAGAGCCCTCACTAGCCTGACAATGTGGTGAGACCCAGGGCAGTGTGGCTGGGCGCCAACACAGACCAGTGACCACCGTCAGCCTCACCTGAGCAGCCCAGAAGGCCAGGGTACATATCTGAACTCAGAGCTTTGAAATCAGAACCAGCTACCCAGACACGGGATGAAGCTGCCAGGCCCCAAGACCAGTGGAAAAGTCTGTCCTGCACTGGACCCCTGGGGTCCTTCCTGCTGCCCAGTGGAGACCCAGGAACAGCAGGGTCCTCGGCCTCCCTACCTTCTCCTAGGGAAGGTCTGCCAGATGAGCCAGCCAGGGGAGGCAGCCGTGCACTTGGTCATCCAGTTGGACTGATGTGGGCTGCAGGATAAAGCCAGCCCTTTCTGGTTCATGAGGTTCCTGGACCTCCCATTGGAAGGTGGAGCCTGGCCGGAGCTGGCATCCATCGTGGATCCCCAGGGGTCCAGGAACAGCCTCCTGCTCAGTCCCTGATGAGCTCCAGCCACGGATCCCTCACCAGGTCCTCTTGGAGGTGGCATTGTCGGCTTTTGGCAGTCTCGGTATCTCAGGTCCTTTCCCTGAATCCCTGCTGGGTTCCTAGCTGCCCTGGGATCCTTGGCAACTCAAGTTCTGGGCCCTGGTTCTCTGCTCTCCAATTCAAGGTGGCTTCTCCAGTGACTGTCTTTGCCAAGAGTGGTCATTGTTTCCTTTTGGCACCTCAGGGACCCAGACTGCAGAAGTCCCCCTGTATCTCCCGCAGCCCAGCTGTGTGCGCACAGGCTCCCTTCTTAATGAACCAAGTTCTGTGTGGAAGGCACTTGCTCTGTAGATATTGGATGGATGGATGGGCCCTGCTGAATGGACGGATGGACGGATGGATGGATGGATGGATGGATGGACGGACGGACGGACGGACGGACGGGATGGATGGACGGATGGACGGACGGATGGATGGATGGGATGGACGGACGGA
>NW_012098654.1:3058062-3064964 GCF_000951045.1 Mandrillus leucophaeus | reverse complement strand
GGACGGACGGACGGACGGACGGACGGATGGATGGATCCATCCTGCAGGGCAAGGTTCCTTGCTGCCAGTCCAGATATGCTGTTGGGAAGTAGGTGTGAAGGACCAGATAGAAGGACCTTTTGGGTTGACTTAGGAAGGCATCCCAGGGACGCCTCTGCTGGGCACCTAGAGACCCTCCCTTCACATTCTCCTGACTGTGCCTGCCATGTGGGCCCTGCAGCCCCTCTGACCCCAGCCCTGGTTGACACCATCTTAGAAATGGGGAATTGGGCTTGGGGGATCGGCTTCTGGTGAACCCCTAGGGTTTGAGTATCCACTGGAGTAAATTTGGTTAAAAACAGGCCTTTAGGGCACTTTTCAGTTGTCCCAGAGAGGATTCCTGAGGCCATTTCTTGCCTATCCCACTGTTTTCTGGGCACCTGACCACCCAGCCCCATCCATCTCCTTGGACCCTGCTGCTGGGCAGCCGTCAAAAGAGTCCGTCCCCATCCTGGCCACCAGGTGGCAGTCGTTACAAGGCCCAGGTGCTTTCCCTAGGCCTGTGGCCGCCACAAGACCTGCAGCCTTCGCCGTAGGGGTGAGCCAAGGCTCCCTGGGGATGGTGGGGAAGGCTGGAGGGTTTGACACTGAGCATTGTGTAAGAGATCCGACATTTCCTGGAGGCAGGCAGCCAGACGGGTGGGTCAGAGATCAAGGGGCGACTGGACAGGCCCCAGCAGAGCAGAGTGTGGAGACGGCTGGGAAGAGGGGGCTGAGTGTGGGCAGGTGAGGCTGAAGGCTGTGGGCAGGTAGGCAGGGCGGCACGGCTGTGAGAATGAGGGCAAAGGCCTTGTCTAGAGAACAGGAGGTTTCTTCTGTTCTCCGCTGCATCCCCCAGGGCTTGGGAGGTACCCGGTAGGAACTCAATGTTTCTTGTGTAGAAGAGAATCCCAGGACGGCATCAGCAGTGGATGACTTCCAAGAATCAAGACTCCCATAACCATGCCTCCACTCCCCGAAAAGCCCCCTGAGCAGCTGCTGGGGGTCCTTGTGTGCCATGAAAGTACCCACCCCCAGTTCCAGACACCTGCTCCTTCCCTCTTCGGATGCCCTCCACCCGCTCCCTGCTGAGGATGACACGTCACGTGCCACGCGCCCGAGTGGATTCTGCAGACACGCTCCAAGCGAGTGCAGGGAGGGCCGGGACCGCCCGACTGCCGGGGGCCCAGGTAATTGTCAGTTCTTGCATATTCCAGGGAAACCACCTCTGTTCCCCCCAGAAACCTGTAGCCCAGCCTGGTGAGTGTGGGAATGCCACCTTACCCTGTCCTGGTTCCCAAGGGAATGGTCCAGGGTTAGCCCAACAGCCTAGGGAGGTAGAAACACAAAACCCAGGGAGGTGATGACTTCTAGGGCAATTCCTTAGATGATGTTCAGTTTCCATGCTAAGTGCTGTGAGCAGCGCTCGATGGCAGTTCTGAGTGGCATCAAGGAACAGGAGCCACTTTCCAAGTTTGCTGACAAGAAAGTCAGGAATGGCTTCAGATCTTGGTGGCACAGTTTTGGTTTTGAGTGGCCTGAGAAGTGTGAGTCTTACGGAGTGCTGGCCGATAAAGCAAGAGGCCTTCTCCCGCTGTCCCCTCACCTCTGAATGGGATGAGAAGCTCCTTCCAAGCTGAGCTCTCTGGGGAGCGAGCCCAAGGCCTCCCTGCAGCAGCACAGTGTTCAGGACACAGGGAAGGAAGCCGCCCGCCCTCAGGGGCTCGGCCTGCTCACAGTGCTCCTGAGGCATTCGGCGGCATGAGGCTGAACTCAGACTCTTTGGGCTCAAACTCCACCCGGTTGTGACCTGGGCTAGGTACTGGGTGTGCTTGTCTCAGGATCCAGGTCTGTCAAATGCAGGAATGGTACCTCCTTCCCAGCAAGGTCGGAGAATAGATTAAGATTCATTCACATGTGACCGCGTGCATAGTGAGGACTTCGCAAACAGCAAGCAGCGGTGACCATCCTCATCATCACAGCTTGAATTTTTTTTTTTTTTTTTAATTTTTTTAGACAGAGTCTCGCTCTGTCGCCCATGCTGGAGTGCAGTGGCGCCATCTCAGCTCACTGCAATCTCTGCTGCCGGGTTTGAGTGATTCTCCTGCCTCAGCCTCCCAAGTAGCTGGGACCACAGGCGCCCACCACCACGCCCAGCTAATTTTTTGTATTTTTAGTAGAGATGGGATTTCACCGTGTTAGGCAGGATGGTCTCAATCTCCTGACCTCATGATCCGCCCGCCTCAGCCTCCCAAAGTGCTGGGATTACAGGTGTGAGCCACTGCGCCCGGCCCACAGCTTGATTTTTAAGTAGAGAGAAATCCTCTCTGAGATGTGGAAGTCAAACGAATGTGGCTCTCAGTGAGTCCCAGGCCTTGTGGTTTGGAGCCAGTGACTGCCCCCACTGCCATCTGCTAGGAACAGACCTGAAGGTCAAGGGCAGCTTTTTGGACCCGGCCTGAGGGCAGTACCCCCGCAGTTCGGGAGGCAGGGCAGGTTCTCAGAAAAGAGAGGCTGACAGGGACAATTCCCACATGTAGAAGCAATCTGTCTTTTGTTAGAAAGTTCTAGGAAGAGGGCCTAGGATTTGACAAGCCAAGAGTAAGAGGGAAGCCCCTTATTCTTCATTTTGACCAGTTCTTGGCAAAGACAGCCCAGACCAGAGGACAGCCACCCAACACCACAATTTCTAGAAAGTCTGAAGCTCTTCCAAGCCACATAAATGTGGGGAGGATAAGTCTGCAGTTCCAGGAAAAGCATGGGACTAACAGGGCCCAGGTCCATGGAGGCCCAGTGGAGCTGTGTGACTTTGAAAAGCCACTAAACCTCTCTGTGCTTCAGCTACACGTGTATCAGGGACCATGAGAGCCACCTCGCTGAACTCATGACCATGAAGAGTAAAGCAGCACATGAAAGCACAGGGAAAGAATCGCTGGCTCCAACCAGGATGGACTGAACGGAGGAGGTGGCATTTCAGACAGGTCTACGTGGATTAATCAGATATTGATCGGCAGAGAAGAGGTGGACTTGGCCTGCAGGAAGATCCTAAACACAGACACCAATTGCGGCCCGCAAGGGTTCTGTGGCTGTAGTACAGGGAGCTGGCAACATGGCGGGTGGCCGGCTCAGGAAGATGGGCTGAGCTCCGTTTGGCGGGAGGAATTTCCACCTGATTCCTCAGGCTCTGGGGAGCCAGGGTGGGTGTCATGGAAGACTGGAAGAGGGGATGGGCTCAGGCCTGTGTTTGTAGCCCCCCAGCTTCAGGGTGGAAGATGGATGTGAGGGTAGACAGGAGGCCAGGAGGCCGGCAGGGGTGCAGAGAGGAGCGGTGGGGCTCCAGGAGGCAGCAGGCAGTGGCACTGAAGAAGGCTATGGCCCATGGGAGGCTGGGGCTCACGTGGGAAGGTCATAACCAAGGTGGGGAGGCCGTGGTTGGGAGGGAGGCTGTGGCCCAGGTGGGGAGGTAGCCTTTCTGGCTGGCCCTAACTGGTCACAGCAAGATGATAAGACACTATCAGAAACCCCAGACTCCCCCCAGGCTGGCAACAGGCCCCAGATCCCCTGTCGCTTGTTTTGGATTTGTGGTCAGGGATGTCTTCTATGTCCCCAGAACACAGGGACCATGCAGTGAGGGAACTGGGGGCTGCACAATCCCAGGCCAGACCCAGCTTGGCGATAACAGGGACCTGGCTGTGACCCCCTCATGGCCATTAATCACCCTGCGGGGAGGAGCCCTCCCAGGCCTCTGGGAAGGGGCTTCAATGAGCTCGTGGTGTCAGGTGGTGGAAGATGGTCAGAGGCCAGATGGTGAGGGACTGCCACAGTCACGAGAGCTTTGCCAGGTCCATAAAGGGACACTGGGAGGCAGTGGGCACGGCCCGGGCAGACCCAGGCTCAGCAACACCTGCGCACAGCAGGCACATGAGGTCCATCTGTGGAATGAACCCTTGGTCGATGGAGGGGGAGGAATGACCCGAACCTCGCCCTCCAGCCCCTAGTCCCTGCCTGTGGAGTCCAAGGGCAGGATGGGTGCTGACCAGCCCCGTCGGCTCCAACCTCCTTGAGATTCCAACTTTTGGAATTTTACAATCCAAGCATCTTGGTGCCTGTGCTCCCTCGAACCTGTGAAACAAGTGCTCACCTCGGAGAACCCTCGCTGGCTTCATCAGGGCACTGCTCAAACGGCACCTCACTTGTGAGGCCGCCCAGCACGCCACTGCCGCCCCGTCCTCCTGCCCTGCACTTGCACTCGCACTGCATGGAGCCTCAGCGAGCCATGTGTCTCCCTTCCTCTCACATCAGGTCCAGCAGGGCAGAGTGGACACTCACAGCTGGATTCCTGGGCCAACCACTGTCTGTCACACCCAGGCACTCGCTGGATATCTGGAGGGTGGATGAGTGGATAAGAGGATGGATGGATGGATGGATGGATGGATGGATGGATGGATGGATGGATGGATGGATGGATACATGGAGAAGTGGATATTTGGATGGGTAGATGGGTGAACATGTGGATGGATGGATATATGGCTGAGTGGATATTCAGATAGGTGGATAATAGTTGTATGAGTGGATGGATGGTCATGTGGATGGGTAGATGAGTAGATGTGTGGATGGATGGATATATGGATGAGTGGATATTTGGATGGGTAGATGGGTGGATATGTGGATGGATGGATATATAGAGAAGTGGATATTTGGATGGGTAGATGGGTGGATGGATGGATATATGGATGAGTGGATATTTGGATGGGTGGATGGGTGGACGAGTGGATATTTGGATGGGTGGGTGGATGGATGGATGGATATATGGATGAGTGGATATTTGGATGGGTGGATGGGTGGATATGTGGATGGATGGATATATGGATGAGTGGATATTCAGATGGGTAGATATTTGGATGAGTGGAGGGATGGTTATATGGATGGGTGGATGGGTGGATATGTGGATGGATGGATATATGGATGAGTGGTTATTTGGATGGGTGGATATTTGGATGAGTGGATGGATGGTTATGTGGATGGATGAATGGGTGGACATGTGGATGGATGGATATATGGATGAGTGGATATTTGGATGGGAGGATATTTGGATGAGTGGATGGATGGTTATGTGGATGGGTGGATATGTGGATGGGTAGATGAATGAATGGATGAGAGAATAAATGGATGAATGGACAAGTGAATGAATATGAGGCATTCTGATCCAAAAGACCTGTATGCTCTGACTCTACCCTGGGATGCAATGTACAGAATGTATGGTCTAGTTAGACCAGGCTCTCTCTACCTCAGCATGATTGACATCTGGGTCTTGCTAGCTCCTTGCCGTTGGGGCGGTCCTGTGTGCCGTGGGAGGTTTACAGCATCCCTGAGTTGTGACAACCAAAGCTATCTCCAGACGTTGCCAGATGTCTTCCCGGGGGTGGGGGTGGGGTGGCAAAATTGCCCCTGGTTGAGAAGCATTGAATTACACCTTTACTTTCAAAAAAAGATTCTTACAAACCTCCCCCTGCTCAAGTCCTCAGGAGGGTAACTCAATCCCCTACGGACCTCTCAGCCACCGGAGAGCAATGCCTAGAAACCGCAGGCTTTGCGGCTGTCGTTTATTATTTTATCACATATTTACATTCCAGTAGGCAGCCTGTCCCCCTGTCCACCAAGGTCCTTTGGTCCTCACTGGTCGGCCTGCTGCAGACCCCCAGGTGCAGGCGCGTGTGCAGAGTCGAGGCTCCGCGATGTCAGACATTCAGCAGGAGAGGCCGGTGCTCCTCGTCTGCAGCATCGCTGGGAGGAATTTCATAAATGACAAACAGGGAGGAGTACAGGCAGCCCAGGAAGGACACGAGGCTGGAGAAGTACATCACTCCGTTGGCGCTGCCCACAGCCGAGGTCAGGGGCCCCAGGACCAGGGAGACCAGAATCTGGGCCAGGAAGTACTGGCAGCTCAGCAGAGAGATGTCCACGCCCATGCCCCGCCGGGTGCCGTCCGCACTGGACCCTGCAAACTGACCCAGAGGAAGACACGTGTCAGCGAGACCCGTCGCAGCCGGCATGAGGTGACCGAGCTCCATGTGTCCTGCGAGCCCAGGAGGCCTGAGCGGCCACGCACAGCGGCCTCACATTTTCCAGTGCCGACATGCACAGGGAGTTCAGCCAAGAGTTTAACAATGTTTTTGTTTGGAGAGATGACGACAATGAAAAGAATCCGTGACTAATGGGGCAGATGAGGTGGCCGGAGACACTTTCCCCCTCAGCACTTGAGCTCCTCCCCGTCCTCTCACCCAAAGAAAACCAACCTGCACAGCCAGGCGGCCACTCCACTCCCGCCATCCCATCCTTCACCTTCGTCCGGGATGGGACCTGCCCAACACCACTCCCCACAAAGTCCTCTGCACATGACGCCCTTTGGTCCTCTGTCTGAGGCTCCGAGGTCCTCGTGGCCTCCAGCTTGGACGCGTCACTCACTCTCCCTTCCCTGCATGCCACACTGGGAGACAGTGGCCGAGAGTGTGGTCTGTGCAGAGCGACAGTGGGGAGCCGTGGCATGGATTTCCGTCACTCAGCTCCCCCAGCACCAGCCGGTCGGCAAGGTGCTGGGTGAGTGGGCATTGCTGTGACTTGGGAGCCTGGGCCTCCCCTGTGGCTTCCCTGTGCCAATTCTACCCCCATCAGAAGGGCTGTGCTCAGGGCCAGCCCAACTGAACGTGTCAGACTCCAAACTCCCTAAAACAAATCAGGCCCAGGCCTACGGGAGGCAACTGAGGCATGAGATTAAAAGGGAGAGAGAGAAACTCAGTAATCCAGGTCACATTTCCTTCCTTCCTTCCCTCCTTCCTTCCTTCCTTCCTTCCTTCCTTCCTTCCTTCCTTCCTTCCTTCCTTCCT
>NW_012098654.1:3049527-3057981 GCF_000951045.1 Mandrillus leucophaeus | reverse complement strand
CCTCCTTTCCTCCCTCCCTCCCTCCCTTCCTTTCTTCCTTCCTTTTTCTTTTTCTTTATTGAGACAGGGTCTTGCTCTGTTGCCCAAGCTGGAGTGCAGTGGCACAATCTCAGCCCACTGCAGCCTCAGCCTCCTGGGCTCAGGTGATCCTCCCACCTCAGCCTCCTGAATAGCTGGGACTACAGGTGCATGCCACCACGTCTGGCTAATTTTTAATTTTTTTTTTTTAAGAGATGGGTCTGACTATGTTGCTCAGGCTGTGCAGGTAATATTTCAATGCAGCATTTTAAAATTTCAAAGTCACTGCAAAAGAAAATTATGGTGGGAACATTATGTGACCATAAAATGGAATGAGGCCCTGACCCAGGAAACAGCATGGATGGAGCTCAAAGCCTACAGCTGTGCCACAGATGCCAGACACAAAAGACCATGGATCGCCTGACTCCATCACAGGAGACGTCCCAAATAGGCAAGTCCATGGGGACAGGAAGTAGGTTAGTGGTCACCTAGGCCTGGTAGAGTGGGAGGGTCAGAGGGGTGACAGCTGACAGATTCTTCCTGGGCTGACAAAACTGTTCTGAAATTGACGGTGGTGACGGTTGTACAACTCTGCGTGTGCCGAAACCACCGAACGGTGCACGTCACACGCTATTAGATGGTGCACGATATCTCAGTACAGCTGTTAAAAGTCTATGCTGAGCAAAATATCAACAAAAATTTAAGGCACTTTATTTTTTATTTATTTATTTGAGACGGAGTCTCGCTCTGTCCCCTGGCTGGAGTGCAGTGGCGTGATCTCGGCTCACTGCAAGCTCCGCTTCCCAGGTTCTCGCCATTCTCCTGCCTCAGCCTCCCGAGTAGCTGGGACTACAGGCACCCGCCACCACACCTGGCTAATTTTTTGTATTTTTTAGTAGAGACGGGGTTTCACTGTGTTAGCCAGGACGGTCTCGACCTCCTGACCTCGTGATCCACCTGTCTCGATCTCCCAAAGTGCTGGGATTACAGGCGTGAGTCACCGCACCTGGCCTGTTTATTTATTTACGCAGCCTCTGTCACCCAGGCTGGAGTGCAGTCGCGCAATCTTGGCTCACTGCAACCTCCGCCTCCTGGGTTCAAGCGATTCTCCTGCTTCAGTCTCCCCAGTAGCTGGGATTATGGGCACGGGCCACCATGCCCCGCTGATTTTTGTATTTTTAGTAAACACGGTTTCGTCACGTTGGCCAGACTGATCTTGAACTCCTGACCTCAAGTGATCCACCCGCCTCGGCCTCCCCAAGTGCTGGGATTACAGGCGTGAGCTACTGCACTCGGCCTTTTAAGGCACTTTTAAATGCCATTTTTCTTTTTGCCTCAGATTCCAATATGGGGTGGCTCAGCACTGTTATTGATCCTCTCTTTTTTTTTTTGAAAGTACTACTATCTTTATTATGGCATGCAGTAGTATTTTATACATTAGGTCATTTTATAGTAAAAACATTTATGTACAACTGTAGAGAAACTGCTGCACAGATAGCTCCAACTTGAATTAGAAACTATTTTCTCTGTAGAAAATAGTAAAAATTATAACATTTACCAACCTAGCCCAACGAGTTCATTTAAACAAAATAGTAGCTAAATATATTATACGTTTATAAATACAGGTTGAATTCTGGGATCCAGGAGAAACTTGAGTTTCATTGATTGAAACAGCCATGTTTTAAGTTATGTGAAGTGAAATTTCATTTTTTTTTTTTTTTTTTTGAGACAGAGTCTTGCTCTGTTGGCCAGGCTGGAGTGCAGTGGCACAATCTTGGCTCACTGCGACCTCCACCTCCAGGGTTCACGCCTTTCTCCAGCTTCAGCCTCCTGAGTAGCTGGAACTACAGGTGCCCGCCACAACGCCTGGCTAATTTGTTGTATTTTTAGTAGAGACCAGCCTGACCAACATGGTGAAACCCCGTCTCTACTAAAAATATAAAAAAATAGCTGGGCATGGTGGCACCTGCCTGTAATTCCAGCTACTTGGGAGGCTGAGGCAGGAGGATCGCTTGAACCCAGGAGGCGGAGGTTGCACTGAGCCGAGATCGTGCCATTGCACTCCAGCCTGGGTGACAGAGCGAGACTCCATCTCAAAAAAAAAAAAAGGAAAAGAAAAACTGATGTTTTTGTTCTGCATGGTTTTTTGGCAAAAATTCTGATTTTTAAAAATACTGTATTAACATGTTATTGATCTGGATTGCTGAGTTTTCTGAGCTTCACTGCCTCCCCATAAGCCCCACCCTGAATGACTGGGACAGGCGTCAACAGGAGACCCCATGACCTGACAAAGGAGTAGGAAGGGGCAGCCTCCCATTCCGTGCATCCCCGCAAAGGACAGAGCCCAACCCAGAGCCTGGGTGAGCTCGAGGCTTGTGCTAAGGAAGCAGTGAGGGGATTACAGGCAGGTGCACGCCCCACGCTCAGAAGGGCCCCCCTTGGTTGAATGCTCTGCCATTGCTGTCTTGACAGTCATCACTGTGCACCTGGCTCTGCGGATTGTGCCGCTGGTCCTGGGGGACAGTTCTCCGGAGGGGCTTCTCCAAGAAGCGGACCCGAAGCAAGACAAGGGAGAGCACCTACCTTCTTACTCTGGTAGTAATCGCAGAGCAGCGAGTAGGGCAAGGTGCACAGGGTGGAAAATAAAACCCCGTAGGTTATGCAGAGCGACAGGACCACGTAGAGATTCCTGGAGAGGGTGGCGAGCCCCGTCCCCAGGCCAAAGGCGAGATAGGCGATGAAGTAGAGGGTGCGGACGCTGAGGAACTCCTCCAGCTTCTCCAGGATCGCTGCGGGCCACAGAGAAGGTGAGCGGTGCCACACGGCCAGAGCCTCCGGGGACTCAGCTTCCAGCGCTACCTCCCCACGGCTGACCTGAAGCTAGCAGTGGTGGGACCTGGCTTGGCAGGCCACTTGCCCCAGACCAGAAAGTACTTCCTGGGGCACCCAGGGGAGCTGAGAGACCGCCCCAGTAACTCTGGTGGGAGCCCAGGGCAGGGCTGTCTGGGTGGATGGCAGGACCGGGGTGTCCTGTTCACACCGGCTCGGGTCAGGTCCCCCAGGGCTTCTGCAGGTGGAGGGATCTTGGGGTTGTGACACCAAAAAGGCTCAAGGACTGAGGGTCTCGAGCTAAACCTCTGTGTTCTTGTGTAATTATGGGCACAACAGCAGCCCATCCCGTCGTCGGCCACCATCTTTACGCCCCCAAGATGACGCGACAGCATGGATATCAGCAACGGGGCTCCCTAGAATCGATAAAATGGGGCCAGTTCCCCATGCCCCAAGGCCACACGGCTATGGGGGAACCCAACACCCAAGGTGCCGCCCCGTGGACTCGCAAGTGAGATCTGACAAATTTCTTCTTGCCGCAGCCCCTCAGTGACCCTCTGCTTTGGGGCTCGAACCCATGAAGATGGGGGCAACTAAAATAAAGCAGTTGGCAGATCATGGCTCGAAGGCGAAGTCCAACCTGCAGACTAGTTTTGTAAATTAAAAAAAAATTAATTTAAAGAATCAAAAAGAGATGAATATTTTGTGACATGTGAAAATCACATTAAATTCATATTTCAGTGAACACAGTGCAGTTTTACTGGCACACGGCACGCCCATTCGGTTTCCCCTGTCTGTGGCTTTCAGTGAGGGGCTGCAACAGAGACCGCTGGGCCGGCAAAGCTGGAAATACCAACTCTGTGGCCTTTTGCAGAAAAAGTGTGTGGACCTCTGGGATAAAATTTGCCCGGTGCACGCTACCAGCCAGGCCCCATGGGGCTGGCACCTCGGCTTCACCCTGGTATGAACTAAGCACCGTGCTCCAAGGGTACCCCAGACAGAGAACCTCAAAGTCATCTGGGCCCCTGGCCCCTGCCCACTCCCATGCTCCACGATCACTCACCCCTGCCCCCACCTCCCTGGGGACAGGTTGCTCCCTGAATCAAAGTGGGAAGGAGCTGGGGGCTGGCAGACGATACGCTGCCTGGGAATGGCCTCAGGTTCCCCCTGGGCCCCCACTTCACCCTCGCTACGGCCTGCAGGTATAGTCAGGTTCTGACAAGCACCCGTGCCCCATAGGCCACCAGCTCTCAGAGGCCTGAGGCCCACAAGCTCCATTTCTTCAGTCCGGCTCCCCCAGGCCCAGTGCCCTGCAGCGGGGAAAGACAGTGGTGCCCCCCAAATTGGTACGTAGTGTCTGCAATCGTAAGGACATGAACCTGCCTTCACTTCACATGCTCCAGGGACCCAACCAAAGCCCTCACTACCGTGCCAGCCTGGCTGGCGGCGGGTACCTGAGTAGAAGGCTGCACTGAAGGCGTAGATGCACATGCCCCAGCAGCCCATGGTCACGCCGCTGTTGTACTTCTGATACGCCTCGGACGTGTGTGGGGCCTTGGGGTCCCCCTGAAACACCACCTCGCCCATGAAGTCCGTGTAGAAGAGCAACATCCCCTCGAATGAGAGCCACCCTGGAAGAAAGAAAGGGGTTGATGACGTTGGGGGCAAAGGCCAGCACTCTGCCCTTTCTCTAACCAACGTGTATCTACTGGTTATAAAAGCAAGGAGCGATTAAAACTGTGTTCGTTTCTGATATGGTTTAGCCGTGTCCCCACCCAAATCTCATCTCTAACTGTAGCTCCCGTAATCCCTGTGTGTCACGGGAGGGACCTGGTGGGAGGTAACGGGATCATGGCAGTTCCCATGCTGTTCTCATGGTCGTGAATACGTCCCATGAGACCTGATGGTTTTATAAATGGCAGTTCCCTGCACACGCCCCCTTGCCTGCCGCCATGTAAGATGTGCCTTTGTGCCTCCTTTGCCTTCCGCCGTGATTGTGAGGTCTCCCCAGTCATGTGGAACTGTGAGTCCATTAAACCTCTTTTTCTTTATAAATTACCCAGTTTTGGGTATGTCTTTATTAACAGTGTGAGAACAGACTAACAGAGTTTCCTTACAATTTTTTTTTATTTTAAAACACCATATATTTCTATAAACATGAGGCAAGGGTAGCAGTGGAGGTGCTCCAGCTACCTCGGCAATACAGGGGAGGGGGTCCATTTAATTGGGAGAAATCCACCAGGAAGCACAGGCATGCATGTGCTGGCAGATGTGCTTAGCACTCCGTTCCTTGAACCATGGGAATTCCGTCTTTGGTAGAGGAAGGTGGTATTTATAGGCCCTCTCGAACCATAATGAATTATCATCTATAATGTTCTATGCCATCGAGAATTATTAAACAGACTCGTTTTGATGGCAGCAGAATATTTCACAGTGTGGGTGCACCCTGATATATTTAACCCTTCCCCAACTGTTTGACACCTCTATCCCCGATCACAGACTGTGGCTGTCCTAAGCCATGCTGTGATCAGTACCTTGCATATATATTCTGAATTTAGTTTTTGATTACGGGCTTGCATGGAATACTGAGTAAGGTCACAGGGGAAAAAGGTAGGACCATTTTCAAGATTCTCACCCATTACGAAACTGCCTTCTAGAAGGTCATGTTGATTTATGTCCCACAATATACGAGAGCCTAGATTATCTCAAATTCTTTTTTCTTTTCTTTTCTTTTCTTTCTTTCTTTTTTTTCTTTCTTTTCTTTTTTTTTTTTTTTTTGAGGTGGAGTCTTGCTCTGTCACCAGGCTGGCTGGAATGCAGTGGTGCCATCTCGGCTCACTGCAATCTCCACCTTCTGGGTTCAAGCAATTCTCCTGTCTCAGCCTCCCAAGTAGCTGGAACTATAGGCACTCGCCACCACGCCCGGCTAATTTTTGTATTTTTAGTAGAGACGGGGTTTCACCATGGTGGCCAGGATGGTCTCGATCGTCTCACCTCGTGATCCACCAGCCTTGGCCTCCCAAAGTGCTGGGATAACAGGCGTGAGCCACCGTGCCCAGCCTCAAATTCTGAATCATGTTCAAACGTTCAACCACTCAACAGCGAAAAGAGACTAAATGGAATGAAATGCAAGTTGGTGCTTTTCATTGGTCATTCAAAGGCCAGCCGTGTGAATTGACGAACGGCAATAGACATGGGCAGGCAGGTGTGGGGTCTGTGCTTGAAGACAGAGCAAGACAAAGTTGGAAGGTGGGAAGGTGGGAAGGTGTGGGTCCATCATTTCACTGTGGAGTTGTCCAAAGGGCTTCAGGTAATAAGAATTTTGGCTCTGTGGAGACCCAGGTGTCGGATCCAGAGTGAGCTATGTGGCTCTCAATGGTGACACCTGGTTTAGTTTGGGGCTGTCCAGGGCAGGCACCCCGGAGAAAAGCCCTCCAGGGCAGCCACCGCACCCCAGGCCTGCCCTTGGTGCTGCTGTAGGGGGCTGGTGAACATAGAAAAGTTCTGGGAAGGGAGGCTCAGGGGCATCCTGGGAGGCCAGTGGGGCGAGAGCCCTGAGCAGGACCGGGACTACGGGGAGGCTTGGCCGGGAGCTCACCCAGGAAGTGGTTGACGCAGAGGGTGCGCAGTGCCTTGGGCATGTTGCAGATGGTGGAGCAGAGGCGGCCCACGGACAGAGGCTGCTCCACGCGCTCGCTGGAGCCCGTCAGCTCGCTCTCGTACTTCACGCCGTTGAGCAGGATGTTGGCGACCTGGGAAGAGCCCACAAACCCCTCATCAGAGCCCCGCACCCCATCAGGCAGCGCAGACTCCGCTCTGCTCAGGGGAATGCGTTCTCGGAAACACCGCACCGGTCTGTCTTCATATCAGAGGGCATGAGCCCCGCGTGGACACCAGCCTCAGAGGAACGGCTTCAGGGCATCGCTTCCGAGGCCCTGGACCAGCTAAGACTAGAATTTCATTTCAGGTATGCCTACGGTTTCGCCACAGGACACGATCTGTGCCACAGGGAGTGAGATAAGACTTTGTAAAATGCAAAATACATTTGAAATACACGTGGGTCAGTTCAGATCCGAACACTTAGGAAGTCCTTTCTTTTTCACAAGAGAAGGCTGGGAAAGACTTATTTCAAGGTGGCCACCAGGAACATGTGTTCAAAATTCTCTCTGGACAGGTGGAACCTCCACCACACAGAACACAGGGTGGCCCTGCCCACACGAGCACCTCGGCCCTCGACAGGGGCTCACACAACACACAACAAGCCCCACGGTCAACAGGATGGAAACTGGTGCGAGGGGCTTCGATTTCTTTCCGGGGCTCAAGAACCACATTCCATGGACATCTTCACTAGGTTTGCAAACTCCTCCTGGAATGAGAAGGTTTCATTCCAAGTAGCCCTGCTTGGGTTTGGGGCACAGACTCCAGTCAGGGGAACTTGTCATTTTGTTGTTGTTGCTGTTTTAGAGACAGAGTCTTGCTCTGTCGCCCAGGCTGGAGTGCAGTGGTGCAGTCATGGCAGCCTCAGCCTCCTGGGCTCAAGTGATCCTCCTACCTCAGCCTACCGAGCAGCTGGGGCTACAGGCGTGCACCACCACGCCTGGCTAATTTAAAAAAAATTGTTATGGAGATGAGGTCTCACTGTGTCGCCCAGGCTGGTCTCAAACTCCTGGCCTCAAGTGATCCTCCCTCCCACCTCGGGGAACCAGTCGTTTTTGAATTTAGACGTTTGAGAGCAAAGAGGCGCTGCAGCCTCGCTCCACTGGGGTGTCTGCGGTGCGGTCGGCCTTGGACACTCCCGGTGGGAAAGGAAGCCGAGAGGCCGCAGTGCCGGCTCCCAGGACACCCACATCAGCAGAGCGCGTCCCCCACGCCTGTGGAGGAACAGCGTTGCAGTTACGCCTCTGTCTCCGTTGAGCCTGGATGTGTTTATATTTAGCTCATGATTTTTACTTTCCTCAAAGCACTGATGCATAAATTACACTCTACGGAGAAAGGAAACAGAAAAAAGGGATGAAGATGAGATTTTCTTTCTTTTTTTTTTTTTTTGAGATGGAGTCTTGCTCTGTCGCCCAGGCTGGAGTGCGGCCATGTGATTTCGGCTCACTGCAAGCTCTGCCTCCCGGGTTCACACCATTCTCCTGCCTCAGCCTCCCCAGCAGCTGGGACTACAGGCTCCCGCCACCATGCCGGGCCAAGTTATTTTTGCATTTTTAGTAGAAACAGGGTTTCACCATGTTATCCAGGATGGTCTCCATCTCCTGACCTCATGATCCACCTGCCTCAGCCTCCCAAAGTGCTGGGATTACAGGCATGAGCCACCATGTCTGGCCCGAGATTTTCAACCACACCTAAGGAACTGAATCTAAAGCCAGTCTGAACTTTTTGAAACAGTCTGGGATGATCCAGTGTTGACAAAGGCAAGATAAATTACCCTGGCATCATCCACAACGAGGCTGGCGGCGCCCTCGACCTGAGCAATTAGAAAACCTCTTTCCGGCCGGGCGCTGTGGGGTGGCTCAAGCCTGTAATCCCAGCACTTTGGGAGGCTGAGACGGGCGGATCACGAGGTCAGGAGATCGAGACCATCCTGGCTAACATGGTGAAACC
>NW_012098654.1:3043599-3047967 GCF_000951045.1 Mandrillus leucophaeus | reverse complement strand
GGAGAGGGGAGGGGAGAGGAGAGGAGAGGAAAATGAGAGGAGAGGAGAGGAAAGGAAAGGGGGAAGGGGAGGGAAGGGAAGGGGAGGGGAGGAGAGGAGAGGAGAGGACAGGAGAGGAGAGGAGAGGAAAATAAAGGAAAGGAGAGGAGAGGAGAAGAGAGGAGAGGGGAGAGGAGAGGAGAGGAAAGGGGGAAGGGAAGGGAAGGGAAGGGGAGGGGAGGAGAGGAGAGGAGAGGACAGGACAGGAGAGGAGAGGAGAGGGGAGGGGAGAGGAGAGGAAAATAAAGGAAAGGAGAGGAGAGGAAAGGAGAGGGGAGGAGAGGAGAGGAGAGGAAAATGAACAGTGCAAGCCCCATTTCCAGTTAACCTCCGACTAAATCAGGGAAGTCATCTAGGCAGAGACAGGACACGTGAACCCCTGAGGGGGAAATGAACTGAGGACCGGGTCCCATTTAAACCCAATGGGACAGGACCAGGCAGAGCAGGGTCTACTCCATTTAGGAGACACGGCCCACGTGCCTCTGTGGCCAAGCGAGGCGTCTCCTGGGCCAGGTCTCCAGGCTGCTGGGCTTTTCCAGCTGCCTCCCTCGAGGGACCAGGCAAATGACACTGGGCTTTGTAGGACCCGGAACACCACATTCCTCCTGAAATGCACTCTCCTCCTGCAACGCCCGCTGGGGTGGGCAGGCCAGTAACTCTTATGTCTACTTTAAATAACAGAATAACCTTTCTTTACTTAAAGACCATGGATTCTGGCTGGGTGTGGTGGCTCACGCCTGTAATCCCAGCACTTTGGGAGGCCGAGGTGGGCAGATCACTTGAGGCCAGGAGTTCAAGACCAGCCTGGCCAACATGGTGAAAACCCGTCTCTACTAAAAATACAAAATTAGCTGGGCGTGGTGGCGGGTGCCTGTAGTCCCAGCTACTCAGGAGGCTGAAGCAGGAGAATCCTTTGAACCCGGGAGGTGGAGGTTGCAGTGAGCCGAGATCATGCCTCTGCACTCCAGCCTGGGTGACAGAGCAAGACTCTGTCTCCAAAAAAAATAAATCAGCCCATGAAACCCCACAGATCAGTTGGTGGTCTTGCAGCTCATCTGACATATAGAAAATACAACTCAAACAGCTTTCTGGAAGGTTCTTGGCCTTCACGGAAGATGGCACTGCCCTGGAGATTCCCATTTGTACAGCCTCCAGGAGTGAACCGATGTCAGGCACCAGGAGGGATGATCCCAGACACATCTGCAGGTTCACTGTCAGGGAAGACTTGGATGTACTGGCACGGGATTCCCACTGCCAAAATGGGCTGGAGCCCGGACGTCTAGGGAGAAATACCAGGAACAAGTGGGGTGCACACCATGCCTGTAAGAAACTCACTGGCAGGACAAGCCCGGCCTGAATTACGTTTGGGCAAACATAAGTATTTAAAAGAATTGTCACTGTCGCTCCCAGCCAGGATTTTAAACCACCTGATACCTAACAAATGCTCTGAACTCACTCACTCATAGGTGGACTCAGGCCCAGAACTTGTTCACTAACATGCAGGGGAAGACGTCATGTTTCTGAGACTTGTCTTTTTTTTTTTTTTTTTCTGAGACAGGGTCTTGCTCTGTCACCCAGGCTGGAGTACAGTGGTGCAGTCATGGCTCCCTACAGCTTCAACCCCCTGGGCTCAAGCCATCCTTTCTTCAGCCTCCAGAGTAGTTGGGACCACACATGTGTGCCCCACGCCCTGGCTACTTTTTGTATTTTTAGTAGAGATGGGGTTTCGCCATGTTGTCCAGGCTGATCTCAGACTCCTGAGTTCAAGCGATCCTCCTGCCTCAGCCTCCTAAAGTGCTGGGACTACAGACATGAGCCACCGCGCCTGGCCTCTAAGGCTTTTCTCTTTAGGCCAAAGCACTTGACAATACCTCCATGACAGCCGGGAATTTCTTCCTGGATGGACTCTCCCTGTTCGTCATGTAACTGACCAGGGGGACCCCCGACACTGCCCTCTGAGCCCCGGCTCCCCCGACATTTGCTGTTACCTGCTGACTGAAGGTCACATTCCTTCTCCTGCTAGTTTCGGGACCCCCTCCTCCGGCCGTGTCCGGGATGGCCAAGGTTTGGGGTCTCTTCAGAATCCCTGACGATCTCGGCTTAGAGGTGTCCAAGGAGCCCACCCTCAGAATGTCCCCGTCAGAGCCGGAGGTCAGGGCACCCTCTCTGCCCTCCAGAAGTCCACGGTCCTGGCGGTAGAAGCCATCAGGGGCCCGGGGGAAACTGACGCTGATGGGCGGCCTGGGGACGCTGCCGGGGATGGCCAGGTAGCTGTCGTGGCCGCCCGTGAAGCAGTCAATGAGGACGCTGTCTATGTTGGCGGTGCCGAAGGATGAGGCGAACTCGCTGATGCCCGTCAGGGAGCTGTCCCTGCTGATGAAGCTGCCGTACTTGGGTGTGAGGGGGCTGGGTGGGGAGATGGGGCTGGAGAAGTTGGTGGCCACGTGCGACGGGAGGGTGTCACCGGGGACTTCCTCTGGCAGGACGGGTGGGGATGGGGGCAGCGGGAGGCTGGGGCTCTTCATGGCTGCCCGCTTCTCACCCGGCGGCCGCAGCGGCCTCTCAGGGATGCTGACCAGGGTCAGGACGGTGGTGACGCTCAGGGTGACCGCGGTGAAGAGATAAATGACACGGAGCTGCCCCCCCAGGGCCCTCCCAAAGCCAGTTTTATCCCAGTGGATTCCGCCGACCACGTATCCGAAGCCTCCTCCGAGACCTGAGGAAAGAGACAGGGTTTGAGTTCCCTCCTGCGGGAGGAGAAGGCCCAAGCGTGGTGGCTCCGTTTCTTAGAAGGACACGAAGGTAGCCAAGGCCATTCCAGGGACGTGGGCACAGTACTCGTCCCACCTAAACCCCAACGAAATGGGACAGGATTCCCAGGGCAGGCCCCTCGAGGAGGTCTCCCTCCTGTCCTGCACGGCCACCTGCAGGGCCCTTCCTGGCGCGACCCCCAGCGGCAGCACAGTGACCACCTGCCCACATCCCCTTCCACTTCCTGCCTGTTCCACTTTCCCCGTAACCTTTCAGGCCCCTGGAGCAAATGCTGACACCGGACGTATCCTCCCTCCAAGGCCCCCTCCAGCTCAGGGCCGACCCCATCGCCCACACACAGCGGACCACACCTGTGCACGTGGGTGTTTGTCCCCGTGCATGGAACACCATGAGGAGAGTCACCCCTTCTGGTGACCACAGACGGGTCCCGCCTCCCCACACCCTGGCGGGCAGCTCTCTGGTCTCTGAGCCATCAGCCCACAGCAGAAAAGTAGGGATTGGATCACTGCTGTTCCTGCTGTTCTCGCTCCACGCCTCGGGGCACCGGCCAGCCCAGCCCTGGCCACAGAGCACGGCAAGAAACTGTGGGCGATGCCGTGGGGGCCCAGCCAACAGCAGCGGGCAGATTTACCTCCAGACACCGCGGCTTCTTCCAACTCGGCTCTGTGCTTCAATGGCAAAAGCCAGGGAAGCCACAGGGGCGCCACCCCAGCCAGCTGCGCGTTCACGACACCCACCCCATCAGGGATCCGGTGTTTTGTTTTGTTTTTATTGTGAGTTGAGCCACATTTTGAGTCCGTCTAGTGTTGAGAGGAGAGGAGGGTTCTCTCGGTTTACCGCTGCTGGTGAGGAGGAACCTGCCTGCTACCAGCATGGGATTTTTGGTTTGGGGAAGACTTGGCCACATGAGGGGTTTACCTTTCAAATAAGAACTTCTACGGACAGGCCTGGGCTTCGGACACTCCCAGCTCAGCCTTCCACACATACCCAAGGGTGGCATGACTGTGGATCTCATTATTTCGAGGTTTCACTGCAGATCTTCCTTCCTTTGTCCCAGATGGGCCTTTTCATTTCAAGCGCATGCCCATTTAAAAGCCTCAGTCCCGTCCCTTCTCTGCCTCTGTTCTTCTAGACTTTGGAGTCTTTCTGCCTCCCCACTGCCCCCGGGCATTTCATTCTTCTTGACTTCCCACGCTCATGATTCTAATTACCTTCCCTCCTGCCCTCCTGAAAGACATCATTGCTGTTCATGACCCTTATCCAAGGTCAGATTTCAGATAAACTTTATCTTTTATCTCTTTATTTTTTTGAGACGGAGTTTCACTCTTGTTGCCCAGGTTGGAGCGCAGTGACGCCATCTCGGCTCACTGCCACCTCCTCTTCCTGGGCTCAAGCGATTCTTCTGCCTCAGCCTCCCAAGTAGCTGGGATTACAGGCATGCGCCACCAGGCCCGGCTAATTTTTCTATGTTTAGTAGAGGTGGGGTTTCACCATGTTGGCCAAGCTGGTCTCGAACTCCTGACCTCAGGTGATCTGCCCGCCTCAGCCTCCCAAAGT
>NW_012098654.1:3042066-3042954 GCF_000951045.1 Mandrillus leucophaeus | reverse complement strand
AAAAAAAAAAAAAAAAAGAAAACCTCTTTCCTTTCCTTCATAAAGATGGGCTTTCCTGACTCTCCAGTGATTCCCAGTTCCTCAAGCCCTTTCCAGACAAGAGCTCTCTGTGTCCTTGGTGTCACCAGGAGCCTCAGTAGATGTCCCTGTGAGGCCTGCGCACGCCTAAGCAGCGACCTTCCTCATGCTGAGACTGTACATGTCTATGAAGACACCCCGGCCACACACACCAGGGAAAAGCAAACGAAAGGCACCATCCTGCTCACTCCAAGGAGAAAACGGGGCCGGGTGTGGTGGCTCACACCTGGGATCCCAGCTCTTTGAGAAGCCGAGGTGGGAGGACCGCTGGAGCCTAGGAGTTCAAGACCAGCTTGGGCCACATAGTGAGACCCCATCTCTACAAAAAATAAAAAAATTAGCTGGGTGTGGTGGCACACACCTGTAGTCCCAGCTACTCAGGAGGCTAAGATGGGAGGATCACTCGGGCCTGGGAGATTGAGGCTGCAGTGAGCCGTGATTGCACCACCACCTTCCAGCCTGGGCAACAGAGTGAGACCCTGTCTCAAAACAAAACCAAACAAGGCCAGGCTCGGTGGCTCACACCCGTAATTCCAGCACTTTGGGAGGCCAAGGCAGGTGGATCGCTTGAGCCCAGGAGCTCAAGACCAACCTGGGCAACACGGTAAGAGCCCATCTCTATATATTTTTAAAAAGTAAGTAAAAACCAAAACAAGACAAAATAATCAAAAAAGAAAAAAGAAAGGAGAGGAGAGAAGAGGAGAGGGGGAAGGGAAGGGGAGGGGAAGAGAGGACAGGCAAGGACAGGAGAAGAGAGGGGAGGGGAGAGGAGAGGAGAAGAGAGGAAAATAAAGGAGAGGAGAGGAGAGG
>NW_012098654.1:3031082-3041741 GCF_000951045.1 Mandrillus leucophaeus | reverse complement strand
CTGGGATAACAGGCATGAGCCACCACACCCGGCCCAGATGAACTTTGTTACTAATTTTCTTGAATGATCAAAGTGGTGCATTCTCATAGACGGGCGTAAGGTAAAAACCAACGTCCCTCTTCCACTCTGCCAAGCCCAGCACTTGCCCAGCATGGCCCCTTTAGAGGTTCCCTCGCCCACAGCAGCGCACGTGTGGAAACAGGGAGAGAAGCAGCAACATTTTCCAGGAGAGGCTTGGGGAGGCCGAGCCATTTGCTCAGTGTGGACTTTCAGCTTCCAGAGCCCGAGCCCCCAACCACTGGGTGACCCAGCCTCTTCATTCAGGTCCTGTATGGGTCTCATTAAGCCTTTCCCTTGATTTTTAAACATCGTTCCAATATCTATTGCTTTTTCAAGACTAGTCAAGTGCAGCAGTGAGGGCTGGGGAAAGAGTGGAGGAAGGAGTTCCGTCTGTAACTGACTGTGAGCCATCAATCAAGACAACTCGCTACCTTCAGCTCAGCCAATTGCTATTTTATTTGTTTTTTATTTTATTTTTTACTGTATTTATTTTGAGATGGAGTTTCACTCTGTCACCCAGGCTGGAGTGCAGTGGCGCAATCTCGGCTCACTGCAACCTCCACCTCCTGGGTTCAAGCGATTCTCCTGCCTCAGCCTCCCGAGTGGCTGGGACTACAGGTACGCAACACATACCTGGCTAATTTTTTGTATTTTTAGTAGAGATGGGGTTTTGCCATGTTGGCCAGGCTGGTCTTGAACTCCTGACCTCAAGTGATCCACCCAGTTGAGCCTCTCAAAGTGCTGGGGTTACAGGCATAAGCCACCATGCCCAGCCCCAGTTGCTATTTTAAATGGAATTTTTTTCTTCCATTTTATTCTGCAACAAGGCAAATATTTTATATAGAAAAGCTAGAGTTATTTATTTATTTAATTTTATGTTTTTAGAGATGTGGTCCCACTATTCCCCCAAGCTGGTTTCAAACTCCTAAACTCACGCAATTCTCTTGGCTTCGCCTCCCAAGGTGTTGAGATTAGGCCACTGCACCCGACCAGTATTGATTTTTATACAGCACATTGATAGCTAAGCATCACACTGAACTCCTGCACTGCTTTGCAGCCAATTCCCTTGAAGTTTCCGTACGTCCAGCCCCAGAGACCAGTGGGGCTGACCTCGCTCCTTCTGTTTGTGTCTCCCTAATGGCAGTGGTTCTGTGGGACGGGTGCAGTCTTGCCTCATTCCTGACTTTGATGGTAACATTTCTCCTGTTTTGCCACTGAGCATGCCACAGGTGTGTATATATACACACATCCACGCATGGTATGTATAACACGTGTGGCCATGCACACACACTCGATCCTCATTCTCTGTAGATTCTGTATTTGTGAATTCACCTCCTCACTACCATTTAGTGAGGTAAACCCAGAACCAGACCTCACGGTGCTCTCACCATCATTCAAGGATTTGCACACAACAGCACATCGCCTGCACTTCCAAGGGCGCATGGTCCAGCTGAGGCCCCACAGGGCTGAGCTCTGCTTTCTTGTCTCCACACTCACACTGGAAACAAGAGTTGGTGTGTGTTTGTTTGTTTTTTTGTTTGTTTTTTGAGACGGGGTCTCGCTCTGTTGCCCAGGCTGGAGTCCAGTGGCACGATCTCGGCTCACTGCCAGCTCTGCCTCCCGGGTTCAAGCGATTCTCCTGCCTCAGCCTCCCGAGTAGCTGGGATTACAGGCAAGCGCCACCACGCCCGGCTGATTTTTTGTATTTTTAGTAGAGATGGCGTTTCTCCATGGTGGTCAGGCTGGTCTCGAACTCCCGACTTCAGGTAATCTGCCCACCTCGGCCTCCCAAAGTGCTGGGATTACAGGTGTGAGCCACCGCACCTGGCCAAAGCAAGAGTTTTTTTGTGTGGTCTATTTAGTGCCACCTTTTTTACATTTTTATGTTTTCTGTTGGTGTTTCACTGTTTAAATGGCCTCCAAGCTGCCTGACGTTCCCAAGTGCAAGAAGGCCGGACGCACCTCGTGCAGAAAATGCATGCAACAGTGATGCTTCGTTCAGGCGTGAGTTGCAGCGCTGTTGGCCGTCAATTCAACATTAATCAGCCAAAGGCATAGATGAAATAAGGGGTTTTAAACAGAAACTCATACAACAAGGTTATGTGTTGATCCATTGATGAAAATGTTGTGACCGGAGGCTCACAGGAACCTAACCCTGTATTGTTCCTAGGAGCGAGACTCGGTGTTTGCTAATTCAGGGTTTGTGGTGACTTTGTAGAACATAACTACCTCAAACAATGAGAATCCATGAATAGAAACATTTGGATTTATAGACCTATAATTGTTGTTTATGTGTCAACAGCATAGGTTGTGGTTGATGGGTGTTGTATGAGATACGTATCTTCTTTTTTTTTTTTATGAGAGAGAGTCTCACTCTGTCACCCAGCTCCCAGGTTCACGCCATTCTCCTGCCTCAGCCTCCCGAGAAGCTGGGACTACAGGCACCCGCCACCATGCCCGACTAATTATTTTTTGTATTTTTAGTAGAGACGGGTTTCACCGTCTTCACCAGGAAGGTCTCGATCTTTTGACCTCGTGATCCGCCCGTCTCGGCCTCCCAAAGTGCTGAGATTATAGGCATGAGCCACCGCACCCGGCCAAGATATGTATTTTCAATCACTTCAGTGTTTCTCTATATATTGGAATTCTCCCAGCTTCTTTGTTATATCATGGAGTGAGGAAGGGCCTCAAAAGCCACATGTCTGAAGCCTGCAGCTCTGCAGACCCAGCCTCGGCCCTGCTGAGGGAGACTCACCTGCCAGGAGGGCGTGGATGTTCAGGCCTCGGTCCTGGTCCGCGGGGCTGCACACGTCCATCATGTAGGCGTGACTGGGGTTGTCTGCTGAGTCGGCACTAAAGTCCATCAGCACCACCCCGCACACGGTCAGCAGCAGGCCCCACTTGTGGTTGCCGGTCACGTCAGCCAGGGCGATGCCAATGTCCCGGCCATTCAGCAAGAGTGAGAGGCCCAGTAGTGCCCCTGGACACAGAGAAACAAAGTCACCCCAAGAAAATGCAGACCAGCTCTATCCCCCGCAGCTCACAACTTATATCTAGAATCTTTAGGACCCAAGAATTTTTAAAACTTAAACCTCAAGCACAGCCTGGTGGAAAAGTCACCTGTAAACTCACCATATATTTTGCACTTGGATGGGGGTTTTTATTTCATTAAGCAGAGAAGAAATGAGATGAACTTTATCAACTCATTTTTAAAAATGATCAAAGGATCTATTCTCACAGTTAACTCAGGTCAGGTTACCGGGCACTCCCTGCCTCACACCAGTGCGAGTCCAGAGCTATCTGGGTAACTACTATGGTCAATGTTCTTTTAAATTTTCCTAAAAGGAGGCAGTTGGGGCCTTTTTTTTTTTTCCTCTCCATTTTATTTCCATGCCAAAACAACAGACCTATAGCCAGGACAAGAATGAAAGGGCGTCTCCTTCCAAACCTTGAGGTACACCGGTCACTCCAAGCACCCAACAGAGGCTGCAGTAGGAATCCTGAAACAGAGCGGGCCAGTGGTCATTGCTGGGGTCCGCCGGGGTCCCCACGGCACATGGGGACATCGAATCAGCCTCCACCTTCCTGAAGTGGCTGCTCTCAAACACCCCCAGTGCATCAAAAGAATAAGATGATGAAACAGAGTCAGTGACAAAACCCTGAACTCGGAAGCCAAAGCTAACTCTTGGGATCGCTCGGCATCTCCTTAAATCCTCCACTTTGTACCCTAAGGCCCTAAGCAGCCACGACTTTCCTGGGGAATCCAAGAAATTTCAGGACCTTCTAGGCCCACATGACACCAAGTGCTATGACTTGGACCCTCTGACAAGGAGAGCCTGGCATGAGATGGTGTCAGCCCTTGGGGGCTGCTAAATCTCTCTTCTATTGTCTAGTTTTGATAAGGAACTTAAAATCTGGGATATGACCGGCAGTACCTATGCTCCCCACAGTCCCAGACTAATGAGGGGAACTTAACTCTTGATCCTCCCTTCTCCCCTAAGGACCCTCAAGCTGCTGCAATGAGGCTTCTGGAAGCTTCCAGAGGCCCTCCACCATCAGGGAGGAGCTGGGGCTCACCGAGGATGGGGCTGATGAACCACACCAGGCTGTAGAGCTGGTCAGGCAGGCCCATCTGCAGGAGCACCGGGGTCACGTACGCCGTCTCCATGGCGTAGCTGAACTCGATGCCAAAGAGGATGCAGCCGTTGAAAAGCAGCTCCCGGAAGGACCTCTGGGGGTGCAGGTCCCCGAAGTCCACCAGCTCAAGCGGGCATGGGGTGTTGGGGGGTGGGGGTGGGGAGGGACGAATGCACTTCCTCCTCTTGGGGTGTCGTTTGAAGTTGTTGGCCCGGTGACTGAGGTGTCGTGTCACGGACCCCGAGTAGCCCGTGACCTGGGACCTCCAGAAGTCCTGTGGGGCCACGCTGGGGAAGAAGGCGTCTCCCGGCGGGGTGCTGCTGGCTGCGGGGATCATCGTGGCGAGGGCTGGTGAGCGTCCCTGCGAGGAAAGCCCGTGGGGGGGCCACAGTTACTTCTGCCTGGGTAGTCCTCCCCCGACATTTGAGTTCACACTGCAGAATTTAGAGTCAAACACCGTCCCCCAACAGCAGAGCCCACTGCTCACGGTTGATGCTCTGGGCCTCACTTTCCCATCTGCAGCTCCTCTGCCCCAGGAGGCCGAAGCCCAGTGCCTTCCCTACTCAGAGAGAGGACCCCCGTCCTGCAGGTCCCCACCTCAAACTCAAAGGGACCATCCCCCAAACAGAGGCTCGGTCGGGACTGTCCTGAGGAAGTGAGAGCCTCTCAGCTTCTCTCAGGCCTCCAAGGACACCAGGCTATTTTAGGACCTGCGGCCCATTTCCAGGGCTAATTTTTTCCTTCCCTGAAGGTCCCAGGGGACCAGAGAGGAAGAGAGACCGGGCATGGTTAGGAACCACCCCCAGGCACCCCGAGTGCTTCCTTGTGGTGCAGGGACAGCTCCTCTCTCCCCGGATAGTCATAGCCAGTCCCCTCCACTCCCTAACGCTTGTGTTCCCTCCTTCACAGTAGGCCAGGGGACCCTCCCTAAAGGCAGCTGAATGGGCTTAACACGAGCCTCTTTCCTTTAGCACCCACTGACAAGTGAGTTTTAGTCCAGTGGGGAGAATTGAGGCTTTGACAGTATTCAAAAATGCTTTCTTTAAAGAAATAAGCCAAACTCTGGAATCCTGTAGTCACAGACAACACGCGAATGCAGAGGGACACAACCAGGGAGAGCTGAGAAACAGATCCCCACCCCCCAGCTTCAACTTACTTTTTAAGCATTTTCACAATGCCCATGACCTAGGTAAGGAGTGAGCAAGTTCAAGGCCTTCCCAGATAGACACCCCTCCACTCCCATCCTCCCCTGTCCTCTGCCCAGCTGGGGTTTGCAACCTGCACCACTTAGGCACCGGCTCCAAAGCGTCGAACTGTTTTTCACCGATTTGAAAGTAAGCTAGATTATTAATATTAACAGAATGGATTCTAATATGTTAGCTTGTGTGTTTCAGCCAATGTCCACTTTTATAAGCACAAGGAGAGGAAAGCTGCTCAGATCAGAGGGGAAAAGATAGACACCAACATAACAGTGGGGGCGGGGGGTCCCAGGATTCTCTCAGACACAGCCCACCCCACCTGCTCCACAAAAAAACAACAGACTAAATTCCCTTTGAAGTCCTTCCTGAGACATAGGCCCCCAAACTGGGACAACTTTCCCAACATTGATTTCTGATGATGGCCCTTGTCACTGGCCAAGATAAATATCACAGGCTTTCTCTCAAAATTAGTTTCAAGCTTCAAAAGTAAGGCTCTTCTTTTTCTGACATTAACTTACCATACAGCTTTCCATCACACCCTCACTAGACAATAAATTATTTACAAATCACACTGAACTTCCTCACTCCGAATTTGTATCTAAAACTCTTCCACCACCCTACCCACTCAGAGATTGTGTTTCTTCTCTTTGGAAGACACCAATGGTGAAAATGATTGGATCTAGAGACATCCCAGCAGGATAAAGAACACTGTGTTAATCCAATGACTCATCCATCCATCCATCTACCCACCCACCTATCCATGCATCCATCCACTCACCCACTCATCTATCCATCCACCCATCCATCCATCCATCCATCCACTCACCCACTCATCTATCCATCCACCCATCCATCCATCCATCCACCCACCCATCCATCCATCCATCCGTCCACCCATCCATCCATCCACCCATCCACCCATCCATCCATCCATCCATCCACCCATCTGTCCATCCACCCATCCACCCATCCACCCACCCATCCATCCATCCACCCACCCACTCATCCATCCATCCATCTGCCCACTCATCCATTCATCCATCCACCCATCCATCCATCCACCCACCCACTCATCCACCCATCCATCCATATATCCACCCACCCATCCATCCATCCATCCATCCATCCATCCATCCATCTATCCATCCACCCATCCATCCATCCACCCATCTACCCATCCATCCATCCACCCACCCATCCATCCACCCACCCACTCATCCATCCATCCACCCACCCATCCATCCATCCATCCACTCATCCATCCATTCACCCATCCATCCACCCACCCACCCATCCATCCATCCACCTATCCATCCACCCACATCCATCCACCCACCTACCCACCCATCCATCCATCCACCTATCCATCCACCCACTCATCCATCCATCCACCCACCTACCCACCCATCCATCCATGTATTATCAACCCACCCACCTACCCATCTATGCATGTACCTATCGACCCACCCATCCATCCATCCACCTGCCCACTCATCCATCCATCCATCCATCCATCCATCCATCCATCCATCCATCCATCCACTCATCCACCCATCCAGTCACCCACCCATCCATGTATCCATCCACCCACCAACCCATCCATCCATCTATCCATCCATCCATCCATCCATCCATCCACCCACCCATTCATCTACCACCCACTCTTCCACCCACTCACCCAGCCATCCATTCATCCATCTTTCCACTCAGTCATCTACCCATCCATCCTTCCACACATCCTCTCTTCTATTCATCTATTCATTTGTCTATCCAAAAACCATCCACACATCCACCTACCTATTCTTCCACCCACTCCTCTATCCATCCTTCCATTCACCCATCTACCTATCCTCCCTTCCAAACATTTACTCATCCACCCACCTACCCAGCCTCTAATTCAGCTGAGTATTGAGTACCAAGACACTGAGGTGATAGAGATAAAAGAAAGGCACAGTTCTTGTCCTCGAGTTAGGTGAAAAGGTGGAGGAAAGGGCCTTCCTGGGTGGTGGAATCATTGGGTAAAAGAGAGAGATGAGTAACAGTTGGGCCCAGTGGGGGTGGGGTGAGAGATGAAGCCCTCAGAAAGGTCTTAGCTAATCACGGAGGGCCTTGAAGCCTTGCTAAGAGATGGATTTTATTCCAAGGTGACAGGGAGTGACATAGCAGAGACAGAGTCTCCTGTCACTTCTATAAAGGACTTATCCTGTGGCCTTGGAAAATACCACGCTTTCCTGTAGGAAGAGAACAGATGAACCTAAGAACTATGTAGACAAGTAATACTTCATTTGAAATAGAATTCATTTATAAGGAGTAAATCAAGATTAACATGTTTAAAAAGCTAATCTTATTTATGTTCCTCACTGGCCTAGCTCAAGCACTTCTGCATGGTAAAACCTGCCGGTTGGCAGGTCTTCCTTCCAAAAACCCAAGTAGCAGTTAGCATCCCCTGGAGCTTCATTCATCAAAAGCACAGAAACAGAGCGCCAGTTCCAACCCCGTATAAGACCATCTCCTTCCGAGTCGGGGGTGAGACCCAGCACAGGTGAGGTGGACAGTTGGATTGGACTCTGCCCGAAGGTCACAGACCCACGTATGCCCTCAGTGGCCAACTCCCTTTCCATCCCTCTGCCCAGCCTCTTCCCACCTTCAGGCACACAGACATATCTCCTGCTCTTTCTGATCAGCATTTTAACCATAATGTGAACTTAAGTGCATTAGAAAGCTTCCCTTTAAATTTGGAACGAAGAACTGTGGCCCAATTTGGAAAAATTTCAGCTTTAAACAGCATATGGCAGAAGTGTGTGTGCGTGTGTGTGTGTGTATAGAGAGAGAAACAGAGAGAGAGAGTGAGAGAGAGAGACAGACAGACAGTCTCCGTCTATCTAGCCCAGGCTAGAGTACAGTCATCATGGCTCAGTGCAGCCTCAACCTCCCTGGGCTCAGGTGATCCTCTCACCTCAGCCTCCCAAATAGCTGGAACTACAGGTGCACACCACCACACCAGGCTAATTCTTGTATTTTTTTTTTTTTGTAGAGACGGGGTTTCGCCATGTTGCCCAGGCTGGCCTCAAACTCCTGGGCTCAAGGGATCCACCTGCCTTGGCTTCTCAAAGTGTTGGAATTACAGGCATGAGCCACCATGCCCAGCCCCTGAAGTGTCTTTTTGAAAAGAGGAGCCTCTTCGACCTTATTTAAAGTGGACTACGTAGATGGCCCACTTCTCTACCTGCAAGAGGATAACTGTACTGCCACCTCCGCCACCCCCCACTGCAGCCTGTCCCAGCAGAAGGGAGAGCCTCGCGCACTCAATGAACTTCTTTCTAGCATCTGAACCAGAATTAAACCTAGTTTAATCCTGGCTGGGAAAGTCTTTACTAAGGATTCATCTTCAAATCTGGGGATCAGCATTACCATTTTTATTAAAACTACATTTAGTAAAAGTTGTTCACAAATGTGTATTCTAAGAAGAATTTTAGAAATTCATTTTTGAGGCCAGGCACAGTGGCTCATGCCTGTAATGCCAGTACTTTGGGAGGCCGATGTGGGCAGATCACCTGAGCTCAGGAGTTCGAGACCAGCCTGGCCAACATGGAGAAACCCCGTTTCTACTAAAAATACAAAAAATTAGCTGGGCATGGTGGTGAGTGCCTGTAATCTACTCCGGAGGCTGAGGCAGAAGAATTGCTTGAACCCAGGAGGTGAAGGTTGTAGTAAGCCGAGATTGTGCCACTGCACTCTAGTCTGGGCAACAGAGTGAGACTCTGTCTCAAAAAAAAAAAAAAAAAAAATCATTTTTTAATGTTTCCATAAAAATGGGTGAAAGTGGAAATTAAGATCATAAAATCTGATTTTAATACACAAATGCAAACATTCGCCAGACCATCTTTACTGCACCATATGACCATTTACTCAGTCAAAAGGAAATGCACTCATCTCCCTGGACCCCCCAAAGGTTATACAGGGGCCCAGTATGCTTCCGGAGTACAGGGGATGTTTAAAGTAACAGATCCCTCAAACTGTGTTGTGGGAAGTTTAAGCGGCAAATGAATAATAAAAGTAATCAGTGTCCATGTAGTTTGAATGCTTGCAACGATCCTACTATGAGCCAAAACCATTTCCTCATTTCTTTCTTCTCTTTATGAGAATGGGTTCCCGCCACGGGGTTGCCTTGGGCTACTTCCCTTCCTCAGGCTTATTTACTTATTTATTTATTTATTTGGTACGAGTCTCACTCTATCACCCAGGCTACAGAGCAGTGGTGCAATATGGGCTCACTGCAAACTCCGCCTCCCAGGTTCAAGCAATTCTCCTGCCTCAACCTCCCAAGTAGCTGGGATTACAGGCATGCGCCACCACGCCCGGCTAATTTTGTTTTTTCAGTAGAGATGGGGTTTCCCCATGTTGGCCAGGCTGGTCTAGAACTCCTGACCTCAGGTGATCCACCCGCCTCGGCCTTCCAAAGTGCTGGGATTACAGGCATGAGCCGCCGAGCCCAGCCCCTCACGCTTCTTTCTACCCATTCTCAAAATTCTTCAGTGAGGTCCTCCCGGACCAGGAAGGGGCTCTGCGGACTTGGGAGGGTGCACTTAATAGGCTAGTTACTGAATCGCGGCCGTTTCCCACTTTGCATCTCCGGCAGCTTGACCCCTACTCCAGGGCCAACTTTTCCCAAAAGCCCAGGCCAGGTGCAGCCTGAACGTGGCTTTCTCCGCACCTGACTCTGCTTCCCTATAAGAGCTGAAAAACATGCAAGGCTGTCACTCTAGAAATAATTGGAGAAGTTGCTTATTGTCGAGGGCAGAAGGAGCTGAACGGCTTCCATCTCAGAGCGTTCCCCTCGGTGCTGACTCGCTCGGGAAAGGGGAGTCCTCGGTGCCCTCGCTAAGTAACCCTGGGATGCTGAGGGGCGTTGCCAGGCCCCTGGTCAACAAGAGGGCTCAGCCCCAGGCAAGACGTGAGCCGGGAGCGGATGACACCTGCCCAGGTGACCAGGGACCAGGCCTCCGGCTCAAGGAGCGCATCAGGAGCTGGGGCCAAGGCCGGGGTTTCTTCCCCTTGCCAGCAAGGATGAGAGCACCTGCCATCTGGCCGGCACCTTCCCCTGGACCCGAGGCTCCTGCCCTCGGAGGGGCGAGACGGAGGAGCTCCGTGGACTCTGCAATTCATGAGACTTCCACGAGGAACAAAGGTCTCCGTGCCGGCCTCGGGTCCCGATCTCGGCGCCCTGACTACCCCGGGGCCCAGGGCGCGGCGCTCCGGCAGG
>NW_012098654.1:3026329-3029172 GCF_000951045.1 Mandrillus leucophaeus | reverse complement strand
GATTCCACCCCGTTGGGAGGGCTGAGGGCTCCTCAAGGAGCCCTACCAGGCCAAGTGGAGAGAACAGCCTGTCCCACACAGAGGGCTCAGAGGGCTCAGCACTGGCAGGGATCCGGGAGGGCAGAGGGCCTGGAGGCACACAGCGAAGGAGGTGGATGGGGGGCAGGGATGCAGAGGCCTGGGAAGGAGGTGAGGGCTGGGGAGGTGGGACAGGCCCAGGTGTGGCCTCTTAGGCAGTTGCCATTTTCTAAGAGCAAAGAGAAGCCTAGAAAGGTTTTATGTAGGGGAGCGGATGACATGAATCCTATTCATAGTTAGCAAAGATCATAAAGCTCAGAGTGAAAATGGATTGGAGGGAACCAGGGGACCAGATGGGCTCACCGGGTGGCCCAGGTGGGAGAGTCAGGGGTGTTGGTGGAGGGACAGAGGTGATGAATTGGCCAGGCACTTAGGACTCCGTGATTGATTGAAAGTGGGGAGAGGTATAGGAACGGGGAGGGTGGTGCCAAGAAGTTTCTAGCTTGAGAGGTGAGGGAAGAGGTGGCTTCATGGAGGCCAAAGCAGGTGTGTGCTGGAGTGAGTGCCATAGGTTTGCTTTGGGACACGCTGAGCTTGAGGGCCTTTGCAGCCTCTAGGCCACCAGAGACTTGGGTTTGGAGCTCAAAGACGCTCCTTTGCGGGTCCCCTGCACATGGGAGCTAATGGCAGGTGAACTGTGGACCTCGCACTGCCAGGGAGAGGCGCAGGGCAGAGAGCCCCAGAGGACACCGTGGGAATTTCAACAGATCCTGCCCAGGCCTAAGAGAAGGAGCCATTGGAGGGGGCTGGTTCTGGCTTCTTTTATCTCTGTAACAGTAATAGTTTGAAAAAAATACCGATGTGCTTTTCTATTTTGCATGCAAGTGGCCTGCCATTAACTAATGACCTTTAACACCTCAGGGACTTAATGCAATAGAAGCTTACTTCCACATGAGGTTGGCAGAAGTGTGCCTGATGTGTGGGGACCTCTGTGAAGTCATTCAGGGATCCCGGTTGCCTCCATCTTGCTCTGCCCTGGTGTACGGAGGGAGGAGCCCAGGCGGTGCGTGCCCGCGGGATCAGGTGTGCAGAAGGCCCATGTTCCACTCGAATCCCATTGGCTAGGACTCTGCCACACAGCCACACCAGCCACACCCAACCCACAACAGGGCTGGGAGATGGGGCCCCTGTCCCCAGGAGAGGAGGAGATGGGGATGGGGAGTCACTGGCTTCAACCGCTTCTGTAACTTTTAGCCGCTTGCAGAGGGGAGGGAAGATGTGGAATGCTGAGAAAACTTAAAGATCATCTCGAGGTTCTGATGTTCACAATGGGATTTTGCAGCAGGAGAAGAGGTTTGAAATCTAAGCATTGTTGAAAAAGAAAGGGATTTTGAAAATTCCTTTGACCTTTTTTAAACTTCCAAAGTGAGAACCTTCTAAGTCTAGAGCTTTGGCTTTTTAGTTCCTCCAAGGTCAGGGCAGAGAGCAGTGGTTCTCCCTGGGGTAGACAAGATTTCTCCTGTCTGGACAATAGGTCTAGACTGGGGGCCAGAGTGGAAGGGGACGACAGAACATGCAGGAAAGACAAGAGACGCTCGCCCTCTGGTCCTGGGCGTGTGGAGAAGACGGCAGAGCAAGGAGGGAGAGCGAGGGGGAGGAAGGTGGTTGGGGTGCATCCCAGCTCCGTTCTCCCTGTGCGTTGGTGCTGTCGTGGCAGAGTTTGTTCTGGGCAGAGCCCCCACACGCCAACACAGCGGCCGCAGCCCGGCTGGGGGATCAGAACTCTGGGGGCTCTAATTTGCCCTGTGAGCTCCTGTGGCTCCCATTTGGTGCCTGGATGCAGAGCTGAAGCTGCAATGGCCCCGTGGCGCAGGCACATGATGTGGGGTGGGGGGACCCTCAGCCTCAGTGTGGGAAGGACAGTCGGGCTAGGAGGCTGGCTGGGGGGACTTTGGCAGAGAGACCTGGAGGAGTCTACGGAGCCAGCCAGGGCCCCAGGGAGGCAGGAGCCCCACCAACTCCACGGCAGGGTCTAAGGAAAACAGGGGACTGCTGCAGCCCTGCCACATACACGGGGACCAGCAGGCAGCCAGGAGGGCACGGGAACCCCATCCCCTGCCGCAGCCCAGAGAGGAACAGAGGATGGAGACCGGACACGTGCAGTGTAGGCCTAGAGAGACCCAGTCGGACCCAGAATAACAGGCTCCAATAGTGCAGAGGAAAGCTGGTGTGAGGTGGTGGGTGCCTGCTCACCTGCCATCCTTGAGTGTCCACAAGGTGGTGGAAGAGTCCCGCCTTTCCCGGGAGGCAGCGGGAAAACCTCGGAGCAGGAGGCGGGGAAAGGGAGAAGCTTTTCCTGATCTTGTCAAGATTCTTGGTTCTAAGGCTGGATTTTTCTTTCTACTTTGTGAACACACTTTTTCTGCAAAGCATGAAGCCAAGTAAATTTTTATGAATAATGTTTGTAATAACAGATCTCGTGCTAGTCACTGTGTTGAGGTTTTTACGTATTTTAACCTCATGTCGTCATCATAGCTTTAGGAACGGGCATTATCTCCACCATTTCTTTTCTATCCACAAGCCTGAGACCTGGATGGTGTAGGGTCATGACACAGGCAGGGTTGGAGCTGTGGATCCTCCCAGGCTGTTTCCAGGCCTTGGGGTCATTCCTCCGTTTGTGCAGCGATTATTTATACAGCATCTGCCGTCCTCGGGTGCGGGCGGGAGGTGGGATTCGGAGATGGTGTCTGAATCCCATCGGCCGTGTTCTCAGTCCTCAGCCTCCTCAAGGGACTGTGCTGTCCCATTGTCTCTATTGCCCTTGC
>NW_012098654.1:3022790-3024789 GCF_000951045.1 Mandrillus leucophaeus | reverse complement strand
GCACGACGGCGCGGTCTCCAGGGTCTGCCAGGATCCCAGAGGAAAACTTCCCCTCGGCCTCACAGTTCTCACCGTTTGCTTCTGATTTTAAAAGAAATGAATACATTTTCGTGTCTTCATGTATAAATAGATGCCCATGTGTTCGCTGATACGTGAATGCCGCAGTGCGTGTGCCAAGCCTGTGCCCATGTGCTCAGTCGGGGAGCCGGGCCTGCTGCAGGCGTCGCGGCTCTGGGCCCACAGCTGTCCAAGTCCTGGGGATGCCGCAGGAAACAAGGCAGAGTTCCCGCCCCCGGGAAGTGACATTTGATGCATTTATTATTTATTTCCTTTTTTAAAATACGGAGAGACAGGTCTTGCTATGTTGCCCAGGTTGGTCTCCACTCCTGGGCTCAAGTGATCCTTCTGCCTCGGCCTCCCAAAGACCAGGTGTGAGCCACCGCACCCAGCTGCACGACATTTGAGAGACAGATGCACCCACATTAAACAAGACATAAAATAAATGGTGTGTCAGAAGATGGCAACGCCCTAGAGAAGGGGTTAGGGAGTGTGGGGCTGGGGAGGTGCTAGCCTTGCAGGTTTCCATCGGGTTGCTGGCGAGTCCTCACCTCGAAGGTGACACTAGAAGAAGGACTTGAGGAGCAGGGCGGGCATGGTGGCTCACACCTGTAATCCCTGTGCTCTGGGAGGCCGAGACGGGCAGATCATCTGAGGTCAGGAGTTCGAGACCAGCCTGGCCAACATGGCAAAACCCCATCTCTACTAAAAATACAAAAATTAGCCAGGAGTGGTGCCAGGTGCCTGTAATCTCAACTACTCAGCTGAGGCAGGAGAATCACTTGAACCTGGGAGGCAGGGGTTGCAGTGAGCTGCGATCGTGCCACTGCACTCCAGCCTGGGTCACAGAGTGAGACTCCATCTCAAAAAGAAAAGAAGGACCCGAGGAGCTGAGGAGGCCAGCCAGGCTGACGTGTGGGGAAAGTCACGCCAGGCACTGGGAAGAGCAAGTGCAAAGTCCAGGGCAGAAGTGAGCTGGGCTGAGTCCAAAAATTGTGGATCGAATAATTATGCAGCCAGTAGTGGAATTATAACCCCAGGTTATACCCCCAGGAATGATAAGCCCAGGACACGCTGAGCTTGAGGGCCTTTGCAGCCTCTAGGCCACTAGAGACTTGGGTTTGGAGCTCAAAGACGCTCCTTTGCGAGTTCCCTGCACATGGGAGTTATGCGGGTGAACTGTGGAGCTCACACTGCCAGGGAGACATGCAGGGAAGTGCTGCAGAGGGGAGTCACAGGGCCCTGTGGAAGTTTACAGCGGCGGATTCCACCCCGTTGGGAGGGCTGAGGGCTCCTCAAGGAGCCCTACCAGGCCAAGTGGAGAGAACAGCCTGTCCCACACAGAGGGCTCAGAGGGCTCAGCACTGGCAGGGATCCGGGAGGGCAGAGGGCCTGGAGGCACACAGCGAAGGAGGTGGATGGGGGGCAGGGATGCAGAGGCCTGGGAAGGAGGTGAGGGCTGGGGAGGTGGGACAGGCCCAGGTGTGGCCTCTTAGGCAGTTGCCATTTTCTAAGAGCAAAGAGAAGCCTAGAAAGGTTTTATGTAGGGGAGCGGATGACATGAATCCTATTCATAGTTAGCAAAGATCATAAAGCTCAGAGTGAAAATGGATTGGAGGGAACCAGGGGACCAGATGGGCTCACCGGGTGGCCCAGGTGGGAGAGTCAGGGGTGTTGGTGGAGGGACAGAGGTGATGAATTGGCCAGGCACTTAGGACTCCGTGATTGATTGAAAGTGGGGAGAGGTATAGGAACGGGGAGGGTGGTGCCAAGAAGTTTCTAGCTTGAGAGGTGAGGGAAGAGGTGGCTTCATGGAGGCCAAAGCAGGTGTGTGCTGGAGTGAGTGCCATAGGTTTGCTTTGGGACACGCTGAGCTTGAGGGCCTTTGCAGCCTCTAGGCCACCAGAGACTTGGGTTTGGAGCTCAAAGACGCTCCTTTGCG
>NW_012098654.1:3015205-3017810 GCF_000951045.1 Mandrillus leucophaeus | reverse complement strand
AGTGCAGAGGAAAGCTGGTGTGAGGTGGTGGGTGCCTGCTCACCTGCCATCCTTGAGTGTCCACAAGGTGGTGGAAGAGTCCCGCCTTTCCCGGGAGGCAGCGGGAAAACCTCGGAGCAGGAGGCGGGGAAAGGGAGAAGCTTTTCCTGATCTTGTCAAGATTCTTGGTTCTAAGGCTGGATTTTTCTTTCTACTTTGTGAACACACTTTTTCTGCAAAGCATGAAGCCAAGTAAATTTTTATGAATAATGTTTGTAATAACAGATCTCGTGCTAGTCACTGTGTTGAGGTTTTTACGTATTTTAACCTCATGTCGTCATCATAGCTTTAGGAACGGGCATTATCTCCACCATTTCTTTTCTATCCACAAGCCTGAGACCTGGATGGTGTAGGGTCATGACACAGGCAGGGTTGGAGCTGTGGATCCTCCCAGGCTATTTCCAGGCCTTGGGGTCATTCCTCCGTTTGTGCAGCGATTATTTATACAGCATCTGCCGTCCTCGGGTGCGGGCGGGAGGTGGGATTCGGAGATGGTGTCTGAATCCCATCGGCCGTGTTCTCAGTCCTCAGCCTCCTCAAGGGACTGTGCTGTCCCATTGTCTCTATTGCCCTTGCCCATCCCATTCCCTGACTTACAATGTTGTCAACTTGTGGCTCCCAATTCAGATCTGAGCAGTGATAGACATGGGTGTGCGTGTGCACCTGTGTGTACAAAGTGTGTGCCGTGCAAACATAGAGAAAGGTGCATTCTCGGCTGGGCACGGTGGCTCACACCTCGAATCCCAGCACTTGAGGAGGCTGAGGCAGGCAGATCACTTGAGCCTAGGAGTCAAGACCAGACTGGGCAGCACGGTGAAACCCCGTCTCTGCTAAAAATACAAATAATTAGCCAGGTGTGGTGGTGTGCACCTGTAGGTAGTTTTAGCTACTCAGGGGGCTGAGGTGGGAGGATCACCTGAGCCTGGGAAGTCGAGTCTGCAGTGAGCTGAGACTGTGCCACTGCACTCCAGCCTGGGCGAGAGATCTTGTCAAAAAAAAAAAAAAAAAAAAAAAGAAGGAAAACACAAAGTGCATTCTCTTACATTGTGCGGAGTTAATAAATTATTGGCAACCTGCCGTCAATATTGCTCTCCACTCTTCAGATAGCCTCTGTGGCTCTGACATGATCTAGACACACAAACATACACACATATGTGCACACATGCTCTCGGATATGTGCACATACACGCTCTCATCCTCTCAGATATGTGCACACACACATGCACACTATTCCTCCTGTCACACCGCCTCCTGGTGGGAACCCAGCAGCCCCCCTGAAACTCTGAGTTAGAATCCAGACATTTTGTGTCCATATGAAAAAAGTCACAAAATTACAGTCCTGTAATGACAACACATTGCAAACTCCAGAGGACAGGGCCATCCAGTTCTTTTTTGTATCCTCCTGCAACACCTGGCAGAGGCCAAGCACTGACACCCAAATGCTTATTTACTCTACGTGGAATAGGATCGGTTGAAGTTGCACGGTTTACCTGTGCACACATGGGCACATCGTGGGATAAAACAGATTGTCCTGGGCTGCCCTGGGCATGCCAGTGAAACTCCATTGAACCATTTCTGCAGGAAAATGCATTCTGATTTCCAAACGTATGTCCTTCTTATAACATACCTGTGGAAGCCAATCCTGGACTTTAGGTCTTCTAGAAGAACTGGGGGAATTAGAACCTACAGGGTCATGGTTGCACTCTGAGCTGAGCCGGAGCATGAACCCAGGGTCTAGACATTGGGCAATGCTGGAGCCAATGGGTGTTGAGCCGCCAAGGTTCTAGAACTAAGGCGGTGGAATCCAGGCATGGTTGGCACCCAGGCAGCTACAGCCTCCCTGTTTGTGGGCTGGGTAAAGCCTCACTGGGTCACACAGTTGCCAAATAAAATACAAATACCCAGTTAAATTTGAATTTCAGATAAACAGAGAGTAATTTTTATGCACAGCATGTTCCAAGCAACATTTGGCATTCTGTATTCTGATTTGCTCCACTTGGCAATCTTATCGGGACAGCTCCTGGAACCAGGCAGAGGCAGCCACCAGAGGAGCCCAAGGTCCTCTGAGGCTCAGCCTGCTGCCCCACGCCTGGGAGCCCCCTCTGCTTCGATTTGCGGTTCACCTGTGAAAACAGTCGACACCCAGCATCCATAGAGAAGTCCCAGCTAATATCTGCCTGGGTCTGGAAAGAAGCAACCGCCAGACAATATGTGGCTGGGATCTTTAAAGTTCGAGTGGCTTTTGTGCTTTATCTGTTTGTTCAATTTATTAAAATTCTGAATCGACTAAACAGAACTTTCTAAACACTTAACTACTCATTATGCAACTAATAAAAGCATGAAAATTTCAAATTATTTTAATCTTTGATCTTAATAACATCATTATTATTAAACTTTTATATTATGAAATATAATGCAGAAAAGTGCACAAAATGAACACTCAATGATTTCACACACACATGCAACCACCAGCCAGGCCTAGAATAAAATAGAATAGAATATCCCTAGAAGCCCTCTTCACACCATCCGTAGTGCTAAGTCTTTCTCCTCTCAACCCCTGCCAAGA
>NW_012098654.1:3011711-3013445 GCF_000951045.1 Mandrillus leucophaeus | reverse complement strand
ATCTTAGCTCACTGCAACCTGCAACCTCTGCCTCCAGGGTTCAAGCGATTCTCCTGCTTCAGCTTCGCAAGTAGCTGGGATTACAGGTGCACAGCATCATGCCCGGTTAATTGTTGTATTTTTAATAGAGATGAGGTTTCACCGTGTTGGCCAGGCTGGTTGCAAACTCCCCAAATGATCCTCCCGCTTGGCGTCCCAAAGTGCTGGGATTACAGGCATGAGCCATAGCACCCGGCCTTGTCTTTTACTTTCAGCCATCTGGTAGATGTACACTGGTGGATAATAACAATTATAATTTACATTTCCCTATGAGTAATGAGGTTAAGCACCTCTTCATATGTTTATCAGCTGTCTCAGTATCTCCTCTGTAAAGGGCCTGATCAAGCCTTTTGTCCACATTTCTATTTACTTGTCTGTCTTCTTTATTGATTTATAAGCATATGTTGACATGTTGTGTATCTGGATACAAGTCCTTCACAAGTTTTTTTTCTTGTTGTTTTTTGTTTTGTTTTGTTTTTTGAGACAGGGTCTCGCTCAAATTATAGAAAAATAGCAGATCTAAACATGAAAAATAAAACAATAAAAGTTCTAGAAGCTAGTATAGGACAATATATGTATAACCTTGAAGTAAGAAAATATTTCTTAAATAGGACAAAAAAATACCATAAAATTGATTAACTGGACTACATTAAAGTTAAAAACTTGCCAAGGGACCAGGAGCAGTGGCTTATGCCTATAACCCGAGCACTTTGGGAGGCCGAGGCAGGCAGATCACTTGAGCTCAGGAATTTCAGACCAGTCTGGGCAATATAGCGAAACCCTGTCTCCACAAAAAATACAAAAATTGCACCAGGCATGGTGGTGCGTGCCTGTAGTCCCAGCTACTCAGAGGGCTGAGGCAGGAAGGTTGCTTGAGCCTGAGAGATCAAGGCTGCAGTGAGCCGAGATTGCACCACTGCACTCCAGCCTGCGTGACAAAGTCAGACCCCGTCTCAAAAAACAAAAAACAAACTTTAAGCATTTTAGAACAATACATTGATTTGAGAGGAGCTGAAACTTTTGCATATTTTCAATCTATGAGCATTATATATAGATCTCCATCTATTTAAGTCTTTTAAAATTTCTTTCAATAATATTTTATAGTATACAGGACATAGGTACAAAAACTACAAAAATTTGCCAGGCCTGGTGGTACGTGCCTGTAGTCCCAGCTACTCAGGAGGCTGAGGTGGGAGGATGGCTTGAGCCCAGGAGGCAGAGGTTGCAGTGAGCCGAGATCGCGCCACTGCACTCCAGCCTGGACGACAGAGTCAGACTCCATCTCAAAAACATAAAAATAAAATTAAAAAAAAAGTAAAACCCATAATTTCATTGTGGTAAATTCTTCTATTTATTATTGAATGATTTGCTTTGCTAACATGTTTTAGAGACTGGCCTGCTGTAATTTTCCCTTTTAGAAACAGCCTATCGGGTTTGGTTTTCAAGGTCATGCTTGTCTCATAAAACAAATTGGAGAGTGCTTCCCCTTCCCTCCCTCGATTTTCTTCTCTCTCCAGGAAGGATTTGGGTAAGATTGGCATTGTATTTTTGTTCACTGTTTAGAAGAACTCATCAGTGAAGCAGCTGGGACCAGAGTTTTCTTTGTGGAAAAATTTAAAATTGTGAATTTGATTTCTTTAATAGTTATAGGCTATTCAGATTTTGTATTTCTTTTCTCCCTTCCTTCCTCCCTTC
>NW_012098654.1:3007642-3008566 GCF_000951045.1 Mandrillus leucophaeus | reverse complement strand
TCCTCCTCCTCTTCTTCTTCTTCTTCTTCTTCTTCTTCTTCTTCTTCTTCTTCTTCTTCTTCTTCTTCTTCCTCTTCTTCTTCTTCGAGATGGAGTCTCACTCTGTCATCTAGGCAACAGAACTAAGCAGTGTGGTCAGTGCAACCGAACAACTCTGATGCAAGCTCCATGTTTCCTGGTAGACTGGAAACTGTGCCATCCACACAGAGATCCTGAAAGCTACAGTGTCCATCCCTGAACTGTAAGGTTTAGTTTAGCCTTTAAAAAAAATACTGTATGTAAATGGAATCAGAAGTATGCATTCTCCTGTGTCTAGTTTCTTTTGTTCATCTTGACTTTGAGAGTCTTCTGTGTTGTTGCATGTAGCTATAGTTCATTTTCAGAACTGTGTGTGTTCCATTCCATGAATATACCTTCTGATATTTATCCATCCTCCTATTGACGGACACTTGGGCTTGAGGCTTAATACACTTTAGGGTTGATATAGATAATGCTGCTATGGACATTGTTATACACATTTTTGGTATATAGATGTAGGCATCTCTGTTGGGCTTATACCCAGAAGGGGCATTTTGGGGGTAAATATATATTCACCTTTAGCAGGTAATGTCAGTTTCCCAAAGGGTTTTACTAATTTACACTCTCAGCAGTGAGTATAGTTTACTCGCTTACACAAAGTGATATTGCTTGTCTTTTACTTTCTTTTTTTTCTTTTTTTTTTTTTTGAGACAAGGTTTTGCTTTGTCACCCAGGCTGGCGTGCAGTGGCACAATCTTAGCTCACTGCAACCTGCAACCTCTGCCTCCAGGGTTCAAGCGATTCTCCTGCTTCAGCTTCGCAAGTAGCTGGGATTACAGGTGCACAGCATCATGCCCGGTTAATTGTTGTATTTTTAATAGAGATGAGGTTTCACCGTGTTGGCCA
>NW_012098654.1:3003056-3006082 GCF_000951045.1 Mandrillus leucophaeus | reverse complement strand
TCCCTCCCTCCCTCCCTTCCTTCCTTCCTTCCTTCCTTCCTTCTTTCCTTCCTTCCTTCTTTCCTTTCTTTTAGCCTTGCTCTGTGGCCCAGGCTGGAGTCCAGTGGCGTGATCTTGGCTCACTGCAAACTCTGCCTCCTGGGTTCAAGCGAAAGTATTTTTTGGTAGAGACGGGGTTTCTACCAAAACCCTATCAAAGCCTATGATGTTGGCCAGGCTGGTCTCAAACTCCTGACCTCGAGTGATCCACCTGTTTTGGCCTCCCAAAGTGCTGGGATTATAGGCATGAGCCACCGCGCCCAGCCAGATTTTATATTTCTTGTTGTGATCGATTTGTGATATGTGTTTTCCAAGGAAATTGTCCACTTCCTCTTAATTTTAATTTTGGCACAAATTTCTAACCTTTTAAATGTCTATAAGAGCTGCACGGTTGTTTATACAATGGGCCGAGTTGTGTCGCCGCAAAATTCATACAAAGAAATGCTAACCTTCAATACCTGCCTGTATTTGGATCTTCAAAGAGGGAATTAAAGTACCTTTATAAGAAGGGGAAATTGGGACACAGGCAAACACAGAGGGAAGACCCTGTGAGGACACACGGAGAAGATGGCATCTACAAGCCAAGGAGAGAGGCCTCAGGAGAAACCAACCCTGCTGATAGAGCTTGCCTATGGGTCCCCACCCAAATCTCACGTCGAATTGTAATTCCCAGTGTTGGAGGCGGAGCCTGCTGGGAGGTGACTGGATCGTGGGGGTGGACGTCCTCCTTGCTGTTCTCTGAACAGAGTTCTCGGGAGAGCTGGCTGTTTGAAAGTGTCTAGCACATCCCCCTTAGCTCTCTTGTGCTCCTGCTCTGACCATGTGAAGATTGTGCCTGCTTCCGCTTTGCCTTCTGCCGTGATTGTACGTTTCCCCAGGCCTCCCCAGAAGCAGAAGCCTGTACAGTCTGCAGAACTGTGAGCTGATTAATCCTCTTTTCTTAATAAATTACCCAGTCTCAGGTATGTCTTAATAGTGTGAGAACAGACTAATACACCTGTCCACATCTTGATCTCAGACTTCCAGCTTCCAGGACTATGAGAAATAAATTTCTGGTCAGGTGCGATGACTCATGCCTCAGCACTTTGGGAGGCTGAGGTGAGCGGATCACTTGATCTCAGGAGTTTGAGACCAGCCTGGGTCACATGTTGAAACCCTAAAAGAAAAGAAAAAGTGAAAAAAAAGTGAAATAAATTTCCGTTGTTTAAGCCACTCAGCCTGGGGTACTTTGTTATGGCAGCCCTAGCAAACTCCTAATATTGATTATTTAGGAGTGAAATGTATTTAAGGCTTTGTCTCCTTTTTCTTGATCAGTCTTGCCAGGGGTTTATCATTAATGTCTCTTCAAAGAACCAGAAACAGGCCGGGTGCGGTGGCTCACGCCTGTAATCCCAGCCCTTTGGGAGGCCGAGGTGGGCGGATCACCTGAGGTCAGGAGTTCAAGACCAGCCTGGCCAATATGGTGAAACCCATCCCTACTAAGGATACAAAAATTAGCCCGGTATGGTGGCAGGTGCCTGTAGTCCAGCTGCTTGGGAGACTGAGGCACGAAAATCACTTGAACCTGGGAAGTGGAGGTTGCAGTGAGACAAGATGGCGCCACTGCACTCCAGCCTGGGCAGCAGAGTGAGATTCTGTCTCAAAAAAACAAACAAAAAAAGAACCAGAAATAATAATAGTACAGATAACATGTTCATCCTCTCTATTTTATGCTTGTTTTCTACTTCATTAATTTCTGCTTTTATCTGTATTATTTTCTCCTTCAGCTCTCTTTGGGTTTAATTTGCTGTTTGCTTACTAATTTCTTAAGATGAAAGCTTAGGTTGTTGACTTTCCGGCCCTTCCTTTTTTTTTTTTTTTTTTTTTTTGAGACAGGGTTTCACTCTGTTGCCTGTGCTGGAGTGTAGTGGTGTGATCTCAGCTCATTGCAGCCTTGACCTCCTAGGTTCAGGTGATCCTCCCATCTCAGCCTCCCGAGTAGCTGGGACTATAGGCACGAGCCACTGTGCTCAGATAATTTTTTGTATTTTTAGTAGAGACGGTTTTGTCAAGCAATCCTCCCTCCTAGGCTTCCCAAAGTGCTGGGATTACAGATGTGAGCCACTGTGCCTAGCTGACTTCCTCTTTTCTGTTCTTTTTTTTCTTTTTTTTTGAGACAGAGTCTCACTGTCACCCAAGCTCGAGTGCAGTGACATAATCTTGGCTCGCTGCAACTCTGCCTCCCAGATTCAAACAATTCTCCCGCCTCAGCTTCCTGAGTAGCTGGGATTACAGGTGCACACCACCACGCTTGGCTAATTTTTGTATTTTTAATAGTGACAAAGTTTCACCATTTGGCCAAGCTGGTCTTGAACTCCTGGTCTCAAGCGATCCACCTGCCTTGGCACCCCAGAGTGCTGGGATTACAGGTGTCAGCCACCGCACCCAGCCTCTTTTCTAATATAAGCATTCCAAGTTGTAGTTTCCTCTAAACATGACTTTAGATGTATCCTACACATTTTGATACATAAAATTTTCATTATCATTGAGATAAACATTTCAGCAAGACAAACAAGTGAAAAAGAAAATTGAGAGGTAGCATTGTGGACCTGGGACTTAGCTACATTTAGAGACATGGATTCGGATATTAAGAGATGGATTTTGGTCAAGGGGACAGACATTATTTTCTGGTTCCACTCTGCTGCTAACCATTGTAGATGGAACAGGGCAAACTGAGACGGTCCCTTGACTCACTAACTTCCATTTAAATACTCTCTGTACTCTGTTCTCTCCTGCCTTGACCTTTTTCTGTTCTTTAGACTTGTATAACCAATCACTCACTTGTTTTCTTCTCTCAGATACATGTATGTGTGTGTATATGTAGTATATATATATAAATAAATATATTAGTATATATATTAGTGTATATATATATAAATTATTTGTGTGTGTGTGTGTGTATATATATATATATAAAGACTAAGTTTCACTCTTGTTGCCCAGGCTGG
>NW_012098654.1:2985810-3001956 GCF_000951045.1 Mandrillus leucophaeus | reverse complement strand
AAAAAAAAAAAAAAAAATTAGCCTGGTATGGTGGCACATGCTTGTAATCCCAGCTACTTAGGAGTCTGAGGTAGGAGAATCGCTTGAACTCAGGAGGCAGAGGTTGCAATGAGCCGAGATCGCAACATTGCACTCCAGCCTGGGTGACAGAGCGAGACTCCCTCTCAAAAAAAAAAAAAAAAAGAACCCACAGAAATGTGAGGTGTACATATTGCTCACTTCGGCATGTGTATCCATAAGTCAGAAGGTGATCCTTCCTCCTCTGCACGGATACACTAACACTTCCTAAATATCTGCTTGAGGATATTCTGTGGCCATTTCCCATATCACAAAGCATCCACATTCTGCCTGATTTTTCGGGGCTTCCATCACCTGCCTCCCTCTGTCCACTCAGGTTCATTTCTCTCCTTGACTTAAACAATCCACTCCCGTAAATCTCGACCCATCCTTGTCTGTGAATATATTATACACTATGCTCTTTCTTGCTTCTGCACCCTTTCTGATGATTATTCAAACCCTACCAATTCTGTTTGTTTGTTTGTTTGTTTGAAACAGTCTTGCTCTGTCACTTAGGCTGGAGTGCAGTGGCCTGATCTCAGCTCACTGTAATCTCTGCCTCCCAGGTTCAAATGATTCTCATGCCTCAGCTTCCTGAGTATCTGGGACCTCAGGCTCGCACCACCATGCCTGGCTCATTTCTTGCATTGTTAGTAGAGATGGGGTTTCACTATGTTGGCCAGGCTGGTCACAAACTCCTGACCTCAGGTGATCCACCCGCCTTGGCCTCCCAAAGTGCTGGGATTACAGGTGTGAGCCATGGTGCCCAGCCTCTGAGGCTTATTTCTGAGGCTTTTCCATTTTTCTTTAATTAAAAGCATTCTGCATGCCCATGTGCCATATTTCAGGGTATCGGGGTTTCCTGAGCCCAACACCATCTATGTTCCCTTCCATGACTGATGATATGATTCCAACTATGATCATTTCAACAGCTGTGGGATTGGAAGGAGGTAAGAACAGAGCTCTGATTCCCGCATGTGGCATTCAGTGGGGTGGTTTTCCCAGAGGGGAAGCTTTCTGGTTTAGATCATGAGTCAAACAAGGACTTAGGTATCAAAAATGGCTCAACACAAAGGCATGCATAAATGTTGGTTTTAACTTTGTATCTCAAAGCTTAGGGGAAAAAGAGCTCTGTGTTTATATGGTTTATGTATGCAAAGTGGTCTGGAAGGGTCCACACTGAACCCTGATAGTGTATTGGGGTGGGACAGGTGACAATAGCCTTTTAAATTGGGCACTTCAGTGCTTTTTGTGGGGGGTGGTTGTTTTACAATGAGCATGTGCTACTTTCAGAATGAAAAAAGTGAAACAGCAAAACGAAAAAAAGCACAGTCCTTTAAAATAAAATATTCAACACAAGAGCTCAATGTTCTGTGTAATGAGAGTGGTGAAGCACAGCATGAAAATCTCCTCGATTATTGCATTCACAAATTACTGGAATGTTTTCAAACACGGAGTTGTGATGGAGAACCGAATCCCAAGTCTTCTCCCGACTAAAGAAGGATGTCTGAGGTAATTATGAGCTTGAAAGGATCCTATTGCATCGTGTTTGTTGTCCAAGAAGGGGCTCCCTCAACAGTTTATAGGGCTGTAGAAAGGAAAGATTTCTGGGCTGTGGAAATGAAAGATGTCTGCGTGACTCTAGGCTCTTATTTCTACTTCCGTGCATTTTAAAGCATTGTTTCCTGACTCCTAAGTTTCCCAACGACATCGTTTAGGTTCTTTTTGAACTTAAACGGAGCAGAAGTCAGAACTCCGGGCGTTGCTCACTGTGGCATTGTATCCACACTCAAGAGTTTGAATGGAAAGAACTTGGCCTTCATTTAAACTTGACCAAGAAGGGCGAGCTGGGGACCCTCCCACCTCCACAAATCTCCACTCTGCCCTCCCACCGTGATGTTCCTTCTGTCCCTGCGTCCTTTGGTGTCAATGACACCGCTTTATTTTCTCCTCCCATGAATCCGCCTCTTACAGCGCATTCACCTCCTCCCTCACTTTTCGGCTTCTCTTGGGCTCGGTGTTTCAGCGGCCAACAGACACCTCATTCTTTACCGAACTTGAATTGGGACCATTTTTCTGTTTCTTGGAAACCTCTCTCAAGAGCTCCATAATCCTTTCTCTGATGAAACGGTTGCTCCCGCTGAGTGAAATTCCGCTTAGGGCCCCAACACAGCCTACGTTGTTCTCGCTCCCAAAGAGATTTTTTTTTACTCCATTTAACTTGTTTTTCAACTGAGCTGCATGGATCAGACATATCTATTCAGCAGCCACCTGGTCAGCAGCAGTTGTCTTTTTCATATAAAATTAGGTTCTTTACTCGAGGGCCTACATTTTGGAAGAAGCCAACCCAAAAACCTTGAGGTTTTCCTCTGGCCAGCTGCAGGATATTGACGAATCCCAGCCAGCTATAAAATATTGACGAATCCCAGCCAGCTACAGGATATTGATGAATCCCAGCCAGCTACAGGATATTGATGAATCCCAACCAGCTATAGGATATTGATGAATCCCACCCAGCTACAGGATATTGATGAATCCCACCCCACTACAGGATATGGATTAATCCCACCCAGCTACAGGATATTGATGAATCCCACCCAGCTACAGGATATTGATGAATCCCGCCCAGCTATAGGATATTGATGAATCCCACCCCACTACAGGATATGGATTAATCCCACCCAGAGGATATTGATGAATCCCACCCAGCTATAGGTTATTGATGAATCTCGCCCAGCTACAGGATATTGATGAATCCCGCCCAGCTATAGGATATTGATAAATCCTGCCCAACTTGTGACAAGTTCCATGTCTCCCACTGGCCAGGATCTTCTATGCTGCAAGTTTCACCAAGTGAGACTGGGCTACCTCATGTTGCTTTCTCTAAGAAGTACCATTGCAGGAGTTTGTAACACAATTTGCTGGCTTCTTTTCTGACAGAGAAAATGCCAGGTCTGGTGAGAGAAGCCCTTGAAGGTGGTAAGGACTTTTGTTAAACGCCATGAGGAACTGAGATGGAGTTATCATTTAGGGCAGAAGAGCAGAGAGGACTCTTCGTTACCAGAGCAACTGCAGTTGTCCTCTCCAGGTAATTCTAGAGGTGTGATTAGTCTTCAGGTGTAATTAGTCTTCAGGTGTGATTAGTCTTCAGATGCTCTGCTCATTTATTCTAAGACTTCTCTCTTATAAAAACAAATAGTGTTCAAAGAGTTTGGTAAAAAGCTGAGAACATAAAGTTGTTGGTCATATTTTTCAGGAAGTCTAATACATCATATTTAACATTTTAAATTGCTTTTTAAAATTACTTCCAGATCTATTTTTGACCATATTTCAATCAAGATTAAGGGCTTGCAGACAGTTTCCCTTGTGGATTACAAAGTCCCAAATGAGAAGGCTCTACAAAGTGATGTAATAATGTAACCTCAACACTCCAAAAACAAGGAGACGAGGCCTGGAGAGATGAAGTAACTTGCCCAAGGTCACTCAGCAGCTCAACATTAGGGCCAGCAAAAGATCTGAGTTTTCTTCTTCTCCCAGAACAGTGTATTTGTTCCATCACACCAAAGAGTCTCAGTTTCTCAACCCAAACAGACCACTGCCCCTTCATTCTCCTGGTGATATTCGCAGGTAATATAATGTTCCTATGCAAATAAATTTCAATCACTTGGCATAATGTCCTGATTGTCTCAGAAAGAAGAAATAAAACAAGGCCATGTACTTAACCAGGAAGGTCCTGCATCACAGACTGCTCCCTACCCTGTGAATATCTGGCCATGGGTAGGACAGGTCTCGCCCTCTGAGGCTCCCAAACCCACTACACCTGCCCTAAACTCACCTCTCCAGGGGGTAAGCAGAGTTCAGAGGATTGTGTGTGTTTCCAATATTTCCCTGCTTAAAAGTTTCTTTCACGTCAGGCACAGTGACTCATCCCTGTAATCCCAGCACTCTGGGAGGCGGAGGCAGGCGGATCACTTGAGGTCAGGAGTTTGAGACCACCTTGGCCAATACGGCGAAACCCTGTCTCTACTAAAAATACAAAAATTAGCTGGATGTGATGGCTTGCGCCTGTAGTCCCAGCTACTTGGGAGGCTGAGGCAGGAGAATCGCTTGAACCCAGGAGGCGGAGGTTTCAGTGAGCCAAGGTTGTGCCACTGTACTCCAGCTTGGGCAACAAAAGCAAAACTCCGTCTCAGAAAAAAAAAATTTTTTTCTTTCAATAAGCCCCGTGCATTTTTACCATGGGGTGCTGGCAACGAATGCCTCCTCTGCGCGACACTGCTCTGACACTCCCCAAAGGGCAGTGGCACTTCTTGGAAGAGTGCAGGGCACCATACCTGCAGCTATATTTTTCTCCTAAAACTGGATCGGTCTCTAAATGCATAATTATTAGGACTAGGTTTACCATCCCAATGAATTGACTTCTGCATTCTGAGCTCAGGATTAACATCCACCCATTTCAGTGTGACCACATCTTATCTCCAACTTTCATTTTCTCCTGTGTAAGTACTGCAGCTCCTGGTTCTTTATATACTATACAAATATTTTACTGGTTGGGCATGGTGGCTCACGCCTGTAATCCCAACGCTTTGGGAAGCCAAGGCAGGCAGATCACCTGAAGTCAGGAGTTCGAGACCAGCCTGGCCAACATGGTGAAACCCTGTCTCTACTAAAAATACAAAAATCAGCCAGGTGTGGTTGCGGGCACCTGTAATCCCAGCTACTCTGGAGGCTGAGGCAGGAGAATAGCTTGAACACAGGAGACGGCGGTTGCAGTGAGCTGAGATAGTGCCACTGCACTCCAGCCTGGGTGACTGAGCAAGACTCCATCTCAAAAAAAAAAAAAAAAATTAAAAAAAAATATATATTTCCTCCATAAACTACACTTGGAGATAAAACAATGAGCTCGTGGTCTCATAAATGTGCCAACTCTGTAACGTAATTCAAATGATTGGGCAGACCAAAATATACTGTTCTCACCACTCTTCCTCCTGAATCATTTTAAAAGAATATACTCATCTTACACTCAGACCCCTCTTGAAGGCCCATGTGGACTCTGTTTATCATGCCAACCTGGTTTTGTTTTTGTTTTGTTTTGAGACAGTGTCTCTCTCTTGTTGCCCAGGCTGGAGTACAGTGGTGCAACCTCGGCTCACCAAAACCTCCGCCTCCTGGGTTCAAGTGATTCTCCTACCTCAGCCTCCTGAGTAGCTGGGATTACAGGCACCTGCCACCTCGCCCGGCTAATTTTTGTATTTTTAGTAGAGACAGGGTTTCACTATGTTGGCCAGGCTGATCTTGAACTCCTGACCTCAGGCGATCCACCCGCCTCGGCCTCCCAAAGTGCTGGGATTACAAGCGTGAGCCACCGCACCCTGTACCAGTTTTTATCATTTGTTCTCCATAGCGTCACCTCTGGTTGGCATCACAGCACAGAGAAGCAGGCCACTCTCTGGGACCAGGTTGAATCTCTCCAAGGAACAAATGCTGCTACTGCAAGGGTGTGTCTTAAGACAACCATAAATTTTTATTCTGGGGACTTGTTCAGGCATTTAAAATAATTATTAAAAATTTTTAAACTTTAATTTTTTTGCTTTATATAATTTCCAACCTTTATAGGACAATTAATTGCTGCACACATTCTGCTTCTTTCAGGTGCTGGGAACTCCTTGGCAGCACACGTTTTCCATCCCTTCACCACCAAGACATTTTCATGTGCAGATGTTCCAATGACAACACTCCCATTAGTTTCTACTTGTGGGGGACCAAACCTCTTGCTTGAGTCAGACTTAGAAATAAGCAACTGTATAAGCAGAGAACTGACAAGACGGAAATTTTTGTCCACTAAGGATTCATCTTGAGCAAAGTTACTTGTCTTACACAAAGAGGGTTGATGCTAGGTGCAGTGGCCCACACCTGTAATCCCAGGACTCTGGGAGGATGAGGCTGGTAGATTGCGTGAGCCCAGGAGTTCAAGACCAGCCTGGGAAACACAGCGAGACTCCTATCACTACAAAAAATACAAAAATTAGCCAGGCATCATGGGGCACACTCATAGTAGTCCCAGCTACTGGGAGGCTAGGGTGGGAGGATCACCTGAGCCTGGGAGGTTGAGGCTGCAGTGATCCATGATTGCACCACTGTACTCCAGCTTGGGCGACAGAGTACGACCGTGTCTCAAAAAAAAAAAAAAAAGAAAAGAAAAGAAAAAAAAGAAAAGAAAAAAGAAAAAGTTGGTTTTATGAAGCTTTGTGAATCTCCTGATAGGCCTTAGTACAATTAAACACAATGAAGACAATTGCTTTCTACTTACACGGGACCTGGGGATTGTTTCCCGTTTACTACACCATTTCTTCTTCCTGGGTGCACAAGAAGACTCCATTTCCCAGCAGCCCTTGGGCTAGGGTGGGATCATGTGACTGAGTTCTTGCCAATGGATGTGAGTGGAAGTGATGGCTGCTATCAGTTCAGCATGTTAGAGCAGGTGTAAGCTCTTCACACTCCTGCTCTCTCATCAGGGGCTGTTAGCAAAGAACTTCCAGATGGCAGATCTGTGAGAGGGAAGCAGACTGGATCCCTGAGTTGCTGCTGGAGAGCCACCTGGCCTCTGGACTCAATGGAGTCACTTTTTGTGTTTGCCCTCTGAGTTTCAGGGGGTTACTTGTGCCCTTGTTCCACCCTGATTAACAGAACACACTTCTGCAATACTACATTCTCAGAGGGGTGAAGGGACCTTAGACGTCTGAGCCCTGCACTGTGTCCCCAGAGACTTCATTCTGGTCTGCGTCAATCTATTAATCAACAATCAAGGAGTATAATCATCCTCGGAAGCATCTTATTAACATGGGAGATTAGGATACGTTTCTCATGAAGTTAAGAGCTCTCCTTTGAAACTCAATCAGTAAGTAGTTACCCAGTTCCCCTCTTGCCAGCTCACAGTGTCCATTTCAGACCCGAAAAGGAATTCAAGGTGTCAGAGGCATTCGAACTAGAGCAACTACATCTTGAACAGGAGCTGGGTAAAATAAGGCTGAGACCTACTGGGCTGCATTCCCGGGAGGTTAAGGCATCCTTAGTTACAAGATGAGATAGGAGGTTGGCACAAGATACAGGTTACAAAGACCTTCCTGATAAAATAGCATGCAGTAAAGAAGCCAGCTGAATCCCACCAAAACCAAGATGGCAACGAAAGTGATTTCTGGTCATCCTCATGGCTCATTATACACTAATTTTTGTGCATTAGCATGCTAAGAGGCCCTCCCACCAGCGCCATGACAGTTTACAAATGCCATGGCAATGTTAGGAAGTTACTCTATATGGTCTAAAAAGGGGAGGAACCCTCAGTCCCAGGAAATGCCCACCTCTTTCCCAGAAAACTCATGAATAACCCACCCCTTGTTTAGCATATAATCAAGAAGTAACAGCAAGTACAAGTAGCTGAGCAGTCCTCGAGTAGCCGTTCTTTATTCCTTTACTTTCCAAATAAACTTGCTTTCACTTTACTGTATGGACTCACCCCGAATTCTTTTTCGTGCGATATCCAAGAACCTTCTCTTGCAGTCTGGATTAGGACCCTTTTCCGGTAACGAAGGGAAGAGAATCAGAGCACCACCTTGCTCCGAGTCGTGATCACGAGAAGAGCTTGCTTTCTATCGTAACTGATATTTTTTTATGATGGTGTGAATAATTGGCCACTATTCATCACAAAGCTCCCCAAAAGCATGAGGCTCTCCGCGGAGAATGCCCACCCCTTCTCCAAATGCGCTAATCAGAGATCTGATGGGCCTGTGGGGCCACCATGAGGCCCCTCCCAAAATACCCACCGCTGCCCTCCTTGAGGAGCCCCAGGGTTGCTGTAGATCTGTTCTTTACAAGACTCTGAAACCGGTGAAAAGAACACTTATCAAAACAATTCCAAAAGCACTTTAAACCTTTGATTAAGAAGACAAGTGATTTTCTATATTCCCATGATAACTATTTCAATATTATTATATGTAATATATTATTTCAATATAGCTGATCAGAGGCCTTGCACTGACGTTAAATGACAACACAGGGACACATGAGTGTGATGGGGGCACCTCTAATCCCAGCTACTTGGGAGGCTGAGGCAGGAGAAATGCTTGAACTCAGGAGGCAGAGGTTGCAGCGAGCCGAGACAGTGCCACTGCCTGGGCGACAAGAGTGGGACTCCGTCTCAAAAAAAAAAAAAAAAAAAAGGTTCCCAGAAGCAGGACCATGCAGGGCAGGTGCCAGGGTGTTCATGGAAGGGGCTGTCGGGGGAGAATCTTCCTGTATCCTGTGGCACCGGGGTGCCCAGCAGGCTCTGCTCTCTGCCCAGCATCTAAGGCCTGTGGCCTTAAACTCATTTTGGAGAGGCTTCCCACCAGCAGCTGAGCCTGACCGTACTTGGGTGGAATCCCCACCTCAGAATTCTGTCTCCTTTTCAGAAAGTGACAGTTTTGTACAGTTTTGCCTTTTTGTAAAGTGTAGGCAATTATAATGGTGATACCGGCATACGCAGTTTGAGTGGCCCCTTTCTCCCTCTCTCCCAAGCTCCATGATGAACATTTCTAGGCCCTTTGTGGGCCTCCTCACCACTCTCCATGGAGGAGGGCAAGCTGGGGTTCGTCTTGCCAGGCTCAGCTCAGTTCCCCTCCCTGGGGTCTGTCCTGGCTTTGCTCTCCTCAGGTGCCTGCCCACAGCTCAGTGATTCAGCCTCCCAGAACAGGTCTTCCTTCCCCTCTTGGCCTTCCTGGGTAGACCATGGACTCCTGGGACATACGGAGTGAGTCTTGTGTACGTTGGTGTCTCTGGAACCCAGAACAGAGTTAGATGGAGAGTCGAACAAATAGCCTTGAACGATCTAGTGCTTTTATTTTTTTGTCCAAGATTCCTTGCTCCAAGAAGCTGTTGTAAGTAAGGAGCCAGGCTCTCTCTGTCCCACTGTGCCCTGGCTAGCTCACGGAATTCGTCTCTCCGTCATCACTGGTTTGTGACCTGGGTGTTGGTCAAATCCATCCCGTCTGCCCTAACAGCGGTCTCCACACTCCGTGCAGAGATAAGGTTCTCATACAAGGTCTTTCTAGAAGGGGACAGTGCTGGGAAACATGTGCTTCCGAGGTAGCCTGTTAGGAGGGAAGTTAAGGAAACCGAATATGACAGAATGAAAGCTGACCTGCCTCTGGGAATGCTGATTTCTTGCACTTCATGCCTTCCCACTTGATAGGGTTGGTCCCTGAAGGAGGCACTAGCAAGCACTGCTGGGATGAGGCTTCATCTTCGAGTGGTCAGAATCCCAGCACAGCGCCAAGAGAACACAGCCCCAGCTCCCCCACTTTTTATAAACAAACTTGTAAACGGCCCTCATCTTCGGGGCAATGTTGCCAGCCCAACCCAGACTTTCCGACTCACTTCGAAACCACGTCACTGCCAACTTTCCAGCTTAAAAAGAGGGAAACTTCATAAAAGGCTCCATTTCCATTTGGCCTGTGGGGGAGGATGGAATACATGGTGAGTCGGAAGCTATGAACAAAACAAGTTTATAAAAATTCCAAATAAAGAGGCGCCTCCAGTGAAATTAGCCAGACGAAAGTTGACAAAGCTGACGGCCCCGCGTGGGCTGCGGTAATGGGGCGACGTGGGAGGAGGGCTCTGCTAAGACGGCAGGAGAAACGTGGGGAGACACACGCGGGAGGGGACAGCTCTCAGCGCCATCAAAGAACAGATCCTCCAAGCGAATGATTTAAGGATTTAAATAAGAGAGTCAAGCATTTGCTTTTTTGTTTTGTTTTGTTTTTTGAGCCAGGGTCTCACTCTGTCGCCCAGGCTGGAGCACAGTGGTGTGATCACGACTCACTGCAGCCTTGACCCCCTGGACTCAAACAATCCTCCTGCCTTGACCTCCTGAGTAGTCAGCACTACAGGCAGGTGCCATCATGCCCAGCTAATTTTTGTATTTTTTGTAGAGATGAGGTCTGGAAATGTTGCCCAGACTGGACTCAAACTCCTGGCTTCAAGAGATCCTCCCACCTTAGCCTCCCCATGTTGGGATTACAGGCATGAGCCACTGTGCCTGACCAAGAGTCAAACATTTTAAGGGCTAGACAGGACCTCAGCACATCATCTTCTCCACTCCCCTGCCTCCCAGAAACTCAGAACAATGGCCAGAAAGTAGACGCAAAGGAATCATTTCTATTTTTATTTCTATGCTATCTTGTATATTATTAGAATTGTGGTCTTTTTTCTAAAGCTCTGTTAAAAGAAAAAAAAAAACCTTCTGAGTTCATTACATAATGTTTAGAGAATATGGTATGTATGATATCAATTCCATGAAATTTACTGAGATTTCTTTACAGCCTAAAAATAGAGTCAATTTTTAGGAACGTTCTTCGTACGCCGGAAAAGAATGTGTAGTCTCCACTAGCCGAGCTCCAAATCCTGGCCGCATGAAGAAGGTGTGGACTGGGGAGACTTGAGTCGGGACTGGGGGATGGGGGAGACCTCACTGGCTGACGCTGGTGGAGACTCTGGAGGGTGGGGGTGCCGGGAATGAAGGTGCGGCTGATGCAGGAGTACAAAGTAGGCCTGTGTGAGTGGCACCTCCCAGCACACGTGCATTTCATTACCTTTCTTATTTTAAGTGTTGAGGGCTTCCAACTTCTTGTAATAAGTGTGTGAAACTTCTCTTCCAAGTTCCATCCCAAAGGAGGCACAGAGTCAGGAAGACGGCAATGTCAACATCAGGTTTAGTTGTGATCAAGTGAATTGGAGAACATACCTCAGATGTGTGGCCAAATAAGTTGCCTCCCAGGTTAGCAGTGTCCCCCAGCCCCAGGCAGGGTTGGACATCCAAAGCCCAATTAGGAGTAAGTCCAGGGTCTCCTGATTCAAAGCGAGAGGTAGAGGCCAGGTGTGGTGGCTCACACCTATAATTCCAGCACTGTGGGAGGCTGAGGCGGGTGGATCACCTGAGGTCAGGAGTTGGAGACCAGCCTGGCCAACATGGCGAAACCCCATCTCTGCTAAAAATACAAAAATTAGCCTGCCATGGTGGTTCACACCTGTAATCCCAGCCACTTGGGAGGCTGAGGCAGGAGAATTGCTTGAACCTGGGAGGCAGAGGTTGCAGTGAGCCGAGATCATGCCATTGCACTCCAGCCTGGGTGACAGAGTGAGACGCTGTCTCAAAAAAAAAAAAAAAAAAAAAGCTGGACTCGGTGGCTCATGCCTGTAATCCCAGCACTTTGGGAGACTGAGGTGGGAGGATCACAAGGTCAGGAGATGGAGACCATACTGGTTAACACAGTGAAACCCATATTTACTAAAAATACAAAAAATTAGCCAGGCATGGTGGCATGTGCCTGTAGTCCATCTACTGGGGAGGCTGAGGCAGGAAAATTGCTTGAACCCAGGAGGCGGAGGTTGCAATGAGCCGAGACTGTGTCACTGTACTCCAGCCTGGGCAACATAGCAAGACTCCGTCTCATAAAACAAACCAAAAAAAGCCCCCCCGCCCGCCACACACCCCACATACTTATTGCTTATTGTGCATCCTCTCCAAGCACATAAAACACATACAGAACATTTATAAAAATTGACCAAGTATTAGGCCATGAAGAATCTCAGTGATTGCTTTTGCAGCTTGTATTCTAAAATTGGAATGACACAGAGATGATTAGCCTGGCTGCAGTGCAAGGATGGCCAGCAGGTTCATGAAACATTCCATACCTTGTACAGTCTCAGATCATTTAATTATCCACTGACGAGCGCTAAAGAAACAGTGTGAGTCAAGGCAAAAATGGGTGGCATCCAACATTGAAATTGTGATTTTCAGGCCAGGTGTGGTGGCTCACACCTGTAATCCCAACACTTTGGGAGGCCGAGGTGGGTGGATCATGAGGTCGGGAGATCGAGACCATCCTGCCTAACACAGTGAAACCCTGTCTCTACTAAAAATGCAAAAAAAAAAAAAAAAAAAAAAAATTAGCCGGGTGTGGTGACAGGAGCCTGTAGTCCCAGCTGCTCGGGAGGCTGAGGCAGGAGAATGGCCTGAATCTGGGAGGTGGAGGTTGCAGTGAACCGAGATTGCACCATTGCACTCCAGCCTGGGCGACAGAGCGAGACTCCAACTCAAAAAAAAAAAAAAAAAAAAAAGAAATTGTGATTTTCGCTACAAAAAAATCTCAGTAAATTGCATGGAATTAATAAAACATACATTTTATACTCTGCACACAGTGTAATGAATATAGAAGCTATTTTTTATGCAGATTTTTAAAACTTCCATAATCATAAAAATATACAAGAAGAAATCTAAAACGTATTGACTGTCTAAAATTGAGTAACAAAAACATCTGAAAGCTTTTTGCAGCTAAGGTGCTACTTTTAGGTAAAGTGTACTGTTTTAAATGCATATATTACAAGGAAATAATTGTTGAAAGTCTAATAAGAGAGATAATTCTCTTGCAAAAGTTATGAAGAGAAAAAGAGAAGGCATTAATAACAACATTAAGAATCAGGCCGGATGCTGGGTGTGGTGGCTCACGCCTGTAATCCCAGCACTTTCAGAGGCTGAGGCAGGTGGATCATGATGTCAGAAGTTCAAGACCATCCTGGTCAAAATGGTGAAACCCCGTCTCTATTAAAAATACAAAAATTAGCCAGGCATGGTGGCAGGCACCTGTAATGCCAGCTACTCGGGAGGCTGAGGCGGAAGAATTGCTTGAACCTGGGCAGCAGAGGCTGTAGTGAGCCAAGATCGCATCACTGCACTCTAGCCTGGGCGACAGAGTGAGACTCTGTCTCAAAAAAAAAAAAAAAAAAAAAAGAATCAGGCCAGTCACAATGGCTCACACCTGTAATCCCAGTAATCCCAGCATTTTGGGAGACTGAGGCAGGTGAATCACTTGAGGTCAGGAGTTCGAGACCAGCCAGGCCAACATGCAGAAACCCCATCTCTACTAAAAATACAAAAATTAGCCAGTTGTGGTGGCCCGCACCTGTGATCCTAGCTACTCGAGAGGCTGAGGCATGAGAATTGCTTGAACCTGAGACGTGGAGGTTGCAGTGAGCCGAGATCACGCCATTGCACTCCAGCCTTGGCAACAGAGCAAGACCCTGTCTCAAAAAAGAAAAAAGAATCAAAGGGCTCACAGGTGCATGTAAAAATACTAAAAATCGGCCTGGCACAGTGGCTCACACCTGTAATCCCAGCACTTTGGGAGGCCAAGGTGGGCGAATCACAAGGTCAGGAGTTCGAGACCAACCTGATCAGTATGATGAAACCCCCATCTCTACTAAAAATACAAAAAATTAGCCAGGCATTATGGTGGGCGCCTGTAGTCCCAGCAACTCAGGAGGTTGAGGCAGGAGAATCACTTGAACCCGGGAGGCAGAGGTTGCAGTGAGCCAAGATCACACCACTGCACTCCAGCATGGGCGACAGAGTGAGACTGTCACAAAAAAAAAAAAGAACCTTGATACTGAAACCAGGCAAAGATTATATTATAAAAAAGTAGTATAGGTTAGTCCCATATGTAAGTGAATAAGCCAAAACCATAAATAAAATACTAGAAAACTGATATAATAGTGTATTGAAAATATCCAAGGAATACACGGATTTTTTTTTCCAAAATTTTAAATTTAGGTGTAAGTCACATAGTATAAAACTCACCCTTTCTTTTTTTGAGACAAAGTCTTACTCTGTCACCCAGGGTGGAGTGCAGTGGCATGATCTCGGCTCACTGCAACCTCTGCCCCCTGGGTTCAAGTGATTCTCCTGCCTCAGCCTCCCAAAGTAGCTGGGATTACAGGCACCTGCCACCGTGCCTGGCTAATCTTTGTATTTCTAGTAGAGATGGGGTTTCACCATTTTGGCCAGGCTGGTCTTTAACTCCTGACCTTGTGATCCACCCGCCTCGGCCTCCCAAAGTGCTGGGATTACAGACATGAGCCACCACACCTGGCCAAAACTCAACCTTTTAACAACTGGGCACGGTGGCTCATGCCTGTAATCTCAGCACTTTGGGAGGCCAAAGCAGGCAGATCACTTGAGGCCATGAGTTCGAGACCCGGGCAGATCACTTGAGGCCATGAGTTCAAGACCCACGTGGCGAACATGGTGAAACCCCATCTCTAACTAAATACTAAAAAAATTAGCTGGGCATGGTGGCATATGCCTGTAATCCCGGCTACTTGGGAGGCTGAGGCACGAGAGTTACTTGAGCTCAGGAGCCCAGGCCTCGGAGGTTACAGTGAACCAAGATCATGCCATTGCTCTCCAGCCTGGGTGACAGAGGGAAACTCTGTCTCAAAAAAAAAAGAAAGAAAGAAAAGTTCATCTCAATAAAATCCATTTACGATGAATACCTTCACAAATCAGTAATACAAGGGAACGTCCCTAATACTGCCCTAATGTTATAAAGGGTATATCAAAGAATCCTACAGTAAATATTGTAGGTACTAGCCAATGCAGTAAGTGGAGAAAAACAAAGATATGAAGATTCATATCTTTATTTTGCTTTAAAAGCAGAAGGCAGTCATTATTCATAGACCTCATGATTGGTTGGGAACAAAAACTTTTAAATATACTGATAAACTATTTGAATTAATAAGTGAATTTACCAAGATTACCAAATGCAAAGTCAGGGTATAAAAATTATATTTCTAAATCCAGTCACAAAGACAAAATGAAATCTAAAGATAATATATCATTATAATAGTTTCTTTTCTTTTCTTTTCTTTTCTTTTTTTTTTTTGAGACAGGGACTCACTCTGTCACCCAGGCTGGTGTGCAGTGGCGTGATCTCAGCTCACTGGAACCTCCGCTTCCCAGGTTTAAGTGATCCTCTCATCTCGGCCTCCTGAGTAGCTGGGACTGCAGGCACGCACCACCATGCCTGGATAATTTTTGTATTTTATTGTAGAGATAGGGTTTTGTCATGTTGCTAAGGCTGGTCTTGATCTCCTGAACTCAAGCAATCCTCCTGCCTCAGGCTCCCGAAGTGCTGGCATTACAGGCATGCGTCACTGCGCCCAGCCTATAATAGTTTCAAAGAAAATAAAAAACAGAGTAGGCTGGGCCCGGTGGGCTCACGCCTGTTATCCCAGCACTTCATGAGGCCAAGGCAGATGGATGGCCTGAGGCCAGGAGTTCGAAAGCAGCCTGGTCAACATGGTGTAACCCTGTCTCTATTAAAAATACAAAAATCAGCCTGGTGTGGTGGTGCACGCCTGTAATCCCAGCTACCCAGGAGGCTGAGGCAGGAGAATTGCTTGAACCCAAAGGCAGAGTTTTCAGTGAACCGAGATCACGCCACTGCACTCCAGCCTGGGCAACAGAGTAAGACTATGTCTCAAAACAAAAAAACAAAAAACAAACAAACCAAAAAACATATAATAAATCTAAGAAAAGATTTTTAAAGATTTCTACATAGAAAACTATAAAACATTGAGATCAATTAAAGAAGATCTAAATAAATGTTTATAGTTTGAATACTCAATTTTATAAAGATGCCAATTCTGCCCAAATTGATCTACAGATTCAATTTAATCCCGATACAAAACTCAATAAGACTGAGTGTCTGGGTAAGTTGAAAAACAGATTTTTCAAGATCATACCATTGCACTCCAGCCTGGGTGGCAAGAGTGAAACTCCATCTCAAAAAAAAAAAGAAAAACAGATTTTATAACATACATGGAAATGCAAAAATCTAAGAATATCCAAGATCATTGTGGAGAGAAGAGGTCAGAGTTGGAGGACTCACTCTATCAGATATCAAGACGTCTGGGTTGTTTCCACTCTTGCTATCACACACAGTGCTGTACTAAATTGCTTTTGTACACATCTTTTGAGCATTTTTGCAAGGTATCTTTGTGATAGAATCTTAGGAGTTGCTTCAGCATCTTGTCATATGTTTAAAAGTCATTGCATTTTTATTTTGTAAAGAGTGTGTTCATGTCTCTAGTCCATTCTTCTATGGAGATAGTCCCCATTTTATTTTTAGGCGCTCTTTGAATATTAGGTATTAAGTTGAAGCCTATGAAATTGCCATTTTGTTACGTCAAAAATGGTCAAATTTCAAATGGCTTAAC
>NW_012098654.1:2983597-2985704 GCF_000951045.1 Mandrillus leucophaeus | reverse complement strand
TTTTTGAGACAGAGTCTCGCTCTTGCCCAGGCTGGAGTGCAGTGGCGCGATCTCGGCTCACTGCAACCTCCACCTCACGGGTTCATGCCGTTCTCCTGCCTCAGCCTCCCAAGTAGCTGGGACTACAGGCGTGAGCCACCACGCCTGGCCTCTTAGCATATTTTTTTTGAGACGGCGCCTCACTCTATTGCCCAGGCTGGAGTGCAGTGGCAAAATCTCGGCTCACTGCAACCTCCACCTCCTCGGTTCAAGTGATCCTCCTGCCTCAGCTTGCCGAGTAGCTGGGACTACAGGCGCACACTGCCACACATGGCTAATTGTATTTTTAGCAGAGATGGGGTTTCACCATGTTGACCAGGCTGGTCTTGAACTCCTGACCTCAGGTGATCACCCGCCTTGGCCTTTCAAAGTGCTGGGATTACACATAAGAGCCACCACGTCCGGCCAAATTTTATATTTTTATGTAAACATATTTATCAATCCTTTTCCTTATTGTTTCTGGAAATTGAGTCATAGGAAAGTTTCTTTGTTTGTAAGTTATACAGTAATTTCTCCAAGTTTTCCTTATTTTACATCTAAATATGTGATCCATTTGGACTTGATTCTGTTGTACGGTGTAAGAATGGGCTCAATGCGGCCAGGTCCGGTGGCTCACGCCTGTAATTCCAGCACTTTGGGAGGCTGAGGCGGGCAGATCACGAGGTCAAGAGATGGAGACCATCCTGGCCAACCCCATCTCTACGAAAAATACAAAAATTAGCTGGGCATGGTGGCGCATGCCTCTAATCCCAGCTACTAGGGAGGCTGAGGCGGGAGAATAGCATGAACCTGGGAGGCGGAGCTTGCAGTGAGCCAAGATCGCACCACTGCACTCCAGCCTGGGCGACAGAGCAAGACTCCATCTCAAAATAAATAAATAAATAAATAAATAAATAAATAAAGGACTCAATTTTGTATTTCTTCGTATTTTAATACCATGTATTAAAATTTTCCCACTGATTTGAGATGTCAGCTTAATAGTATATTGAATTTCTATGTTCAGTTGGGTCTATTTCTGGATTTCCTATTCTGTTTGATCTGTCTGTGCATATGTGCACATATCAATACCAAACTGGGGTTTTTTGTTTGTTGTTTTGAGACAGGATCTCCTTCTGTTGCCCAGGCTGGAGTGCAGTGGCATGATCAGGGCTCACTGCAGCCTCCATCTCCCAGGCTCAAGCGATCCTCCCACCTCAGCTTCCCAAATAGCTGGGACTACAGATCTGTACCACCACACCTTGCTAAATTTTTTGAATTGTAATAGAGACGAGATCTCGCTACATTGCCTAGACTGATCTTGAACTTCTGAGCTCAAGTGGTCCTCCTACCTCGGCCTCCCAAAGTTCTGAGATTAGAGGCATGAGCCATGTGCCCAGCCCATACAGATTTAACTACAGAGGCGTTATAGTAGGCTAGCCAATCCCTAAGTATTTCATTTGTTTTTTGGGATGGAGTTTTCCTGACAATTCTTTGCTCCTTTCTTCTTCTAAAGGACTTTTATAATCAACTTGTCCAGCTGCAGAAAAAACCATCTGATATTCTTGTTGGGACTGTGCTACAATTAACAGGGAGCATTGCACTTCCTATTTCTTCTCTAGTTAGTTTTGACAAGTTTAAATTTTTTCTAGGATTTTACCCATTTAACCTATGTTTTCATGTTTACTGGCTTAAAGTTTTTATCATCTTCTCTTACTATAAATATTTTACATTTTTCTGATTTTGTACTTTTGTCCTTTTTTCATTCTTATTTATGTTTCCACCTCTTTTTTCCTTGAGCAATCAAAGAAAATGGTTGTCCATTTTCTTTGAATTTTCAAAGGAGTAAACTTTTGTCCTCTCTTGTATGTCTGTTTTCTATTTCTATTTTGTGTTGGGTGTTTAACTCACTCATTTTTATTTTTAAATTTTTACTGATACAAGTATTAAAAGTTATAATTTTCCTGTTTTAGCTTTCCGTCACACATATTTTGATGTGTTGTGTTTTCATCTTTCCCTTATTTTTATTTTTATTTTTATTTTTGAGACGGAGTCTCTGTCGCCAAGGCTGCAGTGCAGTGGCATGATCTCG
>NW_012098654.1:2981340-2983367 GCF_000951045.1 Mandrillus leucophaeus | reverse complement strand
TTTGAGGTGGAGTCTTGCTCTGTCGCCCAGGCTGGAGTGCAGTGGCGCGATCTCGGCTCACTGCAAGCTCCGTCCCCCGGGTTCCCACCATTCTCCTGCCTCAGCCTCCCGAGTAGCTGGGACTACAGGCACCCGCCACCACGCCTGGCTAACTTTTTGTATTTTCAATCGAGATGGGGTTTCCCCGTGTTAGTCAGGATGGTCTCGATCTCCTGACCTTGTGATCCTCCCGTCTCGGCCTCCCAAAGTGCTGGGATTACAGGCGTGAGCCACCGCACCTGGCTGAACTTTGTTTTATATTTCTTTATTGACTTAAGAGTTATTAGAGGCTTTTAAATTTCCAGGTGAAAGATTTTTTGCTTTTCCAGTTGTCATTAATTTCTAGTTTTATTGTATTACGGCCATTTCACACATGCGGTTGAGAAAGACTCAGAGAGGTTAAGTGAGTTGCCCAAGAACACATATTTAGTAATGAGTGGGGCTGGCCTGGAAGCCTCAAAGTCCATCTTCTTTCCACTGCCCCACCCTGCCCTGCATGGTTCATAGGTAGATATGCTATTTAATCATTCCAGGCAAAATTCCAGCAGGTGTTATTATGAGACGCTGAAGCATAATTGATGAACTGGTTATGAAATATTAAAATTTAATTTTTTGTGGGTAGGAAATTAAGTGTTGTTAGAAGTAGCAATTAAGTGGATTTTTTCTTAATAAACTAAAGTGACTCTCTGTCTAGGCAGAGCCTAGAAAGGTCTGCTGAAGGCAGAGTAGATGGGTGTGTAAGCCCAGGAAGCACAAGTGAGGGTGGAAGATACAATCAAAAAAGCCATTACAAGGATTGTTACTGAGTTAGCCAGGCGGATCCGTTTGCCGGGACCCTCAGAGGAGCCTTATGAAAATAGTCTGAGAACTGTTCTCCTGGGGAAAGACAGCAAAAGAGTGTATCTACTAGCTCCTGTCCACCAATGGTCAAAGGTAGACCCTGGGCTATACCTTCCCACACCTCTAGGCTGGGCGGGAGTTGACGCTGATTGATCTGTGCCCCTGCATGGCTTGAGACAGGCATCGCTGTCCCTGGGCAAAGCTGGTGGAAGTCGGCTCAGAACAGTTAGAGAGTAGGCAGAGGCCAGGTGCGATGGCTCATGCCTGTAATCCCAGCACTTTGGGAGGCCGAGGCAGGAGGATCACTTGAGGTCAGGAGTTCGAGACCAGCCTGGCCAACATGGTGAAACCCTGTCTCTACTAAAAATACAAAAATTAGCTGGGTGTGGTGGTGAGCACCTGTAGTCCTATCTACTCAGGAGGCTGAGGCACAAGAATTGCTTGAACCTGGGAGGTGGAGGCTGCAGTGAGCTGAGGTCACGCCACTGCACCCCAGCCTGGGCAACAGAGCAAGGCTCCATCTCAGAAACAAAAACAAAAACAAAACACACACATGGGAAATTATGTCTTCACTGCCTATAAATGGAACACAAAGGAAATGTATATATGTATTTTTATTTCTTAGACAGACAGGGTCACCCAGGCTGGAGTTCAGTGGTGCAAATCCTGACTCACTGCCGCCTTGTACTCCTGGGCTCAAGTGATCCTCCTGCCTCAGCCTCTCAAGTAGCCGGGACTAAGGGCATGCAACCCCATATTGGGTTAATTTTTAAATTTTTTGTAGAGACAGGGGTCTTGTTTTGTTGCCCAGACTGGACCTAACTCCTGGCCTTCAGCAATCTTGCTGTCTCAGCCTCCCAAAGGACTGGGCATAAGCCACCATGCCCAACCTATCTTACATTTTTAAAATCAGCTTTTCAAACAAACAAAATGACCCTATTGCAAAAAGAAGAATTGTATATACTATAATATATACTGTCAGCCGGGTGCAGTGGCTCAAGCCTGTAATCCCAGCACTTTGGGAGGCTGAGGCAGGAGGCTCAGTTGAGCTTAGTTTGAGACTAGCCTGGGCAACATAGTGAGACCTCATCTTTACTACTACTAATAAAAAATAATTAGGCAGGCATGGCAGCAGGCATGGCAGCAGG
>NW_012098654.1:2971288-2981290 GCF_000951045.1 Mandrillus leucophaeus | reverse complement strand
AGTTAGAGAGTAGGCAGAGGCCAGGTGCGATGGCTCATGCCTGTAATCCCAGCACTTTGGGAGGCCGAGGCAGGAGGATCACTTGAGGTCAGGAGTTTGAGATGAGCCTGGCCAACATGGTGAAACCTCGTCTCTACTAAAATACAAAAATTAGCTGGGTGTGGTGGCGCCCGCCTTTAATTGCAGCTACCCGGGAGGCTGAGGCAGGAGAATTGCTTAAACCCGGGAATTGGAGGTTGCAGTGAGCCAAGATCGTGCCACTGCACTCCAGCCTGGGTGACAGAGCAAGACTCCGTCTCCAAAAACAAACAAACAAAAATCTACACATGATTCATGTGTACTGTTAATGCAGCCAGTGAAATACATAGCGTCCGGCAAATAGATTAAATCACACTCCACTGACACAAGTTTTCCATTCCCTACTTGGAGACTTGAGGCAGTTTGCTTAATTTTCCCCAAGAAATGAATGGCTGGAGTCACTGCGTCCATAGTAAAATGGTGATTGTCATATTCTTCCCCCGACACAAATATCGTACACTGCTGCGGCACTGTGATGGAATTCTAAGTTACTATATAAATGCATGGTGCTATTATCATCAGTTAATGGCCCAGCTGAGGACAAAAGACAGGGCAGAGCTGGAGAGTAAACTGCTTGTGTGCGTCTCCCGGGGACGCCTTGCAGGGCTGCTCAGTCGCCATGTAGGGATGCCCAGGAGCACCTCCTGCCGCAGGAGTACGTGGACAGTCATTCTCCGGCTTGGTTTAAAGGTAAATAGTATATGTTCTACTGCGCTTCAATAGGCAACATTTTTGTTGTTGCTCTTCTAAGCCTTTCTGGGAAAAACCCACATGCTACAAAATACAGGCTCAGATTCATGAAGATATTTGGACTTCAGAATACATTTTAAAAGCAGGTGAAAGTTTTCCTCTCCCTTACTAATCTCCCTGTGGAAAATTACCAAAGACCTCATTGGGGACGTAATTGAAGGAAAAAAGTCGCTGTCATCATTAAAGTTGTTGCTGTGACTCTAATCATCACTTCTTCAGAACCTGGTTCTATGTGGAAACTAAATGAGTAAACAAATTGCCCATGAGGGAAAGGAAAGCCTTCCAGCTGTACATGACATGCAGGTGATGAACTTGGTTCAATCTGGGAGGAGATTGGAAGATACCGCCCTCGACTCCAGTCCTACCAACTGTTACCCGTTAGCCTCACCTGGAGATGGCTGAAACAGCACAAACAACCTGCAAACATCCAGCCGCTGCAGCCAGCTGTCCTAGAACTGAAAGGACACCAGTTCCTCTTTAAGTCTCCGGGTGACACTCATTGACTCATATGTGTCATAGTTAATATGAATAAGACTTTCCTGGATTAACTTAGATATAACTAAATTGCCCAGTGAGGAGAAGCAATTTTCATTTACAGAAAACTATTACTGACCATAAAACTCTTTACCCGTGACGCTCACTAATTACTGATGACCCAAGGCTGTGACTGCGTCCTTCCCGGGCTGCCCCCACACAGCAGGGGCCCAGCCTCTTCCTCCTCCACTGCACAGAACGAGCAAGCTGCCTGCTGCTCATCTCGCCATGTCTTTCTGAAACCAACGAAACCTATCTGGTTTTGTTCTGCATTCGTGAATGATGCTTGCTGTTCAGAAAAACGCATGTGTTGGTTGACAAAGTCTAATGAAGAAAAAATGTCAGTGTGACTTCATGGAAATGTTGGTTCTCATCAGTCCTTTTCCCCAGATCTATTATTGCAAACATGAAGCGTTTTCTTCTACCTCACTCTGGGAGACGTACTGAAATAATTGTGTCATCACTCAGTGAAAGCATCCTCATTTCTGTCCTCATAGGGACTTTGACTGGAGAAACTCAACTGTCTGCTTTCTCAAAACCTGTACTTGGATTACTTTGCATCCCTAACTGAAATCTTCCAGCCCCCAAGATCAGGGCTATGATATACCGTGGTTACCAACTTCACCTGCCCCTCAATCCCGCTAAGCTTTGCTGAGATTCCCAGGGTGGCGTCCCACCACCACCATGTAGGTCCTGATCACCCCTCTCAGCAAGGACTGTTTCAGACTGTCCCCGCTTCTCAGACACCAAGCCACTCCCTGCCCCCACCCCCACTCAATCACAGCAGAAGACTCGGTTTCCTATCTTACACAGAAAATGGCTGTTACTGGTGGCTACCAGACCCGCAAACCTCATTGTATTTTCCATTCTTTCCTGCTTCCCACCTTCCTCCTATCCAAGGCCAAGGTCTCCGTCTGTGCCCTACATTGCCCACTTTCTCTGAGATCTCCCCCTGGGACCTCAGTGTCTCTCTCAACCACTCCCCTCTGCCTCTCTGCCCTCTCCACTCCCCCAGTTTCCTCCCAGCTCGGCAGAGCTGTCTGTGGCAGCCACTGCTGCTGGTTCCCTGTCATCTAGTTCCCTTTTTTCTTTTGGAACTGAAGCTCCCTGGGTTTGGTTGGCCACACACTGGTGACTACAAAGGCCAGACTCTCTCACTGGCCGGTGTGGCCACGCTGCTGAGCTCCCAGGATGCATCTGAAAAGACACTGCTTGTCCTTGACCCCTTTCCCTTTCTAAACACTGCAGTATGTACATGAACAAGTGGGCTGTCTTTGACCATGCAGATGAAGACAGCACCCTGAACACAGCAGAGCCATGTGGAGGAGGCGGGCTGCATGCAGGCTGACCTCAGGCAACAGAGCCACTCACCCCACAGCCCCACCTAAGTCTGCTTGGGCTTTTACATGCAAGAAAAATCAACCTTCTGTCTTGTCTAAGTCACCGTCATCTGATCTATGTGAAAGCAGCTCAACCAATATGTTAATTAAGATATTTTCTGATGGGAATGTAAATTAGTATAGCCATTATGGAAAATAGTGTGGAGGTTCCTCAAAAAAATTAAAAATAGAACTACCACATGCTCTGTGTTAGTCCATTCTCACACTTTGTAATTTATAAAGAAATTACCCACCCACCTGAAATTGGGTAATTTACAAAGAAAAGAAGTATAAGTGACTCACAGTTCCACATGGCTGGGGAGTCCTCAGGAAACTTACAATCATGGTGGAAGGCACCTCTTCACAGGGCTGCAGGAGGCAGAATGAGAGACAAGCAAAGGAGGAAAAGTCCCTTATGAAACCATCATATCTCATGAAAACTCGCTATCACAAGAATGGCATGGAGGTAGCTGCCCCCATGATTCAATTACTCCCACTGGGTCCCTCCCATGACATGTGGGGATTGTGGGAACTACAATTCAAGATGAGATTTGGGTGGAGACACAGCCAAACCATATCATGTTCTAATCCCACTACTGGGTATATATCTGAAGGAAAGGAAATCAAATCAGTCTGCTGAAGAGACATCTGCATTCCCACGTCCACTGCAGCACTATTCACAATAGCCAAGATATGGAGCCCACTTCAATGCCCATCAGTAGATGAATGGGTAAAGAAGATGTGGCATTTATACATGGAATACTATTCAGTCCTAAAAAAGAAGAGAATCCTGTCATTTACAACGACGTGGATGAACCTGGAGGACATTATGTTAAGTCAAATAAGCCAGACACAGATAGACAAAGAACGCATGATCTCACTCACACGTGGAATCTAAAACAGTTGGATTCACAGAAGCAGAGAGGAGAATGGTATTTACCAGGAGTTGCTGGGAAGGTTGGGGAAATGTCGGTCCAAGGATACAAAATTTCATTCCAGGCACAGTGGTGCTTGCCTGTGGTCCCAGCTACTAGAGAGGTTAAGGTGAAACGATGGCTTGAAGCCTAGGAGTTCCAGACCAGCCTACGCAACATAGCAAGATGCTGTCTTAAAATAAAGAAATAAATAAAATGGAAAGGCAAGACAATTTCTAAAGAAGAATACAAAATTTCAGTTAAGAAAAATAAGTTCAAGAGATCCCAAAGTGCTGAGATTATAGACGTGAGCCACCATGCCCAGCCAATAACATAGCGTATTCTTAAAAATTGCTAAGAGGCCAGGTGAGGTGGCTCATGCCTGTAATCCCAGCAGTTTGAGAGGCCGAGGCAGGCGGATCACTTGAAGTCAGAAGTTCGAGACCAACCTGGCCAACATAGAAAAACCCTGTTCTCTATTAAGAAATAAGCTGGGCATGGTGGCAGTGCCTGTAATCCCAGCTACTCAGGAGGCTGAGGCAGAAGAATTGCTTGAACCTGGGAGGCGGAGGTTGCAGTGAGCCAAGATCGTGCCACTGCACTCCAGCCTGGGCAACAGAGCGATACTCCATCTCAAAATAAATAAATAAATAAATAAATAAATAAATAAATAAATAAATAAGAGTGTGTGGCAGCAGATTTATTAAGTGTTACTTAGCTTGATTTGGCCATTCCACAATGTACAGTCACCGTCCCTTAAGCACACCTTTGCTTCCTGTGGTTTTAGTTACCTGCAGTCAACCTTGGTCTGAAAATAGGTGAGCACAGTGCAAGAAGATATACTGAGAAAGGGAGAGAGAGAGAGAGCACATTCACACAACTTTGATTACAGTATATTGCTGTAACTATTCTATTTTAACTAGTTATTGTTGCTAACTTCTTACAGTGCCTAATTAAAGGATGAAACTTTGTCTTCAGTATGTATGTGTAGGACAAAGCATATTGCATATGGGGTTAAGAATTAGCTGCGGTTCTGGCATCCACTGGGGATCTTGGGACGTGTCTCCCAGAGATAAGGGGGAACTACTGTACATCTTTCAAAACACCATGTTGCAGACCATAAATATACACAAATTTAATTGACAATCAAATAAATAAATATATATATTTTTTGAGACAGGATCTCGCTCTGTCAGCCAGGCTGGAGTGCAGTGGCCCAATCACAGCTCACTGCAGCTCGACTTTCCCAGGCTCAGGGGATCCTCTCACCTCAGCCTCTCATGTAGCTGGGACAACAGGCACGTGCCACCATGCCCCGTTAATATTTTGTATTATTTTGTAGAAACAGGGTCTCCTCGAGACCTGTCTGGCCAACATGGTGAAACCCCATCTCTACTAAAAATACAAAAAATAGCCAGGTGTGGTGGCGCGTGCCTGTAATCCCAGCTACTTGGGAGGCTGAGGCAGGAGAATGGCGTGAACCCAGGAGGCAGAGCTTGCAGTGAACTGAGATCACGCCACTGCACTCCAGCCTGGGCAACAGAGCGATACTCCATCTCAAAATAAATAAATAAATAAATAAATAAATAAATAAATAAATAAATAAGAGTGTGTGGCAGCAGATTTATTAAGTGTTACTTAGCTTGATTTGGCCATTCCACAATGTACAGTCACCGTCCCTTAAGCACACCTTTGCTTCCTGTGGTTTTAGTTACCTGCAGTCAACCTTGGTCTGAAAATAGGTGAGCACAGTGCAAGAAGATATACTGAGAAAGGGAGAGAGAGAGAGAGCACATTCACACAACTTTGATTACAGTATATTGCTGTAACTATTCTATTTTAACTAGTTATTGTTGCTAACTTCTTACAGTGCCTAATTAAAGGATGAAACTTTGTCTTCAGTATGTATGTGTAGGACAAAGCATATTGCATATGGGGTTAAGAATTAGCTGCGGTTCTGGCATCCACTGGGGATCTTGGGACGTGTCTCCCAGAGATAAGGGGGAACTACTGTACATCTTTCAAAACACCATGTTGCAGACCATAAATATACACAAATTTAATTGACAATCAAATAAATAAATATATATATTTTTTGAGACAGGATCTCGCTCTGTCAGCCAGGCTGGAGTGCAGTGGCCCAATCACAGCTCACTGCAGCTCGACTTTCCCAGGCTCAGGGGATCCTCTCACCTCAGCCTCTCATGTAGCTGGGACAACAGGCACGTGCCACCATGCCCCGTTAATATTTTGTATTATTTTGTAGAAACAGGGTCTCCTCGAGACCTGTCTGGCCAACATGGTGAAACCCCATCTCTACTAAAAATACAAAAAATAGCCAGGTGTGGTGGCGGGTGCCTGTAATCCCAGCTACTTGGGAGGCTGAGGCAGGAGAACTGCTTAAACCCTGGAGCCAGAGGTTGTGGTGGGCTGAGATTGCACCATTGCACTCCAGCCTGGGTGACAGGGCGAGACTCCGTCTCAAAAAGAAAAAAAAAAAGGGAAGAAAGAAACAGGGTCTCCCTCTGTTGCCCAGGCTGGTCTCAAACTATCTACCTGCCTTGGCCTCTCAAAGTCCTGGGACTACAATGTAATTTAAAAAAAATAGACGATGTCTGTACCTCCCCTCTACCCGCTGCTTCCACTCAGCCCTCACCTCGCTGCTGTTGTGCTCTCTCCACCACTGAGCTGAAGCTGCCCCTAGTCAGGTCCCTGTGAACACCCCAGCAGTAGCTCCCAAAAGGCGAATCAGCCTAGACCTCCCTGCAGGCTCTGGTCCTGCTGCCCAGTGTGGCCCTCTGGTCATCACATCCCCTTAGTGTCCCTCTCCTGAACTCTCCAGCACCCAGATACTCGCTACAGCTCCCTGCACTGCCACCTCCTTATACTCACTAGGCACCTTCCAGGGGTGATTCTATCTGCTACCACGTGTTCAAGGGCAGAGACAGTGGCTCTGACCAACTTAAGTTAAATTGGAACTTACTACAAGGATGTGGAGTAGCTCACAGCATAGTGAAAGGTGAAGAACCAGACTTAGAATAAGAACAGGGACCCAGTTAATAGGAACAGAAATCATCTCCTCAGGCCGTTCCTTCTGAGATGACTCAGCTCTAGCCATTTTTAAGTTTTGTGTTGTCCAGGCGCGGTAGCTGACACCGGAAATCCCAGCACTTTGGGAGGCTGAGGTGGGTGGATGACCTGAGGCCAGGAGTTCGAGAACAGCCTGGCCAGTGTGGTGAAACCCCATCTCTACTAAACACAAAAATTAGCCAGGTGTGGTGGTGCTGCCTGTAATCTCAGCTACTTGGGAGGCTGAGGCAGTAGAATTGCTTGAACCCAGGAGGCAGAGGTTGCAGTGAGCCGAGATTGTGCCACTGCGCTGCCACCTGGGCAACAGAACAAGACTCCAGCTCAAAAAAAAAAAAAAAAAAAGCACATCATTCCAATCTGGCCCCCGCCTGCCCGGCAACCGTGTGTTCCATTTCACACACAAATAATTTCAGAACTGCCCCAAGCAGAACACAGCTATTACAGATGCAAATAAAAACCAGCCTCCTTATAGACCTCCTTTTTTGCTTTTTAAAAAGAGATAGAGGGTCTGTCTTTGTCACTCAGGCTGGAGAGCAACGTTGCGATCATACTCATTGCAGCCTTGAACTCCTGAGCGTAAGCGATCCTCCTGCCCCAGCCCCCCAAGTAGCTGGGACTACAGGAGTCACCATGCCCTGCCTTAAAAACTTTATAAGTCTCCAGTGCATCCAGCCTCCAGTTCTGGGTCTGGAGGAAAGCCTGTCCTTCCTCTAGTTCTATTACAATCCCATCTCAATATGAGGCAAACCATGGATTAAAAGGTAAATTTGGCCAGGCATGGCGGCTCACGCCTGTAATCCCAGCATTTTGAAGGACCGACGGGGGAAGATGGCTTGAGCCCATGAATTCGAAAGCAGCCTGGGCAACATGACAAAACCCTGTCTCCAGAAAAAAACAAGAAATAGAAAAAAATTAGCCAGGCAATGTTGATGTCCACCTGTGGTCCCAGGTACTCAGGAGACTGAGGTGGGAGAATTGCTTGAGCCCAGGAGGCGGAGGTTGCAGTGAGCCGTACACTCCAGCCTGGCTGACAGAGTGAGACCTTTTCTCAAAAAACAAACAACAACAAAAAAAAAAACAAAAAAGAGTGGGGGCATTGAGCTGGGTAAGGTAGCTCACGCCTGTAATCCCAGCACTTTGGGAGACTGAGACGGGAGGATCACCTGATCCGAGGAGTTTGAGACCAGCCTGGGCACCATAGCAAGACCCTGTCTACAAAAACAACAAAAATAAAAATTACCCAGGCACGGTGGCACGTGTCTGTGGTCCCCAGCTACTTGGGAGGCTGAGGCAGGAGAATCGCTTGAGCCCAGGCTGGAGGGCAGTGGTGCGATCTTGGCTCACAGCAACCTCCGATTCCCAGGTTTAAGCGATTCTCGTGCATCGGCCTCAGCCTCCCGAGTAGTTTGGATTACAGGCGCCTGCCACCATGCCTGGCAAATTTTTGTATTTTTAGTAGAGATGGTGTTTCACCACGTTGGCTGGGCTGGTCTCAAACATGCCTGTGGTCCCAGCTACTCAGGAGGCTGAGGTGGGAGGGTCACCTGAGTCTAGGAGGTTGAGGCTGCAGTGAGCTGAGAACGCACCACTGCACTCCAGCCTGGGTAACAGTGAGACCCTGTCTCAAAAAAAGTTAAAAGAAAAAGAAACAGAAAATATGTGTGTGTGTGCGCGCACGTGTGCACGTGCATGTGTTCATGTGGTGTGTTTGCACGTGTGTGTATGTATGTGTTGGTGTACATGTGTGTATATGTGTGTATACACGTGTGTCTGTGTGTGTGGTGTGTGGTGTGGTGTGTGTATGTGTGCATGTGTTGGTGTGCATGTGTGTATATGTGTGTATGTGTGTTTATTGTCTGGTGTATGTGTGTGTGTGTGGTGTGTGTGTGTGTGTGTGTGTGGTGTGTACGTGTATGTGTTTGTGGTGTGTGTGTGCATACACGTGTATGTGTGTTTGTGTGTTTATGTGTGTATGTGTGGGTGTGGTGTGTGTATGTGTATGTGCATGTGGTGTGTGTGGGATGTGTGTGTGTATGTGTGTGTGGTGTATGTGTGTGGTTTGTATGTGTTTATGTGCGTGGTGTATGTATGTGTGGTGTGTGTTTGTGTGTATTTATGTGTGTGTGGTGTGTGTATGTGTATGTGTGTGGTGTGTGTGGTGTGTGTGTGGTGTGTGTATGTGTGTGTGGTGTATGTATGTGTATATATGTGGTGTGTGTACGTGTTTTTTGTGTGTGTTTATGTGTGTATCTGTGTGATGTGTGTATGTGTGTGTGGTGTGTGTGTGGTGTATGTGTGTGGTGTCTGTGGTGTGTGTGTGTGTTTGTATGTGTGGTGTGTGTGGTGTGTGTGGGGTGTGTGATTGTGTGTTTATGTGTGTGTGGTGTGTATATGTGTATGTGTGTGGTGTGTATGGTGTGTGTATATGTGTGGTGTGTGTGTGGTGTATGTATGTGTATATGTGTGGTTTGTGTATGTGTATCTTTGTGTGTGTTTATGTGTGTATCTGTATGGTGTGTGTGTGGTGTATGTGTATGTGTTGTGTGGTGTTGTGTGGTGTGTGTGTGTAGTGTATGTGTGTGGTGTGTGTGTGTGGTGTGTGTGTGTATGTGCATGGTGTGTATGTGTGTGTTTGTATGAGTGTAGTGTATGTGTGTGGTGTGTGTATGTGGTGTGTATGTGTGTATGTGGTGTATGTGTGTGTGGTGTGTGTTTGTGTGTGTGGTGTGTGTTTGTGTGTGTTTGTGTGTGTGTGTTTGTGTGTGTGTGGTGTGTGTAAGTGTGTGGTGTGTGTATGTGCATGGTGTGGTGTATGTGTGTGTGGTGTATGTGTGTGGTGTGTGTGTATGTGTGTGGTGTATGTGTGTGTGGTGTATGTGTTTATGTGGTGTGTGTGTTTGTGTGTGTGGTGTATGTGTGTGTGGTGGTATATGTGTGTGTGTAATGTGTGTGTTTGTGTTTGATGTCTGTGTGGTGTGTGTGTTTGTGGTGTATGTGTATGGTGTGTGTATGTGTGTGTGGTGTGTGTATATGTGTGTGGTATATGTGTGTGTTTGTGTGGTGTGTGTGGTGTATGTGTGTGTTTGTGTGTGTGTGGTGTGTGTATGTGTGTGTGTGTGTGTATTTCTTTGAATAAGAAATTGGCTCCCATGATTATGGAGCTGACAATTCCCAGTCTGCAGGCAGCAAGCTGGAGGCCCAGGAGGGCTGGTGGTATGGCTGCAGCTGGCATCTGCAGGCCTGAGAACCAGGAGGGC
>NW_012098654.1:2969969-2970788 GCF_000951045.1 Mandrillus leucophaeus | reverse complement strand
TGGTGTAGCTGCAGCTGGCGTCTGCAGGCCTGAGAACCAGGAGGGCCGGTGGTGTAGCTGCAGCTGGCATCTGCAGGCCTGAGAACCAGGAGGGCTGGTGGTGTAGCTGCAGTCTGAAAGCCGGCAGGCTCAAGACCCAGGAAGAGCTGGTGTTTCTGTTTGAGTCTGAAGGAAGGAAAAGACTGAAGTCTCAGCCCAAGACAGTCAGGCAGGAGGAGTTCAACTGATTGGCGGAGGCCCACCCGGATGAGGAAGGCCTGAACCTCCAGAGGGCTCCCACATTGCAGACAGCCAATGGATTCAAATGTTCGTCTCATCTAAAACAGCCTCACAGACACATCCAGAGTCATGTTTGACCAAATGTCTAGGTACCCCATGGCCCCATCAGGGTGGCACACAAAATTAACCATCACAGCATCCTTGAACGCCAGTGCTTCTGGGGGCTGGTGCACGTGGTGAGACCGGTGACTGCTGATGGCATGAGGCTGGACCTTACAGGCTGAGGGCAGAGCCACCGCATCGCAGCCTGGCTGAGTTGAAGTGCCTTCTCTAGCTGTTGGCCCTCTCCAAGCTAGTGGCTTTTGGGGTCACCCAGTAAATTGGCCAGAACGTGTCATCCAGATGTGGCATCTGTGGCCTCTAAAATCCAGCGACCTCCCAAACACGTGATTCTTTCATACAGATGGCAGGTGCCAAAAGTACAGTGGCTGGCTCTTCACTTCAGAGGGGGCACCCTGGCATGCCCCAGACCACCAGACCCCTAGAAATTTTACAGACATGAGGCCGGGCACAGTGGCTCACGCCTGTAATCCCAGCACT
>NW_012098654.1:2955990-2969049 GCF_000951045.1 Mandrillus leucophaeus | reverse complement strand
GCCCAGCTAATTTTTGTATTTTCTGTACAGAGGGGCTCTCGCCATGTTGCCCAGGCTGGTCTCAAACTCCTGGACTCAAGTAATCTACCCACCTCGGCCTCCCAAAGTGCTGGGATTACAGGTGTGAGCCACCATGCCCAGCCTTGATCAGCAGCATTTTGTGACACAGGATACAAGGACTGGATAACCAGGCATTACTTACCAGAAGACAGAAAATGGAAAATTCATTGTGAACAAGAAGAAGACTCAGTGTGGTTAATTTACAGTCACAGATTTTAAATATATAGGCTTCATGTTTAGGGGCCTTTGCAGAAGCCGGGTGTTTTGTCCCATTGACTTTAGTTAAGGAGGGTAATGAGCTTGGGAATCGACAAGAGCAACTGCCTGGGCAACTCTTCCAGGTCCCCGGCGTTTGTTTTCATGTGGTCTATTTCCTGGTGGCAATAACATTAGTTTACCTTGAAAATGAGAGAAGACATTTTTATGGCACGATGTCGCCATGGTGCACTGGAGCCTCGCTCACGAAGCTCCGCGCACCCCCTTCCTGGGAGGCGCTGGGCAGGCGGGGAAAGGCACTGACTCCAAACAGAAGCAATATTCAATTAGAGAAAAGCGAAAAACCAGATTTATTCCCATCCGGCTTGTTCTCCAGAACACTTCTTTAATCAGAATGCAGAGGGGAATAGCCTGAGAAGAGAAGCATTTCTGCTGCATTGAGCATTTGTCTGGGCTTTGAGGTTAGAAATTTGGGAACATGAACTCCTGTGATGCTATTCCTACAGTTCATGCACCTGCAGTTCCCAGCTTCTAATGTTTTAACTCCGGATTTGTTAATATTCCCCCTTTCTTGAAATAAGTGTTGATGATCACATGTTGAATATTTTCAGTCTTCACAATGAGATTGTTTATATCATAGAAAACAAACACAACATTTTCTCAAAGGAGAATGGGAAACACAATTTCAAATACTGGCTGTTTTGAAAATGATTGTACTCCCAACATCACAAAGCTGTCAGCCGATGTCCCCTTCCCAAGAGAAACCCAAATTCAGGGACAATGTCCTTGGCTGTCATTGCCTGGGGCAAGTGGCGACTGTCACCCTTGGTTCCTGATTTTACAAAAAGGTTGTCCTGAGAAGGAAGAGTTGTAAGATGGTAGTTTTCACGTGACTAGTGACTACCTTTTTTTTTTTTTTTTGAGACCGAGTCTTGCTCTGTCACCCAGGCCAGAGTGCAGTGGCACGATCTTGGCTTACTGAGGCCTCAGCCTCCCAAACTCAGGCAATCCTTCTACCTCAGCCTCCCAACTAGCTGGGACCACAGGTGTGCACCACCATACCCAGCTAATTTTTGTATTTTTCGAAGAGATGGGGTTTCACCATGTTGCCTAGGCTGGTCATGAAGATGACTAGTTTTTTAGAGATTGTAATAAAAACCAATAAATCTGTTAAGTTTCCTACTTAAATCTTTTTCTTTTTAAATTTCCACAGGTAGGATACAATCTCCTTAAGAAATCTGAGGAATTCTGGCTTCTAAGATTGTTTATTTCTGAGACAGCAGATAAGGTTTCTGGAAAAAATATCAAAGACTATCCAACAGATGCAAATGTGAGGCAGTAGCTAGCAGCAGATAATATTTGTTAAAAGAGGAACATGCCACTCTTTTTAAAGAATAAAGTGGGAAATATCTCCCTTCTAACTAGAAATTCTGGTACATAGGCCCTCCCCACTTGGAGAGCGGCATGCTGTAATTCTTCCCATTTTTGGCTTCTTTCTCAGGTTGGGGGAAAAGTTAAGGAAGGCCAGAAAGGATAGAAAAGAAGGCCGATGTTCTTTTCTCTGATTAGTTGGGGGCAATTTGAGAATATTCTTTCTAAAGAAGAAAAGCAGCTGGCAGATTCGGGAAGTTGCTGGCAGTCTGCTCATAGCAACGAATCCCCAAAACCATCCTTGGAACATGTAACAGAAATACTCTTTAGTGTGGGGTAAATTGATAGAAATTAGTGAGGAAGGCCAGGCACGGTGGCTCATGTCTGTAATCCCAGCACTTTGGGAGTCTGAGGCGGGTGGATCACCTGAGGTCAGGAGTTCGAGACACCCTGGACAACATAGTGAAACCCCGTCTCTACTAAAAGTACAAAAATTAGCCAGGTGTGGTGGCATACAACCGTAGTCCCAGCAAGCTGGGAGACAGAGGCAGGAGAGTCTCTTGAATCTGGGAGGTGGAGGTTGCACTGAGCTGAGATGGGGCCACTGCAGTCCAGTCTGGGCAACAAAGTGAGACTCTGTCTCAAAAAAAAAAAAAAATTAGTGGGGAATGTGGAGAAATAATACTATTGTGATGTTATATATATATATCATGTTTTGTATATGTGTTTTATATTTTTATATTTTATATGTGTATGTTATATATGTTTATATGTGTATATATAAGCTTACATATTTATACATATATACATCTATTATATATAACATATATAATATATATACATGGCATTGTTGGAACCTGACTTACATATGCATATATAAGTTTTTATACGTATACATGTATATACACACATATATACACACACACACATGCACCTTGGACATCAGCATTCCCATTTGGGCCAAGATTCTAGGATCTGGCCGTAGCAATGTAGGCATGAGAAGAGCGCCTGACGTTACCCAGCGTGGCCCTCAGACACTGGGGCTTCCTCCTATTCACTCCGGCTGGGGCACTGGCTCAGGATGGGAAAAGCACACCCAAAGTGAACGACATTAACTTCCTCCACACCTGGCAGGATGGAGGTATGGAGTCAAGTTTGGTTTAAAAGACATGGGGAAACGGATGCCTTGGTGCACCTGTAGGTGTGGGTAAGGCACACTGTAAACAGGCAGTCTCCATGCAGGGTCAAATGTGTGCCTGTCCAGAGGAATAGAATGCCCTGGGCCAGGGTAGGCACTCGGCTCAACCCCCAAGGCCAGGGAAGAGTGAAGGAAGAAGTCACGCCCCCACCGCTGACCCCATCCCCAGCAGTGAGGAAGAATCAGATGGGAATGTCACATTAAGAAAATTGAACTTCAGGCTGGGGGCAGTGGCTCACACCTGTAATCCCCACACTTTGGGAGGCCAAGGCGGGTGGATCACCTGAGGTCAGGAGTTCGAGACCAGCGTGGCCAACATGGTGAAATCCCATCTCTACTAAAAATATAAAAATTAGCTGGGTGTGGTGGCAGGCGCCTGTAATCCCGGCTACTCAGGAGGCTGAGGCAGGAGAATCTCTTGAACCTGAGAGGCAGAGGTTGCAGTGAGCCAAGATCACGCCACTGCACTCCAGCTTGGGCAACAAGAGCGAGACTCTGTCTCAAAAAAAAAAAAAAAAAAAAAAAAAAAAAAAAAAAAAAAAAAAAAAAAAAAAAAAAAAAAAAAAGAAAAAGAAAAAAAAGAAAAAAGAAAACAAGAAAACAAAAGAACATTGGACTTCAGCTTTGGAGTAACAAATGGGAAGATATCAAAGGGCTGTTTTCTTTCTTTTAAGGAATGTGGCATGAGCAGGTTTGCATTCTTGCAAGATTATCCTGGCTGCAGTGTGAACAATGGATAGGAGGGCAGCAGACAGGAGGTCACTTAGAGATTTAACAATGACCTGGGCGACAAGAAATGGCGGCCTGGGCAATGGCAGTGGGGATGGACATAGGGGCACATGTGATATGCTTGGGAACAGAACAACCAGAGCCTGATGCTGTCCTGGCAGGGACTGGGGAGGGAACCCAGCAGTGGGTGGGAGGCGGTGCCATGTATGCTCCAGAGAAACGTGGGAAGAGCCTGCTTGGGTGGGAAGAGGAGGGTTCTGTTGGGGCACGTTCAGCACAGGAGCCTCTGACTATGGAGACCTAACTGGAAGCGAGGGGACCCAGTCTGAGGCTCCTGAGTGGGACCAGCATGGACAATGCAGGTTTGGGTGTCACCAGGCTTTGTAGACTATAAGTAAAGCCATGGGGGTGGTGACATTACCCAAGGGAGTGAGAGAGTGGGGCCTGGGAAAGACGTGGTTGTTTATGTGGTTTTAAAATATAATGAAGGTTCTCTGTTTGAACTGTCTGCGTCTGCTTTATTATTGCCCTTCTCCGCACTGTATTGAAATCCTTTTCCTCAACCTTATCTTACAGAGCATCTCATACAAAAACAACCACCACATAAGCTAGTCTCCCTGTTTATTCTCATTAACATCATTACAAGTCTTAGAAAAATCAAGTCATAGGCCAGACATGGTGGCTCACACCTGTAATCCCGGCACTTCGGGAGGCTGAGGTGGGCGGATCACTTGACCCCAGAAGTTCGAGACCAGCCTGGGCAACATGGTGAGACCCCCATCTCTACAAAAAATACAAAAATGAGCCAGGTGTGGTGGCGAGCACCTGTAGTCCCAGCTACTCTGAGGCTGAGGTGGAAGAATGGCATGAGCCAGACAGGCAGACCCTGCAGTGAGCTGAGATAGTGCCACTGCATTCCAGCCTGGGTGACAGAGCCAGACCCTGCCTCAAAAAAAAAAGGAAAAGAAAAATTGAGTCATTAGCTAAAATGGCCACATTCACTACAGTCATGAATTTCTGTCTACATGTTATAGGAATAATGAGACTCAACTCATGATTAGCTTATAAAGTTCCTAATTAAACAGAAATGGGAAAATGCATTTATTTATTTATAAGCAAATAGCCTTTGAAAATAAAGTGAGGTACCTTTATGCCATGCACTGGCATGATGTTTTTAAACGTAGGCTTACAAGTTACTGCCATGAGGAGCTGGGACTGACTGTTTTTACAAACTCTCCAGAATTTACATATTCAAAGGAGGGTTTCCCTCTTCCAGACAGGAGGATTCATCAAACGATTGTGCCACCGAAATGACACAATTGAAACTCTTTTTTTGGGGACAGGATGCTCTTGAGGAGGATGAAGGGAGCTGAATTTTGTGATTAGCCATATCATTTGGGGCAAAACTGATGATTAAGAGGGAAGCCCGAGGCCAGGCGTGGTGGCTCACCCCTCTAATCCTAGCACTTTGGGAGGCCGAGGTGGGCGGATCACCGGAGGTCAGGAGTTCGAGGCCAGCCTGACCAACATGGAGAAACCTCATCTCTACTAAAAATACCAAAAATGGCTTGGCCAGGAGTGGTAGCTCACGCCTGTAATCCCAGCACTTTGGGAGGCTGAGGTGGGCAGATCACCTGAGGTCAGGAGTTCAAGGCCAGCCTGACCAACATGGGGAAACCCTGACTCTACAAAAAATACAAAAAATTAGCCAGGTGTGGTGGTGGGCCCCTGTAATCCCAGCTACTTGGGAGGCTGAGACAGGAGAATCACTTGAACCTGGGAGGCGGAGGTTGCAGTGAGCTGAGATCGTGCCATTGCACTCCAGCCTGGGCAACAAGAGTGAAACTCTGTCTCAAAAAAAGAAAAAAAAAAAAAAAATTAGCCGGGCAGAGTGGCACCTGTAATCCCAGCTACTCAGGAGGATCACTTGAACCCAGGAGGCCAAGGTTGCAGTGAGCCAAGATCGAGCCATTGCACTCCAGCCTGGGCAACAAGAGTGAAACTCCATCTCAAAAAAAAAGAGAAGCCCAAGTGAAGCTGGTGTCCCCACTGTTTGGGTGAGGGAGAAGGGACAAGATGGAGGAAGGTGAACAAGATGGAGCAGTCCCTGTTGTTTCCGGGTTCTTCATCACAGATTTTCCCACGCCCGGGAAAAGAACCAAATCAACTGAGCATGCGCAGAGTGATGTCAAGCCGGGGACACCGAAATTCAAGAAGCCACTCCTACACACACGCCCCAAACTCCTCCCCCTCCAGCTCCCAGGCATAAAAGTCCGCTGCCGGTAAGTGCTGGTGTGACTTCTTCGGCCCCCGCATTTGTGGACCGGAGAACATCACCCGAGAGCACCGGCGCGACTTCCCTGGCTCCCCACACCTGAGGACCAGAGAACCTCGCCGGAGAGTGTGTGCATATTTGCAATAAAAGACTGCCACTTTCTTATGTACTTTGGCCTCATGTTTAATTACTTAGCTCTCCTAAATTAAATTAAATTAAATTAAATTAAAACACCCACCCCTGTCCAGACCTCCTTGGTTACTTAATGAAGGGCATCACTCTCCACTAGCCTGAAAACTGACTTCATAAAAACATCTCTTTATAATTCAAGCACACTTGGTTTCCTCTGCTTTCAGCATGATATAGTTTGGCTGTATACCCACCCAAACCTCATCTTGAATTGTAGTTCCCATAATCCCCAGCTGTCATGGGAGGGACCCAGTGGGAGGTCATTGAGTCATGGGGGTGGTTACCCTCATGCGGTTCTCACAATAGTGAGTTCTCATGAGATCTGGTGGTTTTATAAGGGGCTTTCCCCCCTCTTCACTCTGCACTTCTCTTTGCTGCTGCCATGTGAAGAAGGATGTTTGCTTCCCCTTCTGCCATGATTGTAAGTTTCCTGAGGCCCTCCCAGCCAAGCTGAACTGTGAGTGAATTAAACCTCTTTCCTTTATAAATTACCCAGTCTCGGGAATGTCTTTATTAGCAGCATGAGAACGGACTAATATACAACATAACCACGCCCAATTCACCCCAGTCAGGTCACTTCAGAACCTTCCACTAGCTCCTTCTCACTGCACCATCTCCCTCCAGTGAGCTTTCTGGGCTCCCCCCATGCCCTCTCCATCACACGGCAGAACCATCTTCTCACAAACCAGGTCCTGCCACTCTCCTGCTGAGCACCCTCCCTGGCTCCCATCACCATTGCCAGCATCCAGACAAGTCCCATGACTTGCCCCTGCCATCTGGTCCACAGCTCCAGTGGACAGGTGGGGCTGGACCTCATAAACTTTCTTTCAGTTCCTTAAACTCGTTAAGGTTTTGCCTTCCTAGAACTGTTGCAAACACTGCCCCCTTAGCCTGGGACCGTCTTCCACTGCTGTGAAAATAAGTGATTTAAAATCTAGGTGGGATGCAGTGGCTCATACCTGCAATCCCAGCACTTTGGAAGGCCAAGGCAGAAGGATCACTTGAGCCCAGGAGTTTGAGACCAGCCTGGGCAACATGAGGAGACACCACCACCCACCCTCATCTAAAAAAACAAAACAAAAAACAAAACAAACAAACAAAAATACTAACCTGTTGGAATTTTAAAATATTTTCAGCCTTAAGGGAATGTGATTATGAGGCAGTAATCAGGCAACTGTAACCTAGGCATCTGTAACTTTTGTTTCTTTGATTACAGATTAGCCTTCTTCCTTACCTACATTGTTTTGTAAAATGTAAATGACTAAAGAGCGCCAGGGAAGACTCTTTCCTCTTCGCTGTTGATTTTCATTATAAATTAACTTTCCTCTTTCCTCTCTCAGACAAAAACTTCATGACTATTACATTGTTTAAGATGGAATGTTAATTACACTCTTTTAAATTGGAAAGGAAAAGGAAACAAGCTATACAGAAAAGAGAACAAACTGTAACTAATTAAATTGTAATTAATAAACAAGCCTTGTATAGAACACGTTATAATCTTACTACATTTCTTTGTTTTCTGCCTCTGCGAGCAAGATCTTAACTTTTTCACTTTGGAGCACTGACCCCATTTCTTTGGAGTCTGTTATCTGAATGGTTATTCTCAGCTTCATGCTTGAATAAATCTTCTCATACTGGGTTCTGATCCTTTTGATTCTTTCAGGTTAATCCCCATTCTTTGTGTGTCTGGTTCCTATGAATTGATCTTCCTTTCCTGTGGCTGCCCTAACAAAGAACCACAAGGCTGGGCACAGTGGCTCATGCATATAATCCCAGCACTTTGGGAGGCCGAAGTGGGTGGATCACCTGAGTTCAGGAGTTCGAGACCAGCCTGGCTAATATGGTGAAACCTCGTTTCTACTAAAACTACAAAAAATTACCCAGGCATGGTGGTGTGCCCCTGTAATCCCAGCCACTTGGGAGGCTGAGGCAGGAGAATTGCTTGAACCTGGGAGGCGGAGGTTGCAGTGAACCAAGATCATGCCATTACACTCCAGCTTGGGCAACAAGAGCGAAACTCCATCTCAAATAACAAAACAAAACAAAACAAAACAAAAACACTGAGTGGCTTAAAACAACAGAGACTTCTAGCTGGGCACGGTGGCTCACGCTTGTAATCCCAGCACTTTGGGAGACCAAGGCAGATAGATCATCTGAGGTGGGAAGTTTGAGACCAGCCTGGTCAACATGGTAGAATTCTATCTCTACTACAAATACAAAAATTAGCTGGGCGTGGTGGTACGCGCCAGTAATCGCAGCTACTTTTGATCTCGGCTCACTGCAACCTCCACCTCCCAGGTTCAGGAGGTTCTCCTGCCTCAGCCTCCAAAGCAGCTGGGATTACAGGCACGCACCACCACGCCCAGCTAATTTTTGTGTTTTTTAGTAGAGACGGGGTTTCACCACATTGGCCAGGATGGTCGTGATCTCTTGACCTTGTGATCCGCCCGCCTCGGCCTTCCAAAGTGCTGTGATTATAGGCGTAAGCCACCACACCTGGCCACATACCTTCTTTTTCTAAGGACACAGGACATATCGGATTGAGGGCCCACCCTACACTAGTATGACCTCATCTTTACACCTGCAATGACTCTATTTCCAAATAAAGTCCTATTCACTGGTATAGGAGTTTGGGACTTCAACATATCTTTGGAGGAACACAGTTCAAGCCCTACCAGCATCCTTTAGGTCTCAGAGTGTGCAGCCCTTCCTCCAAGTGATGGAATCACCCAGTGTGAGCTGTTAGGCTTCAGCTCAGCCTCTGGCTGGTTCCCTTGGCTGCTTCTCTGTGTATTCAGTCAGCTGTCCCTGTGTCTGTCTCTCACCCAAATATATGCTCCTTAAACTCTGGATCTATGTGCTTCTCTGGAGCCTCGCAAAATACAGGCATGGAGTAGATGTTCAATACATTTACACACACACACATACACACACACACACACACACACACACATGTTTTTCCCCTTTAGAGTCCAGGTGTCATTTTGTTGCCCAAGCTGGTCTCGAACTCCTAGTCTCGAGCAATCCTCCTGTCTCGGCCTCCCAAAGTGCTGGGATTACAGGTGTGAGCCACCACGCCCAGCCCAATATATTTTTATTAATTGAACTTCAAAGTGAATTGCAGGTCGTCCAGGTGCAGTGGCTCAAGACTGTAATGCCAGCACTTTAAGAGGCTGAGGTGGGCAGATTACCTGAGGTCAGGAGTTCAAGAACAGCCTGGCCAACATGGCAAAACCCCATCTCTACTAAAAATACAAAAAATTTAGCTGGGTGTGGTGGCGCACACCTGTGGTCCCAGCTACTCGGGAGGCTGAGGCACAAGAATCGCTTGAACCCAGGAGGCAGAGGTTGCAGTGAACTGAGATCACGCCGCTGCACTCCAGCCTGGGTGACAAAGCAAGGCTGTCTCAAACAAATAAACAAACAATAAAAAAAAAACAACGAAAAAAACAAACAACAACAAAAAAAACCCAAAGTGAATTGCAGGGTAAAGAAAGTAGCAGTAGCTGAAAGAGTGGATGACAGAAAGTAACAAGACTAACCTATGTCCATCTGGAACTTTATAATTTGCCATGTTTTCAAAGCCATTATTTCATGTAATCAACAACCCAGCAAGATAGCCTGGGTAAGTTCAAATATCCCCACACTGGGCAAGGCACGGTGGCTCACACCTGTAATCCAGCACTTTGGGAGGCTGAGGATCACCTGAGGCTGGGAGTTCGAGACCAGCCTGACCAACGTGGAGAAACCCTATCTCTACTAAAAATACAAAATTAGCTAGGTGTGGTGGCACATGCCTGTAGTCCCAGCTACTTGGGAAGCTGAGGCAGGAGAATCTCTTGAACCTGGGAGGTGGAGGTTGCAGTGAGCTGAGATTGTACTGCAGCCTGGGCGACAGAGTAAGACTGTCTCACAAAAAAAAAAAGAAAAAAAAAAAAACCAACAAAAAAACCATATATATATGTGTGTGTGTGTGTGTGATGTGTGTGTGTGTGTGTGTGTGTGTGTGTGTGTGTATATATCCCCACACTACAGAGAAGGGCACAAAATCCAAGCTCGAGACCAATGAAAGAATTAGTTCTAATAATCTGTGTTCTGGACGTCTCCGCTTAACCACAGCAAAGTGGTTAAGCGGAGACGTCCAGAACACAGATTACTAGAGCTGAAAGGAATTTTGTGAAACATTGCATCAAATCTCCTCATTTTATAAATGAGAATACTGGGGTGAGAGGAGTGAAGTGATTCATTTAAGTATCTTAGCTACTTACTGGTAGAGCTCGTGTGAGATTCTGAGTCCTTTAGATTCTAATAGAATTCCAAGAAGGTGACTCCAAACATGTTTGGGGAATAGGAGGATGATTGCAGGCACCATGCATCCTCCCAAAATGAGGACTTGCAGGGCAACACTCATTTGGAATTTATGGTGCCAGACAGCCTGGGTGGGAATCCCGACACCACCCCTTCCAGGCTTGGTGACCTTGAGCAATCTCATAAATTGATTCACACCAATCACAGGGCATTGGTGATTTATGTGATAGCTATCCCAGTTGAACCTACTTTTAAAAAGAGAATACGGCCAGGTGTGGTGGCTTATGGCTGTAATCCCAGCACTTTGGGAGGCTGAGGCGGGTGGATCACTTGAGGTCAGTAGTTTGAGACCAGCGTGGCCAACATGTCAAAATTCCGTCTCTACTAAAAATACAAAAATTAGCCAGGAGTGCTGGCAGGTGCCTGTAATCCCATCTACTCGGGAGGCTGAGGCAAGAGAATCGCTTGAACCCAGGAGGCGGAGGTTGCAGTGAGACAAGATTGCGCCACTATACTCCAGCCTGGGTGACAGAGCAAGACTCTGTCTCAAACAAACAACAAAAAAAGATAACATGCCTAGAAATCTTTAGCCCCAGGTACAAATCTCTGCTGCTGTTGCCTCACATAATGCTTGACACAGAGTCAGCACACAGTAAATATTGCATGAACCCAGGTGGGACTTGAACCCAGGTGTGTGTGTGGGGAGGGGGGCGGTGGAGGAGTCCTTGAAGGAGACAGAACTTCCAGGAATTCTCTCGTTTTTTTTTTTTTTTTTTTTTTTTTTTTTTGGAGCCGGAGTCTTGCTCTATCACCCAGACTGGAGTGCAGTGGCCCGATCTCAGCTCACTGCAAGCTCCGCCTCCCAGGTTCACACCATTCTCCTGCGTCAGCCTCCTGAGTAGCTGGGACTACAGGCACCCACCACCATGCCCAGCAAATTTTTTGTATTTTTAGTAGAGATGGGGTTTCACCATGTTAGCCAGGATAGTCTCGATCTCCTGACCTCGTGATCCGCCCATCTCGGCCTCCCAGAGCCAGGAATTCTTTAGTTCATTCCACAGAAGTGATACACCACATACTCCCTGCATGTTCAGGGTTTGCATAGCCCCCAAATCTCATTTCAGGGTGGACAAGTGAAAGCTAGTAAAGTAGAGAAAGTTAGCATTGTAACACACATTATAATAGGGTAACTAATTATGTCCGTTTTCAGGCAGTTAGAGTGAGACATTCTAGTGAAGACACTGCACTGGTCAAAAGCCCACAAAATACATCAAGGAGGATTTGGGGGTCTGGAGTGGTGGTTCACACCTGTAGTCCCAGCTACTCTGGAAGCTGAGGTGGGAGAATCACTTGAGCCTGGGAGGTTGATTGTGCCACCACACTCCAGTCTGGGTGACAGAGACAGACCCTGTCTCAAAAAAAAAAAAAAAAAAAAGAAGAAGAGGAAGAAGAAGGATAAGAAGAAACCTGAAAATATTTTTCCACTTTCGTATACACCCTGGGATATACATATATTTAGATTTATTTATTTATTTATTTATTTATTTATTTATTTTTGAGATGGAGTCTCATTCTTGTTGCCCAGGCTGGAGTGCAATGGCACCATCTCAGCTCACTGCAACCTCCGTCTCCTGGGTTCAAGTGATTCTCCTGCCTCAGCCTCCTGAGTAGCTGGGATTGTAGGTGCCCGCCACCATGCCCAGCTAATTTTTTTTTTTTTTTTTGTATTTTTACTAGAGATAGGGTTTCACTATAGTGTCCAGGCTGATCTTGAACTCTTGACTTCAAATGATCCGCCTGCCTTGGCCTTCCAAAGTGTTGGGATTACAGGCATGAGCCACCACACCTGTCCCACACACATTTTAAATTATTGTATATCAAGAAAATATTTTAGAGAAAAACATTAGTATAATCATGGGAATGAAAGCCTGACTTTGGGGTGTAATAGAAGATTAGGATTTTCTTTTCTTTTTTTTTTTTTTTTTGAGATGGAGTTTCGCTCTGTCGCCCAGGCTGGAGTGCAGTGGCATGATCTCGGCTCACTGCAAGCTCCGCCTCCCGGTTTCAAGCCATTCTCCTGCCTCAGCCTCCCGAGTAGCTGGAACTACAGGTGCCCGCCAACACGCCCGGCTAATTTTTGTATTTTTAGTAGAGACGGGATTTCACCGTGTTAGCCAGGGAGGTCTCGATCTCCTAACCTCGTGACCCACCCGCCTCAGCCTCCCAAAGTGCTGGGATTACAGGCGTGAGCCACCGCGCCCACCAGGATTTTCTTTTTTTTAAGCTTTGAAAGAGGATGGCAGCCCAGCAGAGTGGCTTGCACCTGTAATCCCAACATTTTGGGAGGCTGAGGCAGGAGGATCTCTCAAACCCAAAAGTTCAAGACCAGCCTGGGCAACATAGTGAGACCCTGTCTCTCAAAAAAAAAAAAAATCCCTGGCATCCTGGCGTGTGCCTGTGGTCCCAGCTACTCAGGAGGCTAAGGTTGAGGATTGCTTGAGCCCAGGAGGTTAAGGCTGCAATGAACTGAGATCATGCCACTGCACTTCAGCCTGTAGGACAGAGCAACAAGACCCTGTCTTAAAACAAGGAAGAAAGAGAGAGAGAGAGAGAGAGACAGAGAGAGAGAGAGAGGGAGGAAGGAGGGAGGGAGGGAAGGAGGAAGGAAAGAAGGAAGGAAGGAAGGAAGGAAGGAAGGAAGGAAGGAAGGAAG
>NW_012098654.1:2950084-2955940 GCF_000951045.1 Mandrillus leucophaeus | reverse complement strand
GGAGGGAGGGAGGGAGGGAAGAAGGAAGGAAGGAAGAAAGGAAAGAAAGAGAGAGAAAAAAAGTGAAAGCAGATGGCTTAGGGGAGAATACTAATTTCTAAATTCCTGTATGGATCTTCTGTTCATTAAACAAATATTTATCAAACACCTACTTGGTCCACACACATCTAGTGCTGAAATTCAACCATGGACAAGACAAAACAAAGCCTTGCCTTCATGGGATTGCTGAATATTAATATGAATTTGTTTACCAAATTTTGGAAAGTTAATCGGAAGGGTTATCTCATGAAGCTTGGGAGGATTACATTTAGAACAAATAAAAGGACCCGTGCATAGTCCTAGGATTAGAGAGGTGCCCAGTGGATATTTGGAGATTTTATATAACAAAGGAAGTGCTGCCGGGTGCGGTGGCTCACGCCTGTAATCCCAGCAATTTGGGAGGCTGAGGCAGGAGGATCACCTGAGGTCAGGAGCTCACACCTGTAATCCCAGCACTTTAGGAGGCTGAGGTGGGAGGATCAATTGAGGTGAGGAGTTCGAGACCAGCCTGGTCAACATGGTGAAACCCTGTCTCTACTAAAAATACAAAAAACTAGCTTGAGTGTGGTGTCGGGCGCCTGTAATCCCAGCTACTTAGGAGGCTGAGGTAGGAGAATGGCGTAAACCCAGGAGACGGAGATTGCAGTGAGCCAAGATCGTGCCGTTGCACTCCAGCTTGGGCAACAAGAGCAAAACTCTATCTCAAAAAAAAAAAAAGGAAGTGTTGATATTCCTAATATCCACTGTATACGTGATATTAAAAGTCCGATAGACTCTTTCCCTCCTTCTCACTACTGCATGTGACTAGTCTTAATAATAATAAAATAGAAAAAGTGAGCAAAGAACAGCAGGCAATTCAAAAAGGAGAGATGCAAATGAACAATCAAACTAAATCTAAAACTGAATGCAAATTAAGTACATGCAAAACTGAATGCAAATTAAATATACACAAAACTAAATGCAAATTAAATATGTGCAAAACCAAATGCAAATTAAAATACAAGAATGCAGAGTTGCAAGTAAACTTCTAGGATTGGTAGCTTTACAAGTAGAAGTGGCTAAAACAAGAGATTTAAAATCTATTCTAGTAAATCCATGCAAAGTACATAATGATTGACTGGTGAGAACCAAGATACAAGGGATGTGAAAACGAACCCTTGAAAACTAGTTTGGGGCCAGGCCTGAAAGCTCACACCTGTAATCTCAGAGCTTTGGGAGGCTGAGGTGGGAGGATCACTGGAGGCCAGTGGTTTGAGACCAGCCTGGGCAACATAGTGAGACCCCCTACTCTATTAATAAAGAAAGAAAGAAAAGGGGGTGAGGAGAGGGAGAGAGGGAAGAAGGGAAGGAGGAAGGAAGGAAGGAAGGAAGGAAGGAAGGAAGGAAGGAAGGAAGGAAGGAAGGAAGAAAACTAGCTTGTTGACATAGTTCCCCTGCATGTTGGTCAGTGTCACCTAACCTGAGATTTCTGTTGCAAGGGTCCATGTTGCAGATGGTTGCAGAGGTATCCATTCCTTGGGACCACTGCAGGGAGGCAGAAAATGCTGAGCTGAATTTTTGGCACTCCGCCGGCAGAGCTTTCTTATGTAACAAGCACCTGAGCTGGTGAGTATGAGACTTTTCGAAATAAAAGCTAAGAGTGGCCAAAATAAATATGTGGTCAGGTTGAAGAGCCAACTTGGCCAACGTTTCCCTAACATTCGCAATTTGTAAACATAGAGAAGAGGAATGAAATGAAAGGCTGCGTCTTTGCTACAAATCGCGTCTGTGATTACTGTTCCCCTGTGTCTCTGTTACTTTATTTTCACAATCAAAAACCTGACAGGACATTCCATAAAGCCCAGTCAGAGCACTTGGAACGCGAACCCAAACAAGCCAAAGTCATGGGCAAAAATGCATCCTCCGTTTTCTTGCGAACGTAGCAGCTGTTTTCTCTTTCCTGTCATTGGATCTTTCTAGCAAACACCTAGAAGTCTCAGCCTCTCCGGAAATCAGGTGTTCACAGACCAGGTGATTTATTTGTTTAGTATCCTGTGCCTTTATTCCCAGAAGAAAGGGAATGGGACGGAACACTCTGTCAAATAAACAATTGCCCAAGGTCTTGGGCAAGGGAAATTAGGACAGGAAGCAGACAGTGGCCTTTTTGCCCCAGGTAACTGCCTGATAAGGTAAACAAGCCGTGTACAATGAGTTCCTGTCCTCTGCGTGATAAATATTTATATGCTGAGCCCTGTGTTTGGAAGCACTAAACCATTTCTCAGTCTGAACATTGACCTTTGGATGCAAAACACAGGGCTAATTTCCTAGGTGATGTAATTAATTTTTGTGGCTCAAAGCTGTACTGGGAACAAGAGAAATTGTTGTTTTCATGCTTGTTTAAAAAGTGATTCAGCAGGTGTGTGCAGCTTTCAGGTAACAGTGTCGACTTGCAATCTGAAACTTTTCTTAGTCACACCTGGAATTCAATGATTTTAGGAAGATTATGGTGTGTGAGTTCATCATAAGCAGACACAAATTCTTCTGATCTTAGAAGTGATGAACTCAGTTTTGGGTTTACACACGGCTTTGAATTGTTTCTGAGGATACGAAGGAAATATTTTATTTTATATTTTATTTTATTTTATTTTATTTTATTTATTTATTTATTTTTTGAGACAGGATCTTGCTCTATTGCCCAGGCTGCAGTGAAGTGGCTGAATCTTGGCTCCCTGCAACCTCCGCCTACTGGGCTCCAGGCATCTTCCCATCTCAGCCTCCTGAGTAGCTGGGACTACAGGAGCACACCACCACCACGCCTGGCTAATTTTTTGTAGAGATGGGGTTTTGCCCTGTTGCCCAGGCTGGTCTCAAACTCCTGGGCTTCAGCAATCCACTCACCTTGGCCTCCCAAAGTGCTGGGATTACAGGTGTGAGCCACCACGGCAAGCCAAGGACTTCATTTTTTAAATTTCGGTTTAGTATGGCCCCAAATCTCTGTGACCCTAAATGCATTTAATTTTGGTGTTAATAAAATGTGCAGGAAAACTGTTCTTTTACAGTGAGCTAAATTAACCCCGCCCAAAACAAAAGTAAAAGGCAAATGATAAATCAGGGAAAATACAAGCCACAAAACAGCAGACCCTCTTTCTAGGTGGCACAAGCTGGAAACCTGGGTCCATCCTTGTCACTTTCCTCTTCCTCATTCCCAGTGTCCAATGCTGTTCAGCCGTGAAATATCTCAAACCCGCACACTTGCCCCGTCTGCATTTCCTGATTCTCCTCTGCCTTCACCAGCTTGCTATTTCCACAGATGCCTCCAAGCACTAACTCACCAAGACCAATCGTGGGATCTTCCCCCACAGTCAGGCCCTTCCATGGGTCATTTCTCATTCAGTGGTGCCCTCTCCAGCTAGCCAGGACCCAGGCGACCTCCTGGGCTCCACCCTCTCCCTCCTCCCCTGACCCATCTTTTGCCAGGTCTCGTGAACTGTTCTTCCTGAAGACCTTGGATTCGTCCATCCCTGTCAGTCTGTGGTCCCTGCCTCCACCCTTTCTCAGGATGCCCTCACCTCCTACCTGGGCCACTGAAATAGTATCCCCATGATCTCTGGAATCCACTCTTCTGCCCCCATTCCACCGTCCACAAAAAAGCCAGAGGGACCTTTCTCAACCACAAACCTGATGGAACCACCTTCTGGCTGAAAGCCACCTGTTACTTCCCTTCGCCCTGAGGATAAGGTAAAGCTCCTACCTGGCCTGCAAGGCCCTTCAGCCAGCTTCTTGATGGTTGCGAAGGTCCAGCCACGTGACTCTCCGCCCTTTTCCCTCTTTAATTTACCTCTAAGGATTTATCGACATCTGAGACTAGTTGATTTATTTGCGCATTTGTTTATCGTCCATCTCTCTTTTCCCTAACGGCAGGGGTCTTGTTCACTGCTACAGCCCCAGCCCCTCAGAGTAAACCTCACACATCACAGGGTGCTCAATGAATATTTGTGGAGTTAATGAATGGATGAATGAATAAGCCAGTTCAGGAGACCAGCAGGGTGCTGGGTGGTGCATTGATCTAAGAAAAAGTCAGAACCTGACGCAATGGCTCACACTGGAAATCCCAGCGCTTTGGGAGGCCGAGGCGGGTGGATCATGAGGTCAGGAGTTCGAGACCAACCTGACCAACATGGTGAAACCCTGCCTCTACTAAAAATACAAAAATTAGCCAGGCATGGTGGTGCTTGCAGCTACTCGGGAGGCTGAGGCAGGAGAATCGCTTGAACCCGGGAGGCGGAGGTTGCAGTGAACCAAGATCTTACCACTGCATGCCAGCCTGGTTGACAGAGCAAGACTCCATCCCAAAAATCGAAAAAAGAAAATATCAAGAGTAAGGAGCAGAGAAGCCCATGGGCATCAGCCCAGGCCTCAGATGGCTGTCGATGCACAACTGTACCCACAGTGTCCATGAGACAAAATAAAGAGTTGCTGACTGATTACCTGATGTCTTTTCTTCCATCTGAAACTTCGTTTCCATGCCTGACCCCACTTCCCTCAACTTCTCATTCTTCACATTTCAGTTCAAACACCTGTTTTCATGTCCTTGGACACATCCAGCTCCTTCAGACCTCAGGGCCTTTGCACATGCTCACATCTTTGCCAGGAAGGCTCTTCAACTTCAATTTCACCCCTCCACACCATCTTTAGTTATTTGCACCTCATCATTAGCATCTCAGCCTTCTCTGAGCCCATAGCTAGATCAGGTCCCCTTCACTGTACTTTCGTTCTTGCCTTTATGTCACTTATGCCCATCTGTAATGACATATTTGGGTAATTATTTCAATACTGCTGATCAATCTTCCTACCCCACAAGGGCAGGGATTATGGCCTTTTCCTCCCTACGTCAGCCAATATCCTACACAGTGCCCAAAGAGGGGCCCAAGGAATATTTGGAGATTTTATATAACAAAAGAAATGTTGATATTCTCAATATCCTTTATATATGTGATAGTAAAACACCAATAGAATTTTTTTTTCTTTTAATTTCAACAGACAAAAGATTGCAAACATTCGGAAAGATTTACAAATAGCTAATCAACCTTATTAGGAACAAAAATGCAAACTAAACTGTAACAAAATGCAATTTCAATATACCAATTTGTTAGACTTAAAAAATGTAATAGTAGGCCGGGCACTGTGGCTCATACCTGTAATCCCAGCACTTTGGGAGACTGAGGTGGGAGGATCCCTTGAGCCCAGGAGGTCAAGGCTGCAACGAGCCTTGACTGTGTGACTGCACTCCATCTTGGGTGACAAAGCAAGACTGTCTCAAAAAAAAAAAAAAAAAAAAAAAAAAAGTGATAGTAGCATCTACTATCAATGCAATCCCTGCAATCCCTATAAAAATTTCAACAATGGGCCGGGCGCAGTGGCTCGCTCCTGTAATTCCAGTATTTTGGGAAGCTGAGGTGGGCAGATCACCTGAGGTCAGGAGTTCGAGACCAGCCTGGGCAACATGGTGAAGCCCTGTCTCTACTAAAAATACAAAAGTAAGCCAGGAGTGGTGGCATGCGCCTATAATCCCAGGTACTCAGGAGACTGAGGCAGGAGAATGGCTTGAACCTGGGAGGCGGAGGTTGCAGTGAGCCGAGATGGCACCATGGCACTCCAGCCTGGGCAACAAGAGCAAAACTCCATCTCAAAAAGAAAGAAAGAAAAAAAAAAAGAATACTACCAACAAGGTAAAAAGGCAGTCCATGGGGCTGAAAGTATTTGGCAACCCATAGGGTTGAAAATGGGAGAAAATATTTCCAAATCACATACCTGATAAGGGATTAATGTCTAGAATAC
>NW_012098654.1:2938272-2948599 GCF_000951045.1 Mandrillus leucophaeus | reverse complement strand
TCAAAAAAAAAAAAAAAAAAAGTAATTGATATGGTTTGGATGTTTGTCTCCTCCAAATCTCAAGTTGAAATGTGGCCTCCAATATTGGAGGTGGGGCCTGCGGGGAGCTATTGGATTACAGGGGCGGATCCTTCATGAATGACGCGGTAATCAGCGAGTACTCCCTCTGAGTTTACTGGGGAGCTGGTCGTTTGAAAGAGTGTGGCATCTCTCTCCTCTCTCTCTCTCTCTCTCTCTCTCCTCTCTCTCTCTCTCTCGCTCTCTCTCGCTCTCACCATGTGATGCGTCTACTCCGCCTTTGCCTTCCACTGTGATTGGAAGCTTTCCTGAGGCTCTCACCAGAAGCAGATGCCGGCCACTGTGCTTCCTGTACAGCCTGAAAAACCATGAGTCAATTAAATCTCTTTTTTTTTTTTTTTTTTTTTTTTTTTTTTGAGACGGAGTCTCTGTCGCCCAGGCTGGAGTGCAGTGGCTCGATCTCGGCTCACTGCAACCTCCGCCTCCCGGGTTCAAGTGATTCTCCTGCCTCAGCCTCCCGAGTAGCTGGGACTACAGGCGCCCACCACCACGCCTGGCTAATTTTTTGTGTTTTTAGTAAAGACGGGTTTCACTGTGTTAGCCAGGATGGTCTTGATCTCCTGACATCGTGATCCGCCTGCCTTGGCCTTCCAGTGGTGGGATTACAGGTGTGAGCCACCACGCCCGGCCAAAATCTCTTTTCTTTAGAAATTTCTCAGCCTCAGGTATTCCTTTACAGCAATGCAAACAGACTAATGCAGTAATACAGTTAACACTACATAATGCTGACTGTTCAAGTGCTTTATGTGCATTCAGTGACTGGTCCTCAGAACAGCCCTATGAAATAAGGCTCCCTATTTTTACCTTTGGGGAAACTGAGGCACTGGTTCAGGAGTCAGCAAACTATGGTTCACTGGCGAAATCCGGGCTGCCGGCTGTGTTTGCAGAGGGGAGTGTTACTGGAGAACCACCATGCCCATTCATTACCTGCTGTCCCTGGCTGCTTCTCCCTCTACCTGCAGACTCCAGTAGTTGCAACAGGGACCTATGGTCCACAAAGCCGAAAATATACACCGTCTGGCCCACAACTGGCTACGCAGTTGTAGTAGCTCAGTGCAAAATGAAAATGCAGGGGTGTTGTTTGTAAATTAAGAATGTGGCCGGGCAAGGTGGCTCATGCCTGCAATCCCAGCACTTTGGGAGGCTGACGTGGGCAGATCACCTGAGGTTGGGAGTTTGAGACCAGCCTGGCTAACGTTGCGAAATCTGTCTCTACTAAAAATACAAAAACTAACCAGGCATGGTGGCACACGCCTGTAATCCCAGCTACTTGGGAGGCTGAGGTGGGAGGATTGCTTGAGCCTGGGAGGTAAAGGTTGTAGTGAGCCGAGATCACGCCACTGCACTCCAGCCTAGGCAACGGAGTGAGACTCTGTCTCAAAATAAATAAATACATAAAATTAATTATTTAAGAATGTTAAAGCAGTGACAGCAGAGCATTAAACCAAACTCGGGGACTTAGAAGCCTGGGGCCCTTGTGTGTGCTGGAGATAGGAGCTGGTGAAACCAACTCTAATCTGGACCTTTATAGAAAACATTGGATGATGCCTCTGCTGGAAAATGTAATAACTCACCCAAAGTCACGTCGAAGTTTGTTGCAGATTTGGGTTTTAGACCTATGCAGGTGTCCAGAACCTGTGCTCCTGCCCTCTCCCCCCTCTTAGGGGCTCGCACACAATGTTGGGGAGGGGCCCAAATACAAGTGTCCTCGAAGACTGCTGGTGGTGACACAAAGTGCCACACTCTTTCTGGTGTACGATTTGGAAAAATTTATCAAAGGCTTAAAACATACTCATGACTCAGGCTTAGAAAAATATTTAATACGTGGACTGCTCACAACACATTTAAGTGAAAGTGGCAATGATTAGTGCTACTAAATTCTGTAAAACAATTTGTTTGAATGTATAGATAGAGACATGTAGATATACACAGAAAAAAGACCAGAACGATGGTCTGAGGTATTAGCAGTAGCTATTTATGGGAGGTGGCATTGTGATTTATTTTCATTTTCTTCTTCATACTTTCAGATAGTTTACTCTTGCTCTCCAAAAGGGCACTGGGAATTTCAGCCATCAAGGCATCTGATATGGACAGGTTAGCTGTACTAAGGATGCGTACGTAAGAGAATCCTAGCCACCCGGACTTCCTCTTAGATATCAGAGCTGGCCTTTTATATCTAAATATTATGAATTAGGTTATGAATGTTATAAACTAAGTTATTTAAAACTATTTTTCAATCGGGTTCAGTGGCTCCCACTGGTAATCCCAGCAATTTTTTGGAGGCCGAGGTGGGAGGATTGCTTGAGCCCAGGAGTTCAAGATCAGCCTGGGCAACATAGTGAGATCCATCTCTACAAAATAAATTAGCTGGCCATGGTGGCACCTGCCCCCTGTAGTCCCAGCTACTCAGGAGGCTGAAATGGGAGGATCACTTGAGTCCATGAAGTCGAGGCTGCAGTGAGCCACAGCAGTGCCACTGCACTCTAGCCTGGGTGTCAGAGTGAGACGCTGTCTCAAAAACAGAAAAAAGAAGACAGGCACCTGCGGAGAAGGCAGGCGGGCAGACGGTGGTGCCTCCTAGGAATGTCTATTTCACCTGCACCTCAGCTTTAGGAGGGCTTGCTCTGGCCCTCCACTGGCCGTGCCCCTCCCCACGGGACAAGGAGCCCAGCCCCCACTTCTAGTTTTACTTTTTTATCTGGGATCCCAGAATTCCCCACCTAAATGGTCCCAAGCCAACATTCTGAGGGTGGACGGGCTGGCTTGTGGCCTTCCAGGCCAGAGGGGTGGTCCAGAGGCGGCCAGCTGTAGGCAGAGGCAGGAGGAGAGCTCAAAGCGCAGGTTGGGCGACAGGGGCAGAGCCGAAGATGGGGAGCAGAGAGCGGGCACCATTTATACTTCTTGGCCCCACCAAAGTTCAAGGTAGGTGTGGGTACCAGGGCCCTTGGTCCCCTAAAGGTTCGCTGAAAAATCACTGGCTTGAGGCAGTTTGATTATGGGAGAAAAGACATGCAAGTTTATTTTATTTTATTTTATTTTTATTTTTATTTTTTTGAGACAGAGTCTCGCTCTGTCGCCCAGGCTGGAGTGCAGTGGCCTGATCTCAGCTCACGGCCAGCTCCGCCTCCCGGGTTTACGCCATTCTCCTGCCTCAGCCTCCCGAGTAGCTGGGACTACAGGCGCCCGCCACCTTGCCCGGCTAATTTTTTGCATTTTTAGTAGAGACGGGTTTTCACCGTGTTAGCCAGGATGGTCTCGATCTCCTGACCTCGTGATCCGCCCGTCTTGGCCTCCCAAAGTGCTGGGATTACAGGCGTGAGCCTCCGCGCCCGGCCCATGCTAGTTGATTTAACACAATACACGGAGCCTTCAGAGTGAAGACCCAACTTCCTAGTAAGATACGAAAGCTTCTGTACCATCTTGAGATTACAGAAAGAGCGAACAGGGGCTTGGATCCTGGTAGAACAGGTTACGGGAGCCCAGCTGGGAGACAAGGAATTCTATTGAGGGGCAATAAATGATTACGGAAGAATGATCTGATCGGGGAACAGAAATGAACTTGTAGATAGTTCTCTTTGGAATTTTAAATGATCCTTGGAGACAGTCACTGTCTTGAAAAAGGGTCTGTTTGGGTGTGGTTACATTTTTGGTCTTCCAGGAAGGGGAGGAAACCCTTGTTCTGCTTGTTGGGTCTGGATCTCTGGCAGATAAAGGAGCTAAGGTTTCTTTGGGACAGATGGTGGGATTGGGGGAAGGTCAGAGAGAACTTGAGGCTTCTTCAGCTCAGCATATCAAATGCCAAATTTTGGGGTACTGGCTTCTAAGCCCCAAAATTGGTCCTTACATTTTATTTTATGTACTGTAGTAAATTGATTTGTAATGTTTATATATTTAGACACAAGGGATGAGGCTTCCGTGGACCTTGTTGGCTGGGGCCCCACAGTCCTTTGCAGGCCTGATGGTCAGAGAGGGGTGAGAACTTCAGACGGATTCACTGAGGGTACTATCTTTGATTGTGTCCTGATGGTAGGTCATCATACCAATTTAGTGGACTGCGAGTAACTTTGTTTTCCTATTTATTTATTTATTTATTTTTGAGACAGGCTCTCGCTCTGTTGCCAGGCTGGAGTGCAATGGTGCGATTTTGGCTCCCTGCAATCTCTGCCTCCCGGGTTCAAGTGATTCTCCTGCCTCAGCCTCCCAAGTAGCTGGGACTACAAGGTGCCTGCCACCACGCCCGGCTAATTTTATTTATTTATTTATTTGTATTTTTAGTAGAGATGGGGTTTCACCATGTTGGCCAGACTGGTCTCAAACTCCTGACTTCAGGTGATCTACCTGCCTAGGCCTCCCAAAATAGTGGGATTACAGGCATGAGTCACTACGCCTGGCGTTTTTTCTTTTTTCTTTTTCTTTTTTTTTTTTTGGAGACAGAGTCTCGCTCTGTCGCCCAGGCTGAAGTGCAGTGGTGCAACCATAGCTCACTGCAGCCTCCAACTCCTGCACTCAGGTGATCCTCCTGCCTCAGCTTCCGGAGTAGCTAGGACTGCTAGTGCATGACACTATGCCCACCTAATTTTTTAAGTTTTTCTGTAGAGATGGGGTCATGTTTTCTTGGCCAGGCTGGTCTCAAACTCCTAGGCTCAAGTGATCCAACCACCATGGCCTCCCAAAGTGCGAGGATTACAGGCCCAAGCTATTGGGCCTGGCCCCTAACATTTATATTTTTAACAAAATAGAATAAAACAGAAAATATTGGAATGCAGTCCTTTAATAACAGCATTTCAGTAAAATGTTCTTTTTCATCATGCAGTCTAGTCTTGATGGTAAATGTATCTTCTCCTGTGGGTCCCTGTTGAAAAAACATGACAAGCTGGGTGCAGTGGCTCATGCCTATAATCCCAGCACTTTGGGAGGCTGAGGACAGACCACCTGAGTCAGGAGTTCGAGACCAGCCTGACCAACATGGTGAAACCCCATCTCTACTAAAAATACAAAATTACCCGGGCGTGGTGGCATACACCTGTAATCCCAGCTACTCACGAGGCTGAGGCAGGAGAATCGCTTGAACCCAGGAGGCGGAGGTTGCAGTGAGCTGACATCGCGCCTTTGCACTCCAGCCTGGGCAACAGAGCGAGACTCCGTCTAAAAAAAAAAATTAATTAATTAAAAAAGAACTCTCTTCAGTGGGACTGTTTGGGTGACATATGAAAAAAAAATCACTAATGGCTTTAGGCTGATATTGAAGTAGCTTTAATTTTTTTTTTTTTGTCTTTTGAGGCAGGGCCTCACTTTTTCACCCAGGTACAAATACGATGGCACAATCACAGCTCACTGCAGGCTCAGCCTCCCCAGACTCAAGCAATCCTCCCAACTCAGCAACCCGAGTAGCTGGGCCTACAGACGCATGCCGGCACACCCATCTAGTTTTTGTAATTTTTGTAGAGACGGAGTTTTGCCACATTGCCCAGGCTGGCCTTGCTTAAACTTCTGGGCTCAAGCAATTCACCAGCATCCTAACGTGCTAGGGTTATAGGCGTGAACCACCGCACCCAGCCACTTTAAAATCTTATTCCGTGAAATACTAAAGAGGAAACATGCAAAGATGTTTTTCCAGTGCTTTCAGTCTAGACTCTTCTGAAATGTCGGAAAGTATGTACTTAATCATTAACTTTTATTGTGGACCTATCAGGCTTTAGTGTAGAATAATGTAATGATTTGCTAAGTCTCCATCAACTCTCATTCCTAGAGGCAGGAGGATATATATGGAGCAATTCTAGATTTCCGACAGGTTTTCCTGGGGCATTTTCCAGTTATTACACCCAGGGAAAGGCCATAAAACTGATATCCGGCACCAAATCACTTTTACAGTTGGAAACAAACTCACTTGATTGTGAAACAACCAAAGCTACTGTATTCTCCTGTTAGACTAGTACCAAATCACACACACAAAATCTAACCATCCCATTCGCTACCCTTTTTTTTTTTTTTTTTGAATGGAGTCTAGCTCTGTTGTCCTGGCTGGAGTGCAATGGTGCGATCTCGGCTCATAGCAATCTCCGCCTCCCAGGTTCAAGCAATCCCCCCTAGTAGTGGGATTATAGGCATGTGCCACCCCACCTGCTAATTTTTCTATTTTTAGTAGAAACGGGGTTTCTCCATGTTGGTCAGGCTGGTCTTGAACTCCCGACTTGAGGTGATCTGCCTGCCTCGGCCTCCCAAAGTGCTGGGGTCACAGGCGTGAGCCACTGTGCCCGGCTGCTACCCATGCTTTTATTTTATTTATTTATTTATTTGGTGGCAGTGACAAGTTTCCAGAGTCAGAATTTCACCTCCTCTGCCTTTGCTGTAGAGGGCTGCCAGCCCGCACTTTCACTGGTAGAGCTCTCCACTCAGTCTCTTAATGAAACTGCGCTGGGGAAACTGGAGTCCTTTTTCTCTTTCCCATATTCAAATCTCTGTAATTGAAAAGATTGGCCAGGCATGGTGGCTTACGCCTGTAACCCCAGCACTTTGGGAGGCGGAAGCGGGTAGATCTCCTGTGGTTAGGAGTTTGAGACCAGCCTGACCAACCTGGTGAAACCCCCATCTCTACTAAAAATACAGCAACAACAAAAAATTAGCCGGGCATGGTGGAGTGCATCTGTAATCCCAGCTGCTCGGGAAACTGAGGCAGGAGAATTGCTTGAACCCAAGAGGCGGAGGTTGCAGTGAACCGAGATCGCGCCATTGCACTCCAGCCTGGGCAACAAGAGCAAAACTCCGTCTCAAAAAAAAAAAAAAAAAGAGGGTGCGGTGACTCACACCTGTAATCCCAACATGTTGGGAGGCCGAGGCTGGCGGGTCATGAGGTCAGGAGTTCAAGACAGACTAACCAACATGGTGAAACCCTGTCTGTACTAAAAATACAAAAATCAGCTGTCTGTGGTGGTACGCCCCTGTAATCTCAGCTACTCAGGAGGCCGAGGCAAGAGAATTGCTTGAACACGGGAGGCGGAGGTTGCAGTGAGCCGAGAGATCGTGCCCCTGCACTCCAGCCTGGGCAACAGAGTGACACTCCGTCTCAAAGAAAAAAAAAAAAAAAGAAAGCAAAAAGAAAAGATCGTCTCAGGTGTAGCAGAAGTTAATTACCCACACCCAGTTTTCTGACAGGCTGTCCCTAACTCTTCTAAGTAGCTTGGAGATTCGTTCTAGCTAGGACATTGGTTCATAGAGTGAACATTCAAATAATGAACATACTACCATTAAAATTTTGGGGTTTTTGGAGGGGCAGGGCAAGGGGAGAAATGGAGGCTTTTATTTTTTAGCAACTTTATTGAGATATAATTCGCATACCATGTGGGTTACCCATTTAAGATGTATAATTCTATGGTTTTTTAGTATATTCACATAGTTGTGCAACCATCATCACAATCAATTTTAGAACATTTTGATCACCTCAAAGAGAAGCCCTCACCCCTTAGCCATCATCCCTGGGACCCTCCGATTCTCCCCAGTCCCTGGCAGCCATGAATCTGTTTTCCATCTGTGTGGGTTTACCTGTTCCGGAGATTTCATGGGAATGGAATCGTACAAGATGTGGTCCTTTGAATCTGGCTTCCTTCACTGAGTATAACGTCTTCCAGTTCCATCCATGTGGCAGCATGGATCAGAACTTCATTCTTTTTTTTTTTTGAGACAGAGTCTCGCTCTGTCGCCCAGGCTGGAGGGGTAGTGGCGCAATCTCGGCTCACTATAGCCTCTGCCACCTGGGTTCAAGCTATTCTCCTGCCTCAGCTTCCTGAGTAGCTGGGATTACAGGCACCTGCCACCACACCTGGCTAATTTTTGTATTTTTAGTACAGATGAGGTTTCGCCATGTTGGCCAGGCTGGTCTTGAAATCCTGACCTCAGGTGAACCACCCACCTTGGCCTCCCAAAGTGCTGGGATTACAGATGTGAGCCACTGTGCCCGGCCAGAACTTCATTATTTTTAGGGCCAAATAATATTCCCTTGTGTGGACAGACCACGTTTTGTTTATCCATTCATCAGCTGATGATGGGCCACTGAATTCTAGAACTGCAACGGACATGGGAGACCTCTAATGTAACCCTCAGTTGTTTTTGTTTGTTTGTTTGTTTGTTTGTTTTTATTTGAGGCAGAGTCTTGCTCTGTCGCCCAAGCTGGAGTACAGTGGTGTGATCTCGGCTCACTGCAACCTCCAACTCCCAGGTTCAAGCGATTCTCCTGCCTCAGCCTCTCGAGTAGCTGGGACTGCAGGTGCGTGCCGCCATGCCCGGCTACTTCTTTGTAGTTTTAGTAGAGACGGGGTTTCACTATGTTGGCCAGACTGGTCTTGAACTCCTGACCTCATGATCCGCCCACCTTGGCCTCCCAAAGTGCTGAGATTACAGGCGTGAGCCACCGTGCCTGGCCTTTTTTTTTTTTTTCTTTTTCTGAGACAGTCTCTCGTCTCACTCTGCGCCCAGGCTGGAGTGCAGTGGTGTAATCTCAGCTCACTGCAACCTCTGCCTCCTGGGTTCAAGCAATTTTCCTGTTTCAGCGTCACGAATAGCTGGGACTACAGGCACGCTTCACCACGCTCAGCTAATTTTTTGTATTTTTAGTAGAGAGAGGGTTTCACTATGTTGGCCAGGCTGGTCTCCTGATGTCAGGTGCCCACCTCGGCCTCCCAAAGTGCTGGGATTACAGGCGTGAGCCACCGCACCCAGCTGAAACCATTTTTCCATATTTGCATATTATGTCATTAAAAAAAAAAGATTAAAGACACCATTGAAGTTTTATATGTAACTCCCTCCCTGATCCCTGGCCCTAGTCCCTTTCTTCCCAGTGGGAACTGTTTTTCTGGCATTTCCACGCATATTTTAATTCTTTTTTTTTTTTGAGATGGAGTTTTGTTTTTGTTGCCCAGGTTGGTGTGCAATGGCGCGATCTTGGCTCACTGCAATCTCCACCTCACAGGTTCAAGCTATTCTCCTGCCTCAGACTCTGGAGTAGCTGGGATTACAGGCATGCATCACCACGCCTGGCTAATTTTGTATTTTTAGTAGAGATGGGGTTTATCCATGTTGGTCAGGCTGGTCTTGAACTGCTGCCCTCAGGTGATCTGCCCACCTTGGCCTCCCAAAGTGCTGGGATTACAGGCGTGAGCCACGGCGCCCAACCACATATTTTAACTCTACTACTACAAACACGCATGTCCATAAACTTGCATACTAGTCTGTGCGTGTATTCAGGCTTCATATAAATAGCATCATACTGTAACATTTTGTAACTTGCTTTTCAAAATATTTTGTTTTTGAGATTTAGTCATGTGGACACATGTAGCTTTGGTTTACTATTTTCATTGCTTGTAGCATCATCTGTATTCCCCGATGAGTATTTAGATCAAGGGTCAGCAAGTGTTTTCTGCAGAGTCAGGCTGTAAATATTTCAGCCTTTACAGGTCATCCATTCTCTGTGCAGCCTCTCAACTCTGCTATTGTACTCGGAAAGCAGCCTTGGACGATATGCAAACAAATGGGCGTAGCTGTGTTCCAATAAAACTTTGTTTACAGAAACAGGCGGTGGACAAGTTTTGGTCTGTGATCTGGTTTGCTGACCCTGATTTAGTTTATTTTCAAATTTTGCTGTTTCTAATGCCGCTAGGTCTAATATTGTTGTGCCCATGTCCTTACACACCTGTACAAGTGATTCTCTAGAAGGTGGAATTACAGTGTTATGGGGCATGCTTACCTTCAACTTGACTGTGTACTGCCAATGTCCCCCAACAATGGTTGTACAGAGTTCATATGGATGAGAGTTCAGGCTGCTTCTGTCCTTTCCAACTCTGATATTTAATTTCTCCCAATCTGGTGGACATAAAGTGATACCTTATTATGGCTTTAAGTTGCATTTCTCTATTATTCTGAGGTTGAGCATTTTCTCTTATGTGTTAGTCATTTGGGTTTCCTTTTTGTGAACTCCTTGTTCATAGCCATTGCCCATTTCTCTTTTGGGTTCTTATTTATTTATTTATTTATTTATTTATTTATTTAGATGGAGTCTTGCTCTCTCACCCAGGTTGGAGTGCAGTGGCGCGATCTCGGCTCACTTCAACCTCTACCTCCCTGGTTCAAGCAATTCTCCAGCCTCAGCTTCCCAAGTAGCTGGGACTACAGGTGTGAGCCACCACACCTGGCCCTTTTTTAAATAAATAAAAAATAAATAAATAGTGCTGGGCACAGTGGCTCACGACTGTAATCCCAG
>NW_012098654.1:2933883-2936342 GCF_000951045.1 Mandrillus leucophaeus | reverse complement strand
CAAGCAATGCTCTCACCTCCAGCTTCCAAAGTGCTGAAATTCAGATGCGAGCCACCACTTGGGGCAACTGTTTTCCTTCTAAAGATCTTCTTGTGGCCGGCCGGGCAGGCGGCTCACGCCTGGAATCCCAGCACTTGGGGAGGCCGAGGCAGGCAAATCATGAGGTCAGGAGATCAAGACTATCCTGGCCAACATGGTGAAGCCCTTCTCTACTAAAAATACAAAAATTAGCCAGGTGTGGTGGCATGCACCTGCAGTCCCAGCACTGGGGAGGCTGAGGCAGGAGAATTGCTTGAACTTGGGAGGGGAGGTTGCAGTGAGCCAAGATCGCACCACTGCCCTCCAGCCTGGGTGACAGAGCAAGACTCCATCTCATAAAAAAACAAACAACAAAAAACAAGTAGATGTGCCTCCTTCTTCCTCCACGGCCTTTGTCAAGCCTCCCCCCTGAAACAGAATGAATTTTCCTTGGAGAATGGCTGGTTCCTCATTATATAGTGTCAGCCAATGTGTCCCCTCTTCTAGAGGGTGTGACAAAAGCTGGGTCATTCAGACAACTCCTCTCTGGAATTTGACCCTTGAGTGCAGGTGGCATTAGAATTTACAACAGGCTGGGCGCGGCGGCTGACGCCTGTAATCCCAGCACTTTGGGAGTCTGAAGCAAGCAGATCACCTGAGGCTGGGAGTTTGAGACCAGCCTGACCAACACGGTGAAACCCCGTCTCTACTAAAAATACAAAAATTAACTGGGCGTGGTGGCGCATGCTTGTAATCCCAGCTATTTGGAAGGCTGAGGCACGAGAGTCGCTTGAACAGGGGAGGTGGAGGTTGCAATGAGCGGAAATTGCACCACTGCACTCCAGCCTGGGTGGCAGAGGGAGACTCCATCTCAAAAAAAAGAAAAAATTACAACAACAACAAAACCACTGGAACAGATTTATTTCAAAGGTGGTGCCCAGAAGAGACTTCCCTTGGACTGCTCTTCGACGGCCCATCTCTCTGTGCCTCCACCTCCATACCCCTCCTCCTCACTCCTGCCCATCCCCCCATCTTCCACCATCCTTGCCTTCCATTCTACGGGCTTCCCAAGTCCCCCCAGGTCAGCCTCCCTTCTCATTCCCGTAGCTGCCTTGATTTCTATTCTTTTCACTCAGAGAATCCTACCTGACTGTCCCCTACCTCCTGGGGCCTGGACCTGTCTGTCTAACCCTCCCCCCAACCCCATTCACCAGGTGCCCAGCTCCGAGTCTGCCCCCAGAAGCCCTTTATAAATATTTGAGGAAGCAATAACAAAGGTTAATAAATCCGTGGCACTTTCTGAGTAGGGAAAGGCATAGAATAGGAATAGGAGTGAGGTGTTTTGAGACAGGGGCTCAATGGGTTACTAATGAGCTGCATCATACGCCTTTGATTTTGTTTATGCCGCCTCCTTTGGCATAGACATGTGGCTTCGAGGCAGCGTCCGGGCAGGACGAATGCAGCATCTGTACTGTGAATTACTCAGTACCGAAATATCCCACATCACCACCTTCATCACTGCGGCTTCTGTCGGTGCTGAATACATGGAATGTGTTTTTCTTTTGATGAAAAGGGAAGTTTTCTCGAGAAAGTAGGACAGTTACTCATCTATTCAACTTTCGAATAATTTCCTACATGCTGGTGACCAGATGTTTCATCTCTGATGTGTTGTTCAACTGACTCAGTCCCTTTATTCAACACTGATCTTTTTGCTACACTCCAGTGACCAATAGGAAAATATGGAAATGATGGTAGACTGCACTTCCTGGATAAAGCGTCAATATGCACATACCGGCGGGAACTGAAGTATCCATCCCCAAAGTCCATAAGGGCGGGATGGTTTTGTCTGCAGCTGTTCACCACCACATCCCAGTGCCCAGCACCGTAGGAGTTCAATTAATGTATCAAATAACTGGATTTTGTTACTTACATTTTCATTAAAAAGCTAGTTTTGACACAAAGCGAATTGTTTTTTCCTTTGTTTTGAACTGAAGCTAGAACCGCAATAACAATAAAATCTCAAGGTTGAAAGACCATCTCCCCCAGGGCAGGGCGCTGTGGCTCACGCCTGTAATTCCAGCACTTTGGGATGCCAAGATGGGCGGATCATTTGCTCCCAGGAGTTTGAGACCAGCCTGGGCAACATGGTGAAACACCATGTCTACCAAAAATACAAAAATTAGCTAGTCTCATAACACAGTCTCAAAATAAATAATAATGATAATACTAAACAAAAACAAAGATTATCTCTCCGAAGTGTCCATCTGAAGCTGAATTCCCTGTAGATCATTTTGGCCAGCTCTGCATTATTCTGGATTTGGGCAAATTTTCCTTGTGTTAAGCCAAAAATCATACTGCAAGTATAGACAAAATGAGTCCACACTCTTTTTTGTGTGTGTGATGGAATTTTTGCTCTTGTTGCCCAGGCTGGAGTGCAATGG
>NW_012098654.1:2926611-2930538 GCF_000951045.1 Mandrillus leucophaeus | reverse complement strand
GTTACTTACATTTTCATTAAAAAGCTAGTTTTGACACAAAGCGAATTGTTTTTTCCTTTGTTTTGAACTGAAGCTAGAACCGCAATAACAATAAAATCTCAAGGTTGAAAGACCATCTCCCCCAGGGCAGGGCGCTGTGGCTCACGCCTGTAATTCCAGCACTTTGGGATGCCAAGATGGGCGGATCATTTGCTCCCAGGAGTTTGAGACCAGCCTGGGCAACATGGTGAAACACCATGTCTACCAAAAATACAAAAATTAGCTAGTCTCATAACACAGTCTCAAAATAAATAATAATGATAATACTAAACAAAAACAAAGATTATCTCTCCGAAGTGTCCATCTGAAGCTGAATTCCCTGTAGATCATTTTGGCCAGCTCTGCATTATTCTGGATTTGGGCAAATTTTCCTTGTGTTAAGCCAAAAATCATACTGCAAGTATAGACAAAATGAGTCCACACTCTTTTTTGTGTGTGTGATGGAATTTTTGCTCTTGTTGCCCAGGCTGGAGTGCAATGGTGCAATCTCAGCTCATTGCAACCTCCGCCTCCTGGGTTCAAGCGATTCTCCTGCCTCAGCCTCCGGAGTAGCTGGGATTACAGGCACCTGCCACCAAACCCGGCTAATTTTTTGTGTTTTTAGTAGAGACGGGGTTTCGCCATCTTGGCCAGGCTGGTCTCAAACTCCTGGCCTCAGGTGATCCACCTGCCTTGGCCTCTTGAAGTGCTGGGATTATAGGCGTGAACCACCACGCCCGGCCGAGTCCACACTCTTACACATGGTCTCCCTGCAAGTATTTAGAGGCAGCCTCTCTTTTTCTGCAGGATGACCACCACCACCACATCCAGCTCTTACTCTAAGAAACCTCTCTCACACATTGTTTCAACCACCACCTCCAACCTCATTCCCCAGAGACCCCCCACCCTATTCTCCACAAAAGCAGGGCACCCTCGCCAACAGGCCCGTGTCCTGGACTCCCTTCTCTGATTGCTCTAAAAGTTCAGGTGGGTACAGTGGCTCTCACACCTGTAATCCCAGCACTTTGGGAGGCTGAGGCAGGAGGATTGCTTGAGGCCAGGAGTTTGAGACCAGCCAGGGCAACATAGCAAGACCCCATCTCTAGAAAACTTAAAAAAAAAATTAGCCAGGTGTGGTGGAACCTGCCTGAAGTCCCAACTACTCAGGAGACTGAGGCAGAAGGATTGTTTGAACCCAGGAGTTCAAGGATACAGTGAACTATGATTGCACCACTGCACTCCAGCCTGGGAGACAAAGACCCTGTCTCTAAAAGAAAATAAAAGTTGACTGGGCTTGGTGACTCACACCTGTAATCCCAGCACTAGGGGAAGCCTAAATGGGTGGATTGCTTGAGCCCAGGAGCTCAAGACCAGTCTGGGCAAGATGGTGAGACCCTGTCTCTATAAAAATATACGAAAATTAGTTGGGCATGGTGGCGCATATCTGCAATCCCAGCTACATGGGAGACTGAAGTGGGAGGGTTGCTTAAGCCCAGTGCCACTGCACTCCAGCCCGGAAAACAGAGTAAGACCCTGAAGAAAGAAAAAAGCAAGAGAGAGAAAGAGAGAAAGAGAAAGAGAGAGAGAGTGAGAGTTGGGGAGGGAGGGAGGAAGGAAGGAAGGAAGGAAGGAAGGAAGAAAGAAAGAAAGAAAGAAAGAAAGAAAGAAAGAAAGAAAGAAAGAAAGAGAGAGAAAAAGAAAGGAGAAAGAGTTCTTTTGTCCCCTCATGCCCATGTCTTTCAACAGCAACAGTAAGTGGATGGTTTCCAAATTTCTCTCTGTGTCCCTGACATCTAGTGCACACTCCAGACCCCTGACTCCAATCAGCTCTTTGACAGCTAGCCTGCATGTCTTGTGGCCTGGCAGGGTGCCCCAGGCAGGGCTGGCAACTCCTGCCTGCACCTGGCCCCCCTCTCTTGAGCTGAGCAGCTCCCTTCAGGGTCCTGCTGTTTCTTCTTCTCCCTCACTCCCCAAATTCAGTTCATCACTACGGCTTATTGATTATAGCTCCAAAATACAGCATTGTTCAAATCCCTCCTGTCTCTCTCTCCACAGCCATTGCTCTAGACCACGTTACTGGAATTTCTCAGCTGAACTATTTCAGGAGCCTCCTCTCAGTCCTCGTGTGAATCCTTTATGTATGTATGTATGTATGTATGTATGTATGTATGTATGTATGTATTTGAGATGGGGTCTCACTCCGTTCCGCAGGTTGGAGTGTAGTGGCGTGATCTCAGCTCACTGCAACCTCTGCCTCCTGGGTTTAAGCGATTGTCCTGCCTCAGCCTCCCAAGTAACTGGGATTACAGGTGCGTGCCACCATGCCCAGCTAATTTCTGAATTTTTAGTAGAGATGAGGTTTTATCATGTTGGCCAGGCTGGTCTCGAACTCCTGACCTCAAGTGACTGCCTGGCTAATTTTGTATTTTTAGAAGAGATGGGGTTTCATTATGTTGCCCAGGCTGGTCTCGAACTTCTGGCTCAAGTGATCCGTCCATCTTGGCCTCCCAAAGTGCTGGGATTATAGGCATGAGCCACCGCACCTGGTGGCGATGTCCCCTCCTCAGCTTCCGAAAGTTCTGGGAATACAGGCTTGAGCCACAGTGCCCGGCAGACCATCCTCTTTCTGCCACAGAGCCTTGCCTGTGCGGTCTGGGTCCTCTCTTCTGCCCGGGGTGTCTTTGCCTCCCCTTGCTATGGTCGCCTCCTCTCCATTAGACACCCTTCACGAGCCCCCAGTTTCTCTCTCATGGCACCTGGAGTAGTTTATCATCACTATTTACTTTATATACGTAAATGGTGGTTGTATGTCAGTCTCCCCCACTAGATTCCAAACCTCATGCAGGCAGGAATTGGCTCAGTTGTCTTTCTCCCGAGACATCCCCAGCACTTAGGAGAGCTCCTGGCATATATCTTGTGTGATAAATATTTGCTGCATGAACATGTGGATGATTCAATGTGCATTTCTAGTAAGTATCTCTCCCCTGGTGACCCAGGGGGCCAAACAGCTAAATTCAAAACTGATCTTTCTCTCTCTCCACCTTGTCTGTTTGGGTCTCGATGAGCAGCCCATGATCCCATGAGTCCCCATCATCCCCACCTCTCAGGGGTCAAACCAAGCCTTGTTCATCCTGCCTTCCTAACAACTTGCATTTCTGTACCTTCCTCTTCCCTTTTATTGCTCTGAAGGGTTTTGATCACTCCCAGTTCTCACACCCTGTGGTCCTTGTAGCTTCTAACACTGGGACCCTCCTCTCCTTCCATCAACACTGTCTTCACCTTGTTGGCAAAGCACCGTTACCAGCCTCACAAACACATCAGCCCTTTTTTGTCCCTAGCTAAGGAGGCATCTCCAGGGGGGGTCCTGGGCTGGGGGACCCTGGTGACCTCTCTCTACCCTTTCCCTAAGACTGGGCTGATATCCTGATCAATGCATTGCCGCCAGGTGCGATGGCTCATGCCTATAATCCCAGCACTTTGGGAGGCCGAGATGGATTTGAGCCAGAAGTTCGAGACCAGCCTGGGCAACATAATGAAACCCCATCTCTTCTAAAAATACAAAATTAGCCAGGCGTGGTGGTGGGCACCTGTATTCCCAGCTACTTGGGAGACTGAGGCAGGACAATCGCTGGAATCCGAGAGGCAGAGGTTGCAGTGAGCCAAGATTGCTCCAGTGCACTCCGGTCTGAGCAACTAAGTGAGACTTCATCTAAAAAACAAAAACAAAAACAAAAAAAGCCGGGTGCAGTGGCTCACACCTCTAATCGCAGCACTTTGAACCTAGGAGGCAGAGGCTGCAGTGAGCCAAGATCGCGCCACTGCACTCCAGCCTGGGGAACAAGAGTGAGACTCCGTCTCAAAAAAAAAAAAAGTGCGTCTTGGAGAAGGAACTGGGCCCACTCTCTATAC
>NW_012098654.1:2922167-2925351 GCF_000951045.1 Mandrillus leucophaeus | reverse complement strand
CTGATTTGATCACTATACATTGTATGCACGTATTAAAACCTCACACTGTACCCCATAAACATGTATAATTATTTTGGGGTCAATTAAAGATGATAAAGAAAACAAAAGAAAATGATGTTCGGTCTCAGTCTGCCTGATTCCCATACTGCAGTGGAAAACAGGGCGATTACACACTGTACTGCCTCCTAGAACAGCAATGATTAAATAGAAGTTGAAAGGCGTGAGGCACTTAGCAAAGTGTCTGGGACAGAGGAAACGCTTCAGAAATGCTAGCTCTCATCATTATTGTTATAAACCCACATGGAGGAAAAGGGGATTATCAGTAGTGCTGGCAAACCTCAGCAGATCCCACCAAACCTCTGGTTCCAAAGACAGCGCACACACACAGAGGCAGCGGTGCACCGCCCGGATGAGCCTTTCAGTTCCACAGGAGGGAAAGAAGCCCGTTTAATAAGCAAGCGCTGCCGCTACTGCCGCTGATAAAGCCGGGCCCAAGGTCTCTGGAGGAGTGGCCGTCCATTTCCTGGAAGCCTTGAAATTCAGTCATTTAATCTGCAGTGAAGATGAAGCTGGAGTCTGTGACTCAAAACCCTTTAGTCCCTTCCACCCGCCCTCCTCCTCTTCCTCCTCCTCCTCCCTCTTTCCCTCCTCTTCCTCCTCCTCCTAATCAAGTCCCAGGTCTGCCAGGTCTACCTCTGAATCACTCCTAAATCATCTCCTCCTCTCATGCCCTGCCGATGTCTCTGGACGATTTATCATCAATTCCCAATCCCACGCTTCCAACCCAGCCCTCGCTTAGCGGCCAGAGGCCTCTTTGATCTTCTCAGCCTCATCTTGGAAACCTCTGACAGGTCCCCCTGCTCACGGAGGAAAGTCCAGACGCATCCTTCATGAGCTTCCGCTTCAGCTTCTTGTCTTACTGTCCCCCAGGCCTGAGGTCTGGATCTAGGAGCCCTCCTTCTCACTCTCCATTCCTCAGTGGTGCTGTGAGGTCTCCAGACTTCTAGGTTGTATTGACCTTTCCAATCCTAACCAGACCACTCACGGCTCCTAGTGACAGAGGGCAAAACGGACTCTGGCTAATGTAGACAGAATGACAATTTATTGGAAGGATATTGGATGGGGCAGCAACCAGTAGTAAGTCCCCGAGCCAGGCTTTAAAAACAGCCAGGGCAGTATACATGTCGTACAAGCCCTTTTTCTGGTCCTTGTGTTTTGCTATATCTATGTGAGATACATCCACTGGGGAAAGTTATAGCCACACAGGAACTCTGTATGATCCCTGTCTCTTATACACATCTAGATGTGTATAAGAGACAGGTGTTAAACAGAGGAAGAAAAACCAGGCAGGGATCGGGGGGACCAGCCGCAGGAGACAGGGTCTGGGCTGTGCCCATTCAAGGGACAGTGTGGTAGCTTTGCTGCTGCCTGCAAAACCTCCACGGGCAAAATCCTCAACAGTCCCTGCGTCCACCTGTGCAGTCAAGCGCATCGATCCGCCAAGTCTCAGAGCCACGCCCCACTCCCTGGCCACCAGGGAGGAGAGTGCAGTCTCCTTAGACTTTTGTTCAGGAAGGTGAGGGCTGCCTCCCAACACAGCTTCCAACTCACAGAGGCAGCGACAACTGATATTGGGATGCCAAAAATAAAGGGTATGGCCGGGTGTGGTGGCTCACGCCTGTAATCCCAGCCCTTTGGGAGGCCAAGGCGGGCGGATCACAAGGTCAGGAGTTTGAGACCAGCCTTGCCAATATGGTGAAACCCCATCTCTCTAAAAATACACATACACAAAAAAATAGTCGGCGTGGTGGCGGGTGCCTGTAGTCCCAGCTACTTGGGAGGCTGAGGAAGGAGAATCGCTTGAACCGGGGAGGCGGAGGTTGTAGTGAGCCAAGATTGTGCCACTGCATTCCAGCCTGGGTGACAGAGCAAGACTCTGTCTTGCAAAAAAAGAATAATAAAAATTTTAAAAAAAGGCAAACCCTCTTTAGGGAGAGCCTGTGGTCTTGCTATTTTCCACATGTCTGTATCACAGCGCACTGTAACACCTGCATTGCCACCTGGCATCAGGTGTGTGTGTTGGAGGGCGGGGAGCTGCAGATACCAAAGTCTCCTGGCTGTCCATCAGTCACCTACATGACAGGTGACCTGCTCTCCACTGGGGCAGGTTTGTGGCTCACTCATTGTGAATAGTGACATGCACCATGTTTGCCTGAAGATCTCCCCTGATACAAACGCAGAAACAACATGCAAGAGGAGGAAATCTCCTTTCCCCACACCTCCCAGCAATGCTGCACCTTTGTCCCCACTGGCCCTCCCTCCCTTCTTGCCTTTACATTGCCCTGAATTGTTCTATTGGGCTTTGGATTCCTGAGATGATTCTTCTGAGATGTCTATCTGTTGCTTATATTTGTCCATGTTTAAGGTACCTTTCTTTCCTTTGTAGTAACCTATCCCTTAACAATCTCAGCTCTCCTCTGGAATGATGTTTATAGTTGGTCACTGATGATTTTTCCCGTCATTGGAAAGAAGTCCTGTGTAATTACACAATCAGAATTTCAACTTTTCTGAATGGATCTCCCTTTTTTTTTTTTTTTGAGGTGGAGTTTTGCTCTTGTTGCCCAGACTGGAGTGCAATGGCGCGATCTCAGCTCACCGCAACCTCTACCTCCCGGGTTCAAGTGATTCTTCTGCCTCAGTCTCCCGAGTAGCTGGGATTACAGGCATGCGCCACCATGCCCGGCTAATTTTGTATTTTTTAGTAGAGATGGGGTTTCTCATGTTGGTCAGGCTGGTCTCGAACTTACCACCTCGTGATCTGCCCACCTCAGCCTCCCAAAGTGCTGGGATTACAGGCGTGAGACACCAAGCCTGGCCTGGGTCTCCCCTTTTGAGATGCACATCTCAGAATCACATGTCTCTTCAATATCTTTTGAAATCTCCCATGCTGAAGATTTCAAAACACACCCAGCCCTGTCCATGTTATCCTTCTAGGAACAAGCCCTCAGATTACATAGTTACTAACTTTCAGGTTTCTATCATTTCTGCTTGGCTAATGGCCCCTCCACACGGTGGCCAGTCCCTGGGAGACTTGAAATTGTTAACCAGGCAAGTCAAGAGTTTGTCAGAAGCCCTCCACAGTCTGATTTCCACATAACAGCAAAATGGTTGCTATTTCTCTATT
>NW_012098654.1:2919012-2921636 GCF_000951045.1 Mandrillus leucophaeus | reverse complement strand
CTCTTTCTCTTTTTTCCCTCCCTTCCTCCCTCCATCCCTTCTTCCCTTTCCTTCCTTCCTTCCTTCCCTCCTTCTTTCCTTCCTTCCTTTCTTCCTTCCTTCCCTCTTTCCCTCTTTCCTTCCTTCCTTCTTTCTTTCTTTTTTGAGATAGACTCTCACTCTGTCACCCAGGCTGGAGTGCAGTGGCACAATCTTGGCTCACTGCAATCTCTGCCTCCCAGGTTCAAGGGAATCTCCTGCCTCAGCCTCCCCAGTAGCTGGGATTACATGCACCCACCACCACACCTGGCTAATTTTTGTGTTATTAGTAGAGACGGGGTTTCTACTAACCATGTTGGCCAGGCTGGTCTCGAACTCCTGACCTCAAGTGATCTGCCCGCCTTGGCCTCCCAAAGTGCTGGGATTACAAGTGTGAGCCACAGAGCCTGGAAAAAAGGGCCTTCTTAAAACACAAAGCAGATCATGTTTCCTTCCTGTCAAGAACTCTGAAAGACCCTATCCTTCTCCTAACCTCATCCCATTCCACTTCCACACTGTTCTTTCTGTTCCTTAAATATGCCCAACTTTTTCCTACCCCAGGGCTTTTGCAACTGCTGCTCTGGCTCCCTTTTACTTAGCTAGCTTCTTCTCTTGCTTTAGGTCTTGGGGTGAAGTTCCCATCCTCCAAGGGCTTCCCCTGCTGACCCTTCCTTCTGTAGGTCCCCCTCAATCTTTCCCCATCTTAGTCCCTGTTTCTTCAGAATACCTGAGCTAACTTGCAATCATTGCATTTATTGGTCTGTTGACTTGTTTGTTTTTGGCTTTTGCTTGCCTCCTGCATCCAAATGTCAGCTCTTGGGGGAAAAGGATCATGAGGTCTATCTTGTTCACCACTGTGACCCCAGCATGTATCACAGGGCCTGGCTCATAGCTGTTGCTCCGTGGACACAGGTAGGCGAAGGAATCTGATTCTGGAAAAACAGCAGCTCTTGGCAGATTTCTCACTCTGGGGCTCTGCTCTCTGCCTGTATTAGTCTGTTCTCACGTTGCTAGTAAAGACATACCAGAGACTGGGTAATTTATAAAGAAAAAGAGGTTTAATGGACTCACAGTTCCACATGATTGGGGAGGCCTCACAATCATGGCAGAATGTGAAGGAGGAGCAAAGGCATGTCTTACATGGCAGCAGGCAAGAGGGTGTGTGCAGGGGAACTACCCTTTATAAAACCATCAGATCTTGTGAGACTTATTCACTATCATGAGAACAGGATAGGGGAAGCCACCCCATGATTAAATTACCTCCACCTGGTCCCTCTCATGACATGTGGAGATTACAGGAGCTACAATTCAATATGAGATTTGGGTGGGGACGCAGTCGAATCATATCACCGCCCATCCAGGGAACTCTGTCTAAATCTGGACAGAATTCTTTCTGTGTGCCGGTCTGCTCTGATAACAGCGGAACTTCTGTCCTTCTCTCGTGGTCACTGTAAGTCCCTCTTTATCCCACTTGCCTTAGATTCACGGTCGGCTCTCCCCGTTTTGAGTGGGACACCATCTTGCTCCAACGACTTCATTCTCAGTCTCATTCCACAACCTCTGAGATCTCTGACCGGTGAGTCCCTACTTGGGGCCACACGTATTATTTTTTACCTCTGTGCTAACTGTTCCTCACAGGAATCACCAGTCCCTTCCCATCTTCTAGGACTTTCTACGCTGCACCGCTGTCCTCCACAGCAACCCAAGCCATGGAGTCCCGGAGTATCCTGCCTCCTCTGCAATATGCAGTTTAAAGCTTGCTCCGTGCACTGCCAGTCCTTGGGCAAACACATTCTTGTCCCTTGCTCACGTGCTCCACTAAGAGCCTTTTTATTCTGGTATCTTAAGGAGGTCAAAATCCAAATAATCAGCCATTCATCTTCCTCATCTTCTCTTTCAACCATTCCAACATCTGCAGGAAAAAGTTCGGGAACCCCCGAACTCTGCTTCCTCCAGGGTGGGGCCCAGGACTCCATAGTCTTCTAGTGGTGCCACAAGGAACAGCGGCCGCTGGGTGGACAGTATCAGCAGGAAGGCTGCTGAGTGGCCACCTCAGGTGACACTCCAAGCAGACAGCACATCCCTCATGGCCATGTCAGAGGCAGTCGGCTTGGCCACACCCCTTGGTGGTGACTTCTTAACCCTGGTGACTCATTTCTTTCTTGTAGAGAGAAAGCCCCGTGTCTCCAGAAGCTGTGGCTTCTCCCTGGGCACCCCTGTGTTCCCAGTGGCACATGCCATCCTGTGCCTCTTCCTCGATGGCACCCTCTGTTGAAATACGAACATCAAATAAAATTTGTATGCCTTTTCCTCTGTTAATCTGTCTCTCGTCAGTCTAATTTGCGGACCTCAGCTGCTGAACCTAAGAGGGTAGAGGAAAGGTTTTCCTCCCTGATAGATACAACATTGCTGGCTTTGAAAATGTCCTGAGGAAGGGAGCCACGTGAGCTCAGGAGCAGTTCTGCACAGCTGAGAATCTCACACTTTCTTTCCTTTTTTTTTTTTGAGATGGAGTTTTGCTCTTGTTGCCTAGGCTGGAGTACAATGACACGAACTTGGTTCACTGCAACTTCCGCTTCCTGGGTTCAAGCAATTCTCCTGCCTCA
>NW_012098654.1:2917214-2918962 GCF_000951045.1 Mandrillus leucophaeus | reverse complement strand
CTGTTCCTCACAGGAATCACCAGTCCCTTCCCATCTTCTAGGACTTTCTACGCTGCACCGCTGTCCTCCACAGCAACCCAAGCCATGGAGTCCCGGAGTATCCTGCCTCCTCTGCAATATGCAGTTTAAAGCTTGCTCCGTGCACTGCCAGTCCTTGGGCAAACACATTCTTGTCCCTTGCTCACGTGCTCCACTAAGAGCCTTTTTATTCTGGTATCTTAAGGAGGTCAAAATCCAAATAATCAGCCATTCATCTTCCTCATCTTCTCTTTCAACCATTCCAACATCTGCAGGAAAAAGTTCGGGAACCCCCGAACTCTGCTTCCTCCAGGGTGGGGCCCAGGACTCCATAGTCTTCTAGTGGTGCCACAAGGAGCAGCGGCCGCTGGGTGGACAGTATCAGCAGGAAGGCTGCTGAGTGGCCACCTCAGGTGACACTCCAAGCAGACAGCACATCCCTCATGGCCATGTCAGAGGCAGTCGGCTTGGCCACACCCCTTGGTGGTGACTTCTTAACCCTGGTGACTCATTTCTTTCTTGTAGAGAGAAAGCCCCGTGTCTCCAGAAGCTGTGGCTTCTCCCTGGGCACCCCTGTGTTCCCAGTGGCACATGCCATCCTGTGCCTCTTCCTCGATGGCACCCTCTGTTGAAATACGAACATCAAATAAAATTTGTATGCCTTTTCCTCTGTTAATCTGTCTCTCGTCAGTCTAATTTGCGGACCTCAGCTGCTGAACCTAAGAGGGTAGAGGAAAGGTTTTCCTCCCTGATAGATACAACATTGCTGGCTTTGAAAATGTCCTGAGGAAGGGAGCCACGTGAGCTCAGGAGCAGTTCTGCACAGCTGAGAATCTCACACTTTCTTTCCTTTTTTTTTTTTGAGATGGAGTTTTGCTCTTGTTGCCTAGGCTGGAGTACAATGACACGAACTTGGTTCACTGCAACTTCCGCTTCCTGGATTCAAGCAATTCTCCTGCCTCAGCCTCCCAAGAGGCTGGGACTACAGGCACCCGCCACCACACCCGGCTAATTTTTTGTGTGTGTGTTTTCAGTAGAGATGGGGTTTCATCATGTTGGCCAGGCTGGTCTCAAATTCCTGACCTCAGGTGATTCACCCACCTCAGCCTCCCAAAGTGCTGGGATTACACGTGTGAGCCACCATGCCCGGCCCAAGTCTCACACTTTTGTTAGCTCCAGCTACAGGTAGCGGCTAGGCTCTTCTGCATCACAGTCCTCCTCTGCTCTCTTTGATCTTGTCCTGGGTTTAGAGCAGGGGTGTCCAATCTTTTGGCTTCCCTGGGCCACATTGGAAGAAGAAGAATTGTCTTGGGCCACACATAAAATACACTAACAATAACAATAGCTGATGAGCTTTTAAAAATCGCCTTAAAAAATCTCATAATTTTTGTTTGTTTGTTAGTTGAGATGGAGTCTCACTCTGTCACCAGGTTGGGGTGCAGTGGAGCAATCTTGGATCACTACAACCTCTTCCTCCCACTTTCAAGTGATTCTCCTGCCTCAGCCTCCTGAGTAGCTGGGATTATAGGCACCTGCTACCATGCCTGGCTAAGTGTGTGGCACCTCCCCACTCTCCTTCTTTCTCTTGCTCCAGCCATGTGACATGCCCGTTCCCTCTTCGCCTTTCACCATAATTGTAAGTTTCCTGAGGCTGCGGAAGCGTGAGCCAATTAAACCCCTTTTCTCTATAAATTACCCAGTCTCAGGTATTTATCTTTTCTTTTTTCTTT
>NW_012098654.1:2915106-2917048 GCF_000951045.1 Mandrillus leucophaeus | reverse complement strand
TAGCTGGGATTATAGGCACCTGCTACCACGCCTGGCTAAGTGTGTGGCACCTCCCCACTCTCCTTCTTTCTCTTGCTCCAGCCATGTGACATGCCTGTTCCCTCTTCGCCTTTCACCATAATTGTAAGTTTCCTGAGGCTGCGGAAGCGTGAGCCAATTAAACCCCTTTTCTCTATACATTACTCAGTCTCAGGTATTTATCTTTTCTTTTCTTTTCTTTCTTTCTTTCTTTTTTTTTTTTTTTTTTGAGACAGAGTCTCACTATATCCCCCAGGCTGGAGTGCAGTGGTGTGATCTTGGTTCACTGCAACCTCTGTTGCCCGGGTTCAAGCGACTCTCATGATTCAGTCTTCCAAATAGCTGGGACTACAGGCGTGTGCCACCATGCCTGGTTAATTTGTGTATTTTTAGTAGAGACAGGATTTCACCATGTTGACCAGGCTGGTCTTGAACTTCTGACCTCAGGTGATCTGCCTGCCTCAGTCTCCCAAAGTCCTGGGATTATAGGCATGAGCCACCACACCCAGCCAGGGCTGACTCCATTTCTAGTGAGGGAAGGACCGTCTCTGACTAGTTCATCCCTGCACCTATCACAGTACCTGCAAATTACAGGTGCTCTGAATATTTGTTGAATGAGTGAATTAATTATTTCTGGGAACTCTTCGTCTTTTCTGAGAAGCCAGAAATAGCCCTGAGTTGGTTCATCTTCTCTTTGGGCCTGGTAACCACCTGGAATCTTCTCTTCTCCGTAGACAGGAAGACATACATTAGCACACTGGACATGGCTGGTCCCTGGAACTGTCGTCTTGGTGTCCTGGATAGAGGTGGTGTCCCAAGAGGGATACTGATCCCCTGTGGCTGCGAGATGAAGCATATGAAGGACCTGCTTTGGTGCTGGGCCATGGTGAACACAAGCAAGTATCACAGTGATGACGAGGAGGAGGAGGACAAAGGCACGCTGACGACTCCCTGGCTTACTGTTTCGGTTCCTCCCCAACCTCTTTTTGAGAAAGCATTAAGCCACTTCCTTCTCACACTTTCACATTTTCTCCTCCCCAGGATCAGGAATAAGGGCTTGGTTACTATCAGCAAGTGATGACCAATTAGCACAGACAGTTACAGAAGCCAGGCGGTGAATCACCTGGCAGATGGGAAGAAAATTCCCCGAGGAAGAACAGCATTCATATTGCTTTTGTTTGTTTGTTTTAAACTTGCAAGTCTCTGCAGTTAGAAAATATCTCTTATCTGTTTGTCTCTAGAGGCAGGAAACTTATATATATATATATATTTTTTTTTTGAGATGGAGTCTCGTCCTGTCACACAGGCTTGAGTGCAATGGAGCGATCACTGCAACCTTTGCCTCCTGGGTTCAAGAGATTCTCCTGCCTCAGCTTCCCGAGTAGCTGGGATTACAGGCATGCCCCACTAAGCCTGGCTAATTTTTTATATCTTTAGTAGAGACGAGGTTTCACCATGCTGGCCAGGCTGGTCTCGAACTCCTGACCTCGTGATCTGCCCGCCTTAGCCTCCCAATGTGCTGGGATTACAGGCATGAGCCACTGTGCCTGGCCAGTAAACGAATATTCTTGAGGTGCTGGGTGACTACAACCAGGTCTAGGAAGAATCTTCCAAGTTGGATCCATGCTATGGTGATAATCGGATGTTTCTTTCCCAAAATCATTTATTGTGTCATAAAATCTTCCAGATCAGATTAAATTATAGAAACATCAATCTTTCATCTAATTAGAGAAAACTGTAAGAAAGGAAAAAACCTTCCTCTACATTCTTATATTGTGTTCCTGGGTCACATGAATTAGATTGACAAAAGACAGATTAACAGGAGAAAAAGCATCCAAATTTTATTTATGTTTATTTTTTGAGACAGGGTCTCACTCTATCACCCAGGCTGGAGTGCAGTGACATAATCTCAACTCACTGCAAC
>NW_012098654.1:2910245-2912156 GCF_000951045.1 Mandrillus leucophaeus | reverse complement strand
GATGGCCAACATGGTGAAACCCCGTCTCTACTAAAAATACAAAAATAAGCCAGGCCCAGTGGTGTGCAGCTGTAGTCCCAGCTACTTGGGAGGCTGAGGCACGAGGATCACTTGAACCAGGAGGCAGAGGCTGCAGTGAGCCGAGATTGTGCTACTGCACTCCAGTCTGGGTGACAGAGCCAGACTCTGTCTGAAGAAAAAAAAAATGATCTGTTTCTAGGTTTCCTAAAAAGATTGGTCCTAGAATAGTGTGAATGGAGGGGATGGGGCTCCCTGGCCTTCTAGGAGCTTTTTCCTCCTCCCACCTCCATGCCTGTGCTCAGCCATCTCTGTCACAGGAACTCAGTCCCAGCTCTCCCCAGATTGTTTTGGTACTAATGCCTGGGCCACCTCCTCCTCTTGAACTGTCCAAAACACACGAGGCAAAGGAGTGCAGCTTTGTGAAGTCCAGACCTGGCCAATCCTCTGCCATCCAGGTGTTCATCAATTTTAGCGGATGCTAAGACTGACCCTCATTCATGTCTAGGAACACAATGAGTGACACTTACTGAAAAATGTCTCCTTCAAGGTGGGCATGGGGCTTATGCCTGTGATCCTAGCACTCTGGGAGGTGGAGGCAGGAGGACAGCTTGAGTCCAGGAGTTCAAGACCAGCCTGGGAAATACAGTGAGACCCTGTCTCTCCAAAAAATTAAAAAATTAACTGGGCATGGTAACGTGCACCTGTAGTTCCAGCCACTTACGAGGCTGAGGCAGGAGGATCACTTGAGCCCAGGAGTTCGAGGCTGCAGTGAGCTGAGAATGCACCACGGTACTGCAGCCTGGGTGATGGAGTGAGACCCTGTCTCTTAATAAATAAACAAACAAATACATAAATAAATAACCTGAAACTCAAATCTGATTTTGGCTGGGTGTCTCACCTACCCTATTTAGGAGGGGTCACTGTCTTAGATAATGACCCAGTGCCCAGTACAGTGGGAAGGGTTTCAGCAAGAGTCCAGGAGACTGAAGCCACCACTCTTTTCCCATGGGGTGGAAATTCAGGCAAGAAGGTGAAATACCTGAGGTTCGCCACCAGCCAGCAGTGAGTGGACTGCAGGGCAGAGGCTGCATCAGTGGTGTCTAGGCTGAGGGTGATCTTGGCAGGAGCTCTCCTGGCCCCCAGGGTAGGCCAATTTAGGTGGTCAGTATTTTCTGCTACAGCTCTTTTTTTTGAGACAGGGTCTGGCTCTGTTGCCCAGGCCAGAGTGCAGTAGTGCATTCATGGTTCACTGCAGCCTCAAACTCCTGGGCTCAAGCAATCCTCCTGCCTCAGCGTCCTGAGTGGCTGGGACTACAGACATGCACGAACATGCCCAGCTAATTTTTTTATTTTTCGTAGAGACGGGGTCTCACTGTGTTTCCCAGGCTGATCTCGAGCTCCTGGGCTCAAATGATCCTCTCGCCTCAGCCTCCCAAAGTGCTGGGATTACAGACGTGAGCCACCGCACCCAGCCTCAATGCTCTTGTAATGTTTCTTCTGCCCTTTGCAGGTCCTCCTGAGGCCGCGTCCACCCATCTACCTGAAAACAAAACAGGCACAGAACACCCCAAGTTGCTTGTGTGGTTGTGGGGCCCCAACGAGTCACCCAATGCTGCAGAATCTCAGCCTCACACTGTGGGTCTGTGATCCATCCACTTCCACCCACAGACACATTTGCTGGAAAGAGTAAAGCAACATTAAACAAAAGAGCATGATTTTATGTTCCTTTCTTTTAAACTCAACTGCTGGGCAAATGGAGTTTTACAGTCTAGAGCTGAATGAGGGATGGCTTCAGCCAAATCCGAGTTTCTTTCTCTTTCTTTCTCCCTTTCTTCCTTCCTTCCTTCTCTCCCTCCCTCCCTCCCTCCCTCCCTTCCCTCCCTCTCTCTC
>NW_012098654.1:2907035-2910005 GCF_000951045.1 Mandrillus leucophaeus | reverse complement strand
TTCTTTCTTTCTTTCTTTCTTTCTTTCTTTCTTTCTTTCTTTCTTTCTTTCTTTCTTTCTTTCTTTTTCCCTTCCTTCCTTCCTCCCTTCCTTCCTTCCTTCTTTCTTTTTTTTTTTTTTGAGACAAAGTCTTGCTCTGCATGAGATCTGCAGTGGCACGATCTTGGCTCACTGCAACCTCCGCCTCCCAGTTCAAGCAATTCTTCCACCTCAGCCTCCCTAGTAGCTGGGATTACAGGTGCGTGCCACCACATCCAGCAAATTTTTGTAATTTTAGTAGAGACAGGCTTTAGCCATTTTGGCCAGGCTGGTCTTGAACTCCTGACCTCAGGGTGATCACCCTCCTCAGTCTCCCAAAGTGCTGGGATTACAGGTGTGAGCCACCATGCACGGCCAAATCCGAGTTTTTTCAAAATAAATGTAAAATAAATTCAAAAGGCCCTGACTCATCAGAGGTCATGGAGCATCCAGCTGTTCCAGGCAAATGTGAAAGAATCGGGATAGGCCTCCTTCAGCGCTGCAGAGAACCCCAAAGATTCTCCTTAAAGGCTCCCCAGGCCAAGGCCCATTCACGTCCAAGTCCAGAGTTTTTGCCAGAATTGTCTACCGGGACTGTAAGTCCACACCCTTGCTGGGCAATGCTGGGAAATTTCTGTAAGTCATCACGATTAATACATGGGAGGTGGCCAGCTTTGGGCAGCTTGGAAACCCATTTCTTTTTAAATTTTATTATATTTATAAAGACAGGATTATATAGATATACCTATCTATATCTATAGATATATCTGTCTATATCTACATCTATTTATCTGTATATGTATATCTATGTCTCTAGATACATATAACGAGAGGCGGGGTCTCACTATGTTGTCCAGGCTGGTCTGGAACTCCTGGCCTCAAGTGGTCTGCTCACCTTGGCCTCCCAAATTGCTGGGATCACAGGCATGAGCCACTGTGTCCAGCCTTGAAGCCCATTTCTTTATGTCCCACTTTGCGTGTGTGTGTGTGTGCGCGTGTGCGCATGTGTGTGTATTTAAACATTTCTAAAGTGGCTTTCCAGCCAGGCATAATGGTTCATGCCTGTAGTCCCAGCTACTTGGAAGGTGAGGTGGGAAGACTGCTTGAGCCCAGCAGGTTGAGGCTGCAGTGAGCCAACAGTGTGTCACTGCAGTCTAGCCTATACAACAGAGTGAGACTCTGTCTCAAAAAATAACAATAAAGGGCTTTCCCTTTGCTGAGAGCATATACCCTCAGATATCAGGGTGGAAGGAGCGGAAGCAGGTCCCTCAGGGCATGTTATGAAATTCCTCTGTGGCACGTGCTGTCTCTGCCAAGCAGGGTTCCATGCCACCCTATGGAACTCTGAAGAGACGCACAAGTTTAAGAGGATGTGGGTGTCTGACCTTCAGAGTGATGCAAAAACCAAGTCATCATTTTCCTCAGAAGTCTAATGTGGTATCTCTGACCACAGAGCGAAATGACCATCTAGGAGCAGATGACAGTGGACGAGGTCAGGATTCCAAAGTTCCGTTTTCCATAAATCCAGGTGTCTGTCTTGAAACTGACTGTAGGAAACATGGCTAGACAGTGGCCCAGGGGACAGGGAGGCTGCGGGAGTGATGTGGACCTTCCTCCTTCGTGGAATTTGGGTGGGCTCCCCCAGTGGGGGCTGGGCCACATTTCATGTGAAGCATGGAAATCCTTGTGGGCTACCACCCATGTTTTACATCTCCAGGTCTTGGCAGCCCCAAATGTGGCTTCACCCCAAAGATTGGGCTCTCAGCCTCCGGTCCAGTCCCAGAGGCAAGCCGAGTGGGTCTCCCCACTCCCTCCAAAGACAAGGCAACTGGTGTCCGAGTCATCCTCTGAGTGTAAACCCATTTCCTAAGCAAAAGCCCCTCCATCATGGAAAACCATCCACGAGCCATGGTACTCCCCAGGCTGCCTGTGGGACCCAGGAAGGCCTGCATGAAGTCAGGAGTGGAGCTTGTTGGGGGCCCGCTACTTATCAACTCCTGTGCTCCCGCCTGGGCGACAGAGTGAGACTCTGTCTTGAAAATAAATAAGTAAATAAGTAAGTAAATAAATAAATAACCTGATCCTGTCTTTATCTAGACTTTAAAAAATCTCTTGCTCATGATGACTTGTCTGTATTAATTTGTATTTTTAAAAACACTGCACTAAAATATTATTTATGTTGAGTACTTTTTTTTTTTTTTTTGACACCCCTCGTTAAATTTTGCACACACAGCCTCACCCTAGTCCCTGGCCTGAGCCACATCCGCTTTCCCCAGGTCTCCCATTTTATTTTGAGACAGGGGCTCACTGTCACCTAGGCTGGAGTTCAGTGGCATGATCATGGCTCACTGTAGCCTCAACCCACTGGGCTCAAGTGATCCTCCTGCCTCAGCTTCCCAAGTAGCTGGGACTACTGGCATGTACCACCGCGACTAGCTTTTTTTTTTTTTTAATTGTAGAGATAGGGTCTCCCTATGTTGCTCAGGCTGGTTTCCAACTCCTGGTCTCAAGCGATCCTCCTGCTTCGGCCTCCCAAAGTGCTGGGATTACAGGCTCGAGCCACCACTCCAGGTCCTGGATACTTTTAATTTTGCAGCTGCAGAAGGGGACACAAGGGGAAGGAGGATTTGTTGAAATTAAAGCGCACTGCGAGAAAGAATGGGTCACTAGCATCCTCCTTTTGCCTGCGCGGAGGGCCCCTGGCAGCACCCCCTCCCTCGCCAAGCCCAGCCTCTGCACAGGCTCCAGGAGACGCTGCTCCGGGGTCCTGCGGTGGACACCGGGCTGCACCCCCGTCGGTCGCACTTGGAGCAGGTTCGGGTTCTGGGGCTGGGGAAGCATAAACCCGGGCTCCAAACCCTCCTGTAAGGCTCTTCAGGGCGCCAGCTCCGCAGAGGCAGGAGCCGCCGCACACGTGCGCGCCCGAAACTGCCAAAGCCCACTCGCGAGCTT
>NW_012098654.1:2904672-2906080 GCF_000951045.1 Mandrillus leucophaeus | reverse complement strand
AGCCAGGCGTGGTGGTGCACGCCTGTGATCCCAGCTACTCAGGAGGCTGAAACAGGTGAATTGCTTGAACCTGAGAGGCAGAGGTTGCAGTGAGCCAAGATCAGGCCACTGCACTCCAGCCTGGATGACACAGCAAGACTCTGTCTCAAAAAAGAAAAAAAAAAGAAAGAAAGACAGAAAAAGAAAAAAAGAGGAAAAAAAATCCCTTCCTTCCAAGGATCACTGCCTGAAATTCCTTCCCTTCGCTCTCAAACTGCTCTCTAAGCTTTGTCCAGGCTGGCTGACCCGCCGTCATCAAAACCCTCCAAGTACTCCTTCTAAATCAAGGGAATTTTTGTGTTTCTGTAATTTCGAACTTAAAGACATTGCAAGAATATGACCAAGAACTCCTACAAACCCTGTGCCTAGTTTCTCCATGGGGGTGCGTTTTGCTACACTGGCTTTATCACTGTCTCCAAATAGATAAGGATTTTTTTTCTAAACCATTTATGCAAGTAAATTGCGGAGGTCATGTCTCCTATCTCTAAATACTTGGTCATGTCTTTACTGAGGACAAGGACATTCATGGCACAGTTAGCAAAAGAAAAAGACTTTTAAGGATCCCCAGTGACCTCTGAGCTGCCCAACTCAAGGGCCTTTCTGCTCCTTGGTCTCTGGGTCTCTGCCCCCCTGTCTCTGTCTGTGTCTCTGTCTCTCTGTCTCTGTCCCTCTGTCTCCCCTGATTCTCCCCTTCCATGGGCGCCTCTTTGCCTGCCCCTGCGAGGTGGGTTTCTCCGGGTCTTGTTTTCCGTGTTGTTTTACAGCCCCTCCCTGGAGCAGGCCGGGGACCCCAGGATATCAGCTGTCATCCACGCTCAAGCAGCATCAGATCTTCAGCCTCAGCCCCCTTCCCCTTTCTACCTGAATTTCCATGCCTTTCCAGGAAGCTCTGCTTGAATTCCTCACAGTTCTACTCATTGTAAACCGGAAATGGTCCAGGTACATTGTCCCTGTACCCCCAACATCCCCGGCCCTGCCCAGGGGCTCTCCAAGAGGGAAGCCTCCCTCACCTCTCAATCCTGCGCCCCCACATGGCCCCCATGCTGCACTCTCCTCCTTCCTGACCTCACCCACCTCCTCCATTTCCTCAAAGGCCCCCTGCTTCAGTTCCCAACCTCACTGGCTTCCTGTTAGCTGGTCCCGCACCTGCCTGGTCTCTGCACCGCCGCGGGATGAGTTGGCTTTCTGATACGAACAGGCCCTCTCGGTTGAAATCACTGTCCCGAGGTCCTTCCACTGGGTTCTGGAGAGCTGTTCTTGGGTCTCTGAAAATGTGTTCAAATGTCGGGGGAGGGGGAGTCTTTCTGGGCAAAGGATTATCCCTTCATCAAAATTTTATTTATTTATTTATTTATTTATTTATTTATTT
>NW_012098654.1:2895895-2903466 GCF_000951045.1 Mandrillus leucophaeus | reverse complement strand
AAAAATACAAAAATTAGCCTGGCGTGGTGGCGTGTGCCTGTAGTCCCAGCTCCTCAGGAGGCTGAGGCAGGAGAATCGCTTGAACCCGGGAGGTGGAGGTAGCAGTGAGCCGAGATTGCACCACTGCACTTCAGCCTGGGCAACAGAGTGAGATTCCATCTCAAGAAATAAAAGAAAAGAAACTAAAGGGACTGTGAGGAGCCTACAGTCCCGGCAAACAGTTTTGTAACCCTCAGTTAGGTGAATTCTTCCCATATTTTGTCTCTGCAGATGCACTTGGAAGTTTGACTTCAACTTGAGTCCCAGATTCACCTCTTACTAACTCCGTGGCCTTGGCCAAGTAGCTTAATGTTTCTGAGTGTCTGTTTTCTCATCTATAAACTGAAGATGACGGTAGTATCGCATCAAAGGCTGTCACAGGATGCGTGGCATTTAGCCAGTGCCTGGCATGTGACACTCTCAGGGCACTCTCCTATGACATTGTTTGCACCTTGCTTTCTTACTCCAGCAATACATCCAAACATCTTCCTTTTGTAGCAAGGGGACACTTCTAACCCCAGTGTTTTATAGGAACCTTGTGTCTATAGCTCCAATCCTAGACCATCAATATCACCAGTGGTATTTTGTTGGTGTCAAATTTTCACCTGGTCCCACTCAGCCTAGCTACAACTTCCTCCTCCCCCACCTGCCTGCCCCCATCTTAGTCACCTCATCTGTTCTCTGAGGTCCCCAGATAGAAGCCACCAGAACATCTCCCTCTCCCTCCACAGTTAACTGGGTTTCAAGCAATTCTGTTATTTCACTCTAAAGGGACAGAATGGAGTCAGACAGACCTCCCTTTTTGTGCTGACCCTGTTACTTACACAGTGTGTGACGGTGAGCAGCTATCTCTCTTCCCTGAGCCTCAGTTTCTTCATCTGTAAGATGGAGCGATAGCAGACCTGTCACGTGGGGCTGTGGCTCTGATGGCGAAATGAGACGGCTCTCGTGAGTGTGCAGCACCGTGTGATCACAGGGTCAGTGCTCCACACACACAACTGCAATTGCACCACTGCTGTGTGACCCCCGTCTCGCTCGCTGCAGCCCTGGCTGTCATTCCAGCCCTGTTTGCAGCACTGACGTGACCTCCTAACGTGTCCCCACCTTCGATCTTTCCCAGGACAAATTTCAGTGTGTCACCATGATGACTTTCCCAAGGCATATCTGGAGCAGGTCACTCTCTGCTCAAGACTTAGAGGGCTCACAGTTCCTACCATTGAACACCTGGAGGTGTCCCAGCCCCAGTACGGCTTCCACAGGCCCCGTGGCTCTGGATACAGAGTCCGTTTCCAGCCTGGGACAGAGCTGTGCTCAGATCTTCCCACCCCTCTCTGTGAGTGCCCGCCACCTGCAGGGAGACTGTTTCTCATTATCCCAGCAGCCCCCGCCGGGCTCAGACATCCCTCCTGGAGTTTGCATTTCCGGGTCCCCTCCGGGTCCGGCTCCCCTGAGCAAATACTTGGTGCACTGTCCACTGCCCACGCATCCTGCTCCACAGGGCTCTGTCTCCACCATGGCCCTGCAGCCTCTTGAGAGCAGATGCCCGTTCTGTTCACTTTTGCATCCTCTCTGCACCCCCAGCTTCCCTCTGCAAGCTTGAAATGCTTGTTCACTCTCCTGCTAATAAATAACATTTTTCTCGAATTTAGATGTATAAAAGTTGATCCACGGGCCAAAGGGTTTACATAGATCATTTACCTTTCCTGTGACTTATTCCAAGATGCCGAGGACAAAGAATTTTAAAAACCGCAATGCCCATCACTGGAACTGACGTAGCCATAGATGCCTCTGACACATGTGTTAGGAAACACACCTATATTGAATGTCACATGCCTCTTTTGTGATTGTGAGATGCGCATCGAACACATATACGTGGTTCTTATCTATGGAAAGGCAGGAGAGGAACCACAACAGTGCGTGCCCTCTCTCCCTCGGGGGCAGGAGAATCGTGCCCTAGCACACGCAGAGGGCGGGGCTCAAACGTGCACGCTTGCCTTTCTTTCCTAAAACCACACATCAAGCCTATTTGTTTAGTCCTGTTCTGAAAGATGATGCAACATGACTCGAAAGGAAGTGGGTAGCTGCCTTGCTGCGGCGAGGTAAGGAATGTCACGTCGCTCAAATGTGCTTCGCATTCCCAGAAATATGCCGCAGCTGAAAGGGAGGAGGATGACTCAGTGTTCCCCTAACTTTCGACACATCCACCACAGAGCCTGACCAGCACTAAAGAGGGCAAGCCGGCGGAAAGTCCAGCCAGGGCGAGTTGCCAACACCGCACTCCCCGCCTCCCCGGGAGGCTGCTATGGCATTTGGGGTGCAGAGCCCAACCGAGTCAACCTGGTGTGCTTTTTTTTTTTCAAGCTGGAATAACAGGGTCGTAGGTCCACGTTGTGTTCACGTGTTCTTAGGCGGCAGATGTCTGTTGAGGGGTACTTAGGGGAGGAAACGAGGGTGGAGGTGGCCTGTCCAAACTCTGCGAGTTTTCCAGCTATGGTTCTGATCATTTGCTTTGCACAAGTGGGGGTCTTTGTCCTTAGAACAGGATCTTTTAATAACACTCCTCCCTTCTTTTTTTTTTTTTTTTTTTTTTTGAGACGGAGTCTTGCTCTGTTGGCCCAGCTGGAATGCAGTAGCGTGATCTCAGCTCACTGCCTCCGCCTCCCAGGTTCACGCCATTCTCCTGCCTCAGCCTTCCGAGCACCTGGGACTACAGGCTCTCGCCACCATGCCTGGCTAATTTTTGTATTTTTAGTAGAGAAGGGGGTTTCACCATGTTGGCCAGGTTGGTCTCGAACTCCTGACCTTGTGATCCGCCCACTTCAGCCTCCCAGAGTGCTGGGATTACAGGCGTGAGCCACTACGCCTGGCCTCATGATTCTTAATAAATGAATTAACACCAAGGTTGCCTCCCTGGGGAATGTTCACTACTAGGTGGTGCCTTCACATGTGGGGTTTGTCATCTCATGGCTTCATGGGCTTGAGTCTTGCCCCACGGTGTCTCTAAGGGTTAAATCCGTGACCTCCACCAAAACTGAGCATGAGATACTCACTGAGTCCAGCAAAGAGCAGAGACCAGAGTCAAGTTAAGAGGAAGAGACTCAGAAGGCACGGGAAGGAATGTCGATGTTATCAGAAAAACCATATTCCACATAAATCCTCCTATTTACCAAATGAAAGATTCAGATGACAGGGGAGGGGCCACTTGCAGACCCTTTCCCACATCTCCCAGCAGAGTGTCCATCCTAACGGGGAAATCAACGTTAAGAAATGACATTGGCTGGGCGCGGTGGCTCACACTTGTAATCCCAGCACTTTGGGAGGCGGAGGTGGGCAGATTCTTGAGCCTGGGGGGTTTGAGACCAGTCTGAGCAGTAAAGTTAAATCCCATCTGTACAAAAAATATATAAATTAGCTGGGTGTGGTGGTGTGCACCTGCAGTCTTGGCTACCGAGGAGGCTGAGGTGGGGGAACCACTTGAGCCCAGGAGGTCCAGGCTGCGTTGAGCCGTGACGGCACCTACACTCCAGCCTGGGTGACAGACCCAGGTGAAGAACTTGTCTCAAATAAAAAATAAAAAAGAAGAGAGAGAAAGGATAAAAAAGATATTTTTCACCCTCTAACCTGAGAATTCTTCCAGATACAACTGAGATAGAGTCCACCCCCAAATTCCTCCGCCACCCAGGGCACGCGGCAGTCAGGACTGGAGAGGCTCCCCTCAGCGGAGGCTTTGGCCAAACATGAAACTTGCATTCTTTTTTCTTTCTTCTTTCTTTTCTTCTCTTTTTCCTTTTTTTCTTCCCCAGATAGAGACAGGGATTCACCATGTTGCTCAGGCTGGTTGCCAACTTCTGGACTCAAGGGAACCGCCCACCTTGGCCTCCCAAAGTGTTAGAATTACAGGCATGGGCTACTGTGCCCAGCCCCAAAGCTTGCATTCTCCCCGGCCTTCGAGTATCTTTCGCCTCTGGAGCCACTGCAGACATCCAAGCGGCTGCTCACCTCTGGCCAGGCTTCCGCGGCCTATGGCCAATGTGGATGTACAGACCCTAGCCCTCAGGGAGCCCGCCCAGGGGGTTTAATTCTCTGCAATTGCCCTCTTGGACTTCTTTTTTTCTGAGACGGAGTGTTGCTCTGTCACCCAGGCTGGAGGCCAGTGGTGCGATCTCAGCTCACTGCAACCTCTGCCTCCTGGGTTCAAACGATTATCCTGCCTCAGCCTCCCGAGTAGCTGGGATCACAGGCGCGTGCCACCATGCCCAGCTAATTTCTGTATTTTAGTAGAGATAGGGTTTCACCATGTTGTGTAGGCTGGTCTCGAACTCCTGACCTCAGGTGATTTGCCCACCTCGGCCTCCCAAAGTGCTGTAATTACAGGTGCGAGCCACGCGCCCGGCCCCTCTTGGACTTCTTAATACTTTCCTTTCTGACTTTGTGGTTTGTAAATGAAGTCCAGTGGGATGAGGGATCTGGTGGCAGTGGGGCAGGGGCTGGGGGGATCAAGAACATTTAGGGTTTCAGGGTTAGGACTCAGGCGCCCTGCCCCAGGGCACCTGAGTCTGTGAGACTCCCAGAGATGTCTTTGAGGACCCGCCGCTCCTGGCCCCCCACCCCGTCCCAGGGAGCACACCATTCAATCGCAAAGAAAAACCACCATGACAGGCGAAGGGAGGACAGGAAAAAGCTTTTCTCCAGCTTTTGGAACCAGGAGTCCCATATTGTCCGGTTGCGTGGGGCTTGGCAGTGACGTCACTGGCTCTGCCTTTGGCCCCAACACATCCTCCAGTGTGTGTCTCTCACCTGCACGGGCTCTCCAGGCCGATGCGTTGGGATCCTGACTTTTAGAGTTTTGTGTGTGACAAAGCAGAGGACAAGCTTCCCCATCAGCCAGAGGCCACTTGGTGGAGGGAGCCAGGGGACTCACTGGCTTCTTGGGCTTTTGTAGTCATGGGCTGGCCACCGAAGCCCAAGGCCAACTGTCACCTCCTCCAAGTCTTGACATCCTCACCTGCAAAAAGCAATGAGGCAACACGATTTTTAAGATGTTTTCTGGCTCTTCAAATATCTGACGATTCCGAGTACACGATAAGGCTCACTTTCTGCTCAGGAAAACCCGGTGCTGGAGAGAACACAGGATCCCCCAGTTTCCTAACACCAGCCTGGGGAAACGATGTTCATTTGGCAATGAAAATTTCTAGGGCCAGGGGTGGTGACTCACACCTAGAATCCCAACACCTCGAGAGGCCGAGGTGGGAGGATTGCTTGAGGCCAGGAGTTCGAGACCAGCCTGGGCAACATAGTGGGACTCCATCTCTACAAAAAATAAAAATAAGCCAGGCACGATGGTGTGTGCTTGTAGTCCCAGTTACACAGGAGGCTGAGGTGGGAGCATTGCTTGAGCCCGGGAGATTGAGGCCACAGTGAGTAGTGATCGTGCCGCTACACTGCAGCCTGGGTGACAGAGTAAGACCCTATCTCAAAAAAAGAGAGAAAATTTTAGAATTGATGGCAGTGGAAAACAATGCAAAGGTCCCTATGTTTTGAGGTGCATCGTATGATCCAGATTTATCTTAGGAGAAATTTCATAGCATCTCAGATCCTAGGCTTGGTGGACAATGAGAGGGGAGGTTAATAAATATTCCGTCTGCCATTGGGAGGGTATTAAAGAAGCTAATATATAAATCAGAAATATTTACAACTAATAAATCCTACCAAAACCCTCACTGTGACAATGGGCCATAATTTTTGTTCTCTTTTAAAACTGCTATTATCAATCAGGCACTGTGGCTCACGCCTGTAATCCCAGCACTTTGGGAGGGTGGGGCGGGTGGATCACCTGAGGTCAGGAGTTCAAGACCAGCCTGGCCAACATGGCGAAACCCCGTCTCTACTAAAAATACAGAAATTAGCTGGATGTGGAGGTGAGCGCCTGTAATCCCAGCTCCTTGGGAGGCTGAGGCAGGAGAATCGTTTGAACCCGGGAGGCGGAGGTTGCAGTGAGCCAAGATCACACCACTGTACTCCAGCCTGGGTGACAAGAGTGAAATTCCATCTCAAAAACAGCAAAAAACAAAAAAACAAAAACTGCTATCATTGGGGGATAAATGGAAAACACGAGATGTAATTCATTGTTGCGTCCTGCGTTAGCTAACACCTTGTTGACGCAGAGCCCACCTCGTGCTGACAGCTGCACGAGGTTCATGCACACTGTTTTTTTTATTTTATTTTATTTTGAGACGGAGTCTGGCTCTTATTGCCCAGGTTGGAGTGCAGTGGCACGATCTCGGCTCACTGCAACCTTCACCTCCCGGGTTCAAGTGATTCTCCTGTCTCAGCCTCTTGAGCGGCTGGGATTGCAGGCATGAAACTCCAAGCCCAACTAATTTTTGTATTTTTAGTAGAGATGGGGTTTCACCATGTGGGTCAGGCTTGTCTTGAACTCCTAGGTTCAAGTGGTCTGCCTGCCTTGGCCTCCCAAAGTGCCGGGATTACAGGCATGAGCCACCACGCCCAGCCTCACGCACACTGGCTCTTACGTTAACATTCTCCCAGAGACCACGGAAACATGTTTAGAAAAGAAAGTTACAGATTGGCAGCAGAAGTCTCTGCTTCTGGATCATTATGTTAAGTCTCAAGACAATCAGAAAAGAAACCCTGCTCTGTGTCCCGGTCATTGTAGAAGTCCCCAGCATGGAGCTCTTCGGATGACACTACAATCCTATGGCCTGCAGGCAAATCCTTTCCTGAACTGAAAATGTGGTCTTTGGCCACTCCAAACCTACTCACCAAGCCTGGGGAATACAACCCACTTATATGTCCAAGACCTTCCTCTCATCCCAGGTTTATGCCAATTTCCACCCATCATCAAAATGTCCTAAACTTACTTTCCTTTTTTTTTTCTTTTCAGTTGGTAGAGACAGGGTCTCCTTCTGTTGCCCAGGCTGATATCAAACTCCTGAGCTCAAGGGATCCTCCCGCCTCAGCTTTCCAAAGTGCTGGCATTTCAGGCATGAGTTACCGGGCCTAGCCTTACTTTACTTTTCTAAGAAACAGTATTATGACCTCATTAGTCAATAATACTTACCCACAGGGGAGGTACCACGATCACGAAGGTGGTTTCCCAGGGCGAGGCTCATGCGCTGCACTCCGGATGGTCTGATCCTGGCCATTTCTCCAAATGTGGGAAACGCAACTGCATTATTTGTGGTAGTTAGGGACTGCAATTCACTCTCTCCCCTGGTTCTAAATAAATCTATATTTTTTTTTAAAAAAGAATTGATTGGTTGGCCATGTTGGCTCACGCCTGCAATCCTAGCACTTTGGGAAGCCAAGGCAGGTGGATCAGAAGGTCAGGAGTTCCACACTAGCCTGGTCAATATGGTGAAACCCCAACTCTACTAAAAATACAAAAAATTAGCCAGGCGTGGTGGTGGGCACCTGTAATCCCAGTTACTCGGGAGGCTGAGGCGGAAAAATCGGCTTGAACCCAGGAGTCGGAGGTTGCAGTGAGCCGAGATCGCCACACGACAGAGTGA
>NW_012098654.1:2895111-2895845 GCF_000951045.1 Mandrillus leucophaeus | reverse complement strand
GGTTTCCTGATTGAGACGCTGGTTCAAAGAGTCACTGAGGCCAGGCGAGGCAACTCATGCCTGTAATCCCAGCACTTTGGGAGGCCAAAGTGGGCGGATCACCTGAGGTCAGAAGTTCCACACCATCCTGGCCAATATGGTGAAACCCCAACTCTACTAAAAATACAAAAAATTAGCCAGGCGTGGTGGTGGGCACCTGTAATCCCAGTTACTCGGGAGGCTGAGGCGGAAAAATCGGCTTGAACCCAGGAGTCGGAGGTTGCAGTGAGCCGAGATCGCCACACGACAGAGTGAGACTCCGTCTCAAAAAAAAAAAAAAAAAAAAGAATTGATCGATAGTTTTAAAATTGTGAATATAAACTTAGTAAACACACAAGACCGGCAATGATGTTTAGTTGTGAGATTTCAACATCGTGATGCATATTTTCCATATTTCAGACGTCTTATTTGTGTTTTGGAAAAGGATTCTGATGAAATTGAGGATGTCAGCATTTGCCTCTGGTGCCCTCCAGTCGGATGAACGATCCTTCATGGTAAGGGTGTGACAGAGGCTGCTTTGTCTTGTTGCATACCAGGGCCTGATGCTCTGAGACAACTCACTGGGCCCCACTGGGCAGAACTGTCTTTTAGGGTAGAGAAGAGTTGGGATTTCAGAAATTCTCTTGCTTCAGAATGTCGGCTGGGCACGGTGGCTCACGCCTTGTAATCCCAGCACTTTGGGAGGCTGAGGTGGG